>NC_139516.1:138249285-138716238 GCF_947247035.1 Vipera ursinii | reverse complement strand
GAGAGAGAGAGAGAGAGAGAGAGAGAGAGAGGTAAAGCAAAAGAAGCCGACACCACCCCAAGGGAAAGAAGAGCCGCTTTGCCAGCAGGTTTCCCGCGGACGGGGGCGGGGGGGGCGGCTTTCCCGAAGCTCAAAAGCCTCAGCCTGTCCCAGCCTTACCGTGGGAAAGCGCGGGCGAAGGATGGTTTGAGCCGCTCAGTTTACAAAGCCGGCAGGAAAGGCGGCCAGGCGTCGGTGGCAACTGAGCCGCTGCTCCGGCCTGCCTTTCTCCGTCTCCTCTGCTGGTGCGGCGGCGGCGGCGGCGGCGGCGGCGGCGACTTGCTTGGACCGGGGCTCTTCCGTCTCTCGCTCGGCCAGCATCCCTTTTACAACTCTGCCGTTAGTGGGGGGGGGGAGGGGGAGGGAGGGAGGGAGGGGGAGCCAAGGCAGAGGGCCAGGGGTGGGGAGGGGGTGGGGTGGGGGTCGATGCAATGCCCACTCAGCCCTCGCCAGGCTTTGAAGGGGGAGAAGAATACGAGGAAGGCGAAGAAGAAGAGGAGGAGGAGGAGGAGGAGGAAGAAGAAGAAGAAGAAGAAGAAGAGGGGCACGATCCCTCGTCCGGTCCCTTGCAGACGCGTAGCTACTGGACGCTCCCGTTGCTGCGGCTGCGGCTGCTGGTGCTCTCTCTCTCTCTCTCTCTCTCTCTCTCTCTCTCTCTCTCTCTCTCTCTCTCTGCCGCGCCGGTTAGAACTGCAGCCTCCGAGAGGAAGGTTAAAGGCTGGGGGAAGGAGAAAGCGCCTCTTCCAGGCACCCGGCGATTTGCAAGTGAATGAGATGGGAGGGACGAGGGGGAGGTCTTTGTGGAAGGAATCCCCCCCCACCACCACCACCTCCTCTCGCGCTTGTCTGAATGGGTGACAAAGACTGGCTTTCTTGGCGGGGGAGTGGGGGGAAGGATCGCTCCAGCAAGTCCTTATTGGCCCAACAGACATCAACTAAGTGTGTTCAGGCATCTGTGTGTTCGTTGGATTATGCCTTTAAGAGGTAGATTTATCTCCTCCGTGCCTCAGTCTCTCGGTTATTACCCATAGTCCAGGTTTAAAGTCACCGATCCCCAGATTTTTTATTTTATTTTTTTTAATTTTTTTGCACATTTGGGAAAAGATTGCTTCTAGGAGCTCCGCCAGCTTATCACGGATATAGAAACCAAATGGTGCAGGTGCTAAAACAGACCCTTGGGTGAATTCAGCCTTGTAGGTAGGCACGCTCTAGAAAGCTGACTTGAAGGGTCAAGCCTGTAGTTGATTTGCAACTATTTTTTTTTTGTAGAAAGGGAGGAAAGAGGGCGATTAGGGCAGGGGGCTCAGTCTCGCAGCTCTGGGCAAGAATCCAAGTACAAGCATCCAGGTTCTTCTGTTTGAACCTGGTGAAATGGTTAAAGCGCTGGCCTAGATATTAGGAGAAGGGACGCAGTGGTGGCTCAGTGGGTTAGGACGCTGAGCTTGTCGATCAGAAGGTCGGCAGTTTGGTGGGTCGAATCCCGAGTGCCGCGTAACAGAGTGAGCGCCTGTTACTCGTCCCAGCTTCTGCCAACCTAGCAGTTTGAAAGCATGTAAAAATGCAAGTAGAAAAATAGGGACCACTCCGGCGGGAAGGTAACAGCATTCTGTGCGCCTTTGGCGTCTAGTCATGCCAGCCACATGACCACGGAGATGTCCTTGGACAAGCGCTGGCTCTTCGGCTTTGAAACGGAGATGAGCACCGCCCCCTAGAGTCGGAAAGGACTAGCACGCATGTGCGGGGGAACCTTTACCTTTACCTTAGATATTAGGAGACTGGGAGTTCTAGTCCTGCCTTAGGCATGAACGTTAGCTGGGTGACTTTAGGCCAGTCACTCTCTCTCTCTCTCAGCCCAACTTGCTTCATAGGATTGTTATAGGGAAAATAGGAAGAGGAAGGAGAATTAGATATGTTTACCGCCCTGAGTTGTACCTTATACAAAATGATAATGGTGACATAAAAAATTAATGAATAAAATAAACACTTCTAGTGACCGAAAGTCCACCACTGGTTTCCCTGGTGAATTTAAGAATTTTAAGCTATTTAAGAATTTTACCCCCCTAAATTGAGTATTGTTGAATGTTAAGAAAATATTCTTCTTTCTTAAATACACTGTTCTGTATTCCCTCTTATATATGATATCCTTTTAAGTACCTGAGAATGGTACATGATACCTAGTCTTTTCTCTGAAGATGAAATACCTCAAGGTCTCTCAGACATTCTCCATAGAATTCACTTTCCTATCCTCTGAGCATGTTACAAACTCTCAGAGTTCTTACAATGTAGCACCAAAATGGAATCCATTTTCAAGGCAACCAACCAACTTAGTGTAAAACAGAATAATAATCACATTTAATTTGGAATCCATGCGTCTGTAGATGCAGCCTGAAATTACATTCACCATTTTTGCAACCCTGTCGTCCTGTTGACTTTAGCAGTCCTTGACTTTAAAATAATTTCCAAGGTGAATTTAAGATATTGCTAATCAGTATAAATCTCAAAGGTCAGTTGAGCCAGAATATTTAAAAAACTATATGTATTATCTCATATGTACTTTCTTTCCTGTAATATTCTGGGACTACTTTTAGTTAGCTCAATTGGCTATGACGTCACTCAGCAAACTTTTATACGATGACACCCAGTTATGAGCCTTCCTTTCGAGCACCTTTCGAGCTTTTTTGTTCTCTTAACTGCTGAATCCATTTTCAGTCTTAAACAGGATGCCTTCCTCATCATGGGCTTTTTCTAAATTGATTCCTAGCAAAGGTCATGCTGGGTGCAAAATTTTGGGAGTTGCAGTCTTCACATCTGGAAGAGACCCTGAAAGGAAGCTGGAGTCTGCTTTTATTTTTTATTTTATATAACACACAAATAATAAACTATAATATTAATTAGATTAGAGGTTAGATTACAGATTAGATTAGAGATTAGATTAGAGATTGGATTAGAGATTGGATTAAATTAGAGATTAGATTAGATCAGATCAGATCAGAGTAGATTAGATTTTGCCAATTGGGTGTAGAGGTTTTTAGGATATAGTCTGCCATAAGAAGCTCTTGAAGATTAAAAATTGAAATCTTTTTATAAACTTTAGACTAAGGTAAAGGTAAAGGTTCCCCTGCACATGCGTGCTACTCGTTTCTGACTCTAGGGGCTGGTGCTCATCTCCGTTTCAAAGCTGAAGAGCTTGTCCGAGGACGTCTCTGTGGTCATGTGGCCGGCATGACTAGACGCCAAAGGCGCACGGAATGCTGTTATCTTCCCATCGTAGTGGTCCCTATTTTTCTACTTGCATTTTTACATGATTTCGAACTGCTAGGTTGGCAGAAGCTGGGACGAGTAACAGGCGCTCACTCTGTTATGCGGCACTTGGGATTTGACCCACCAAACTGCCGACCTTCTGATGGACAATCTCAGCATCCTAACCCACTGAGCCACCGCGTACCCAAACTTTAGAGCTAGCTACTAAACCTGTATTTAAACCCAGGTCTTTCTCCAGTATGTCTACCAGTACTCTTGTTTCTTCTTTAAATACTATGAACACTCCTTTCTGTATTATTGACTATGGAAGCAAAGCAAAAATATTACCCATTTGTTAACTCAGAATTCATGGCAATACTTTTATTTGCATTTATTGATGTTCAGAGTATTTTGCATACATGATTAATATAATTCTTGAATATAATTATTCTACTATTGCAGATGGGAGCTGACAAAAGTTAATTTGAGTTTTTAGTTGAGCTGGAATTTAAAATTGGATTGGAGCTTTATTGTTTTTCTTTTTTTTCCCCCACTTTGCTTTTGCACTACATAATACATTTTTGAAAGAAGTAAATGTAACCTGCTCAGCCTGAAAGTTAAAGCTTGTCTGCCAAAAGACCCATAAAGGAGGGTTTTTTTGGTGAGGAGATTGTGGAGGGTAAAAATAAGATTCCTAAGTGGTGTGAAAGCGTTTTTCTGCTCAGAGTTAAAAATATGGTGACAGAAGGAGAAATACATTATCAGAAATGTAGCTTTTGATTAATAGCTATCAAATCCATTGACTTC
This sequence comes from Vipera ursinii, assembly GCF_947247035.1. Taxonomy (NCBI): domain Eukaryota; kingdom Metazoa; phylum Chordata; class Lepidosauria; order Squamata; family Viperidae; genus Vipera; species Vipera ursinii. The sequence goes on along the minus strand of NC_139516.1, from coordinate 138,712,152 downwards.
AGTGGATTTCATAACTAGGGCCCACTTTAAAAATAGTAAAATACTCTGGTTTCTCTTTGGATCATATTTTAAATGTAAATGTTATTTTACAGTGAATTCCTGCATGCACAGTAACTACTAGGTCTAATGTCTATGGCAGGGGTGTCAAACTGCCAGCCTGCGGATGCGTCATGAAGAAACCGTGTCCACCCCATTGCCAGCAATGGGGAAAAAGCTCCAATACGTCACACAATGTCACATGACGTCGCCAGTTTGACATGTCTGGTCTATGGGGATTCTCAATCATCCAGGTCATGGTTTTCCCAAAGGTGCTTTTTCAAAAGGCAACTGGACTTTTCTTGGCTTTTCTTGAAGATGTTTCACTTCTCATCCAAGAAGCTTCTTCAGTTCTGGCTGAATGGTAGGGAATGGAAGGGTTTATATATATTAGCAGTCATTTGGTTGTTACCACTCTCAAGGTCAGTTGTTAGCTTGCTCTCTGAGAATCCTTGAGACTATTTGTGGGTTTTTCAATACCTTCAGGGTCACCTGAATAGAATAGGTAGATAACCTTTATTGTCATTTTTTTTTACTGTGGGCACATTGGCACAGATTAAAATCAGGGTGCAAATGGGTGCAAAATCTTGGGACTGCTAAACGTCCTTCAGAATGGTAATGATTAGATGACATCTAAGATAAATAAATCCTTCCATTCACCACCATTCAGCACAGAACTGAAGAAGCTTCTTGGATGAAGAGTGAAACATCTTCAAGAAAAACAAAGGAATTCCAGTTGCTTTTTGAAAAAGCATCTTTGGGGCTACTGAGTCTAATATATGAAGACATATCTGAAGGCTGAATGTATCCTTTATATCCTTTCGAAACCTTGCTCACCCCAAAATAGGACCAATTAATTATCCTAATCACTGGGGATATTGTTGTCAGAAAATTTATCCATTAAGCCTCCAAATCCTCAAAATTCCTTAACAAAAATCCAGGCCATGAATCTTTTCTCTACTGACTGATTGACCACATGTGGCCTACTAGAGTAAAAAGTTTCTTCAACTAAACAGACGTTAGAAGAGGCATTTCCTATATGTGTGAGCAGAAACTTCCCTGTGAGTGAGAATGATTCTTTTAAATGCCAGCTTTTTTATTTTTTATTTTTTTTTAGAAAAGACTTAATTTTAAACTTCTATACAATAGTATTTCCTGCCAATTGAGACTGAAACTTTTCAGCTGAGTGAAAGTTTGGAGTCATTTTCACAGTTAATGTTTGGAGACATCCATTACCTTCATAGTCCAAAGGCTTTACTTCTAGAGAGAGGTTAAGTGTCCTTTCTGCTCTATTTCTGTGTCAGCCATTGTTCTAAACATGTCTCTTGGAGAAAAAAAAAGTATTTTAGCAGCATTCATAGCACAGTAATACCCATGTCATCCAATCACACTCAATAAACTCAAAACAGAAACTGGCAAAAATTATTTGGCTTCAGCAAACTCTGATTGAAAAAATTCACAACCATAAAATGTTTAGAGAAACAATTCAGGTTTTATAGACCGAGTTGGGCAAATCAGAGTCTCTCACCTTGCAGAGTTGTTTTAAATATATAATAGGATTATGTATGTTGCTTTGAGCTCTTCTGAAGAAAAAAGTGCATTGAATAATATAAATTACGTTATTTTTCATGACACAACAATAGATTTCTTGCATGCACTATGAAAGAAAGTATTCTTCTGTAATATCAACAACAATAGATTTCTTGCATGCACTATGAAAGAAATTATTCTTCTGTAATATCAACAAAAGGGACGCGGTGGCTCAGTGAGTTAAGACGCTGAACTTGTCGATCAGATAGTCGGCAGTTTGGCGGGTCGAATCCCGACTGCCGCATAACAGAGTGAGTGCCTGTTACTCGTCCCAGCTTCTGCCAACTTAGCAGTTCGAAAGCATGTAAAAATGCAAGTAGAAAAATAGGGACCACTATGGTGGGAAGGTAACAGCGTTCCGTGCGCCTTTGGCATCTAGTCATGCCAGTCACATGATCACGGAAACGTCCTCGGACAAACGCTGGCTCTTCGGCTTTGAAATGGAGATGAGCATTGGCCCCTAGAATTGGAAACGACTAGCACACATGTGCGGGGGAACCTTTACCTTTACCTTTAATACCAACATTTAATGAAAGGGTACTATAAATATTCTACCACAAGAAAAAAGTAAACCTTAATCATATTATGGCAACACCACTGTTGTCCCTAAGTAGGAAGTAAGAATTATTGAACTTTAGCAACCATTCAAAGATCTGAAAGACCAGGTTAGGGACAGATCATCATGGACAAAATCTATTTATGTGATCGCTAACACCCTGATGGCATATAATCAATTAATCAGTTATATAATATATAAGTGTTTTCTATATGTAAAATTTCATTGGTACTCAAGTTATTCTCCAATCCCAACCTAATGGTTGGGAATAATCCTGGCCCAATGGTAGGACCTGTACTCTGTATGCAAGAAATTCCAATTTCTGACATATTGTATTCAAAGATAAAAGGTAAAGGTAAAGGTAAAGGTTCCTCTGCACATGCGTGCTAGTCGTTTCCAAATCTAGGGGCCGGTGCTCATCTCTGTTTCAAACCGAAGAGCCAGCGCTTGTCCGAGGATGTCTCCATGGTCATGTGGCCGGCATGACTAGATGTCAAAGGCACATGGAACGCTGTTACCTTCCCACCATAGTGGTCCCTATTTTGCTACTTGCATTTTTACGTGCTTTCGAACTGCTAGGTTGGCAGAAACTGGGATGAATAACAGGCACTCACTCTGTTACGCGGCACTCAGGATTTGACCCGCCAAACTGCCGACCATCTGATCGACAAACTCAGCATCCTAACCCACTGAGCCACCGCATCCCTTTTAATTCAAAGATAGAAATGGCATTTATCTTTTAACCTCAGAAGCCACTGTCAGTCAAAGTATATTGAGCTAGGCAGATTCCATAGAAGGCACCTTCATTTGTTCACATAAGGCAGCAATCCAGGCAGGCTGGATGAATACGACTGAGTTTCAAAAATATTTTGTTCCAGATAAGAAGATGGCACTCCAGTCTATGTTGGGATGTTTTTCCTAACTTTTTAAGAATGTACAACCTTGATGTGTCTGTTTGTCATTACTGAAAAACAAACTCCACTTTGATTTTATTTTCTGCAGTTTGAGATCAGTAGTGCCAGAATATTAAAGATGGTATTGCAGAATAGGAAAAACATGTCCATTAAGTGTGATTTGTATCTGTTAACATTAAATGCATTTTTTTCCTAATAGTATTGTAGGTCAGTAATCCAAAGAATTATAACCTTCAAAACAGCAATTGATGAGTCTCAGACTCAATCCTATCAATACTGAATAGCTGTGGGTATTGGTGGCACCTGCTTCTGCAGATATTCTGTCTTTGACCTTGGATGGGGTTGTAGTTTCTCATTCAAGGATGATGCACAATCTGGGGGTCTTCATGGACTCACAACTCCTATTCAATGAGTAGTTAGCATCCGTGGCAGGAAGGGCATTGCACAGCTTCCTCTGGTGCACCATTGACTCCCTTTCCTGGACTGAGAAGTCCGTCAGTCATTCATTACTTGTCACATCATAGCTCAACCATTGTAAAGCACTGTACAGTAGAAGGCTTGCCCTTGATGTCCACTTGGAAGCTTCAAATAGTCCAGAAATCAGTGGCATGGGCAATTACATGGATGTCTAGATACACCTATGTGACATCTCTGTCTATAGCCTGCAGTGTTTGGCAGTTGGACTACTTTCTTTATTCTGAAAATAAAGATGTTTATACATTCTGCCTATACCTATTTCTACTCAGTTGTTGTACCACAAATGTTGATTGCTTGATAATTATGTTTATTAAAGGATTGGCCAATGGCTAATGGATGTTCATCAATGGCTATAAATTATGATTGTTCCTCATTATCAATAACTGCAGAAGAACAATAGAAGAGAATTATTTCCTTGATGTTCTGTTTATAGGCTTCCAATTGGTCACTATTGGAAGCTGGATACAGAACTAGATTGTCCTTTAATCTGACAATCAGGCTCTTCTTATGCTTACATTTCTGTCATCTAATTTCTCTCACATTAGCCTCTATAGTGCAGGAAAACAGGCTCTTTATGGAATTCAGTATAAAGAAATAAGATTCCCTTCGGATCTCTAGGCCAACTGTGATATAAATTTTTATGCTGGTCTATGACTGTAATAATGATTTGACTTGAAATGCTATAATTCTGCTCTGATGATTGTTTTACACACAAACACACAGACACATCCATCCATACATGAACAGTGTAATATAACTGAGCCATAGTGGCACAATGGTTAGAAAGCAATATTGCAGGCTAATTCTGCTGATTGCCAGCAATTCCATCCTGATCAGCTCAAGGTTGACTCAGCCTTTCATCTTTCTGAGGTCAATAAAATGAGGACCCAGTTTGTTGGGGGCAATATGCTGACTCTGTAAACCACTTAGAGAGGGGCTGAAAAGTACTATGAAACGGTATAAGTCTAAGTGCTGTTGTTATTGCTATAATCTGATTTGAAAACAGTCAAATGGAATAGCAACCTACATTGAAAAAAATATTTATGTTTACATTAATAATTTATTGAACATTTAAGAGTCCATTTTTTCTTGAAGAAAAGCATTATTTATTTATTTATTTATTAATGGGATTTATATCCCGCCCTATCTCCCGAAGGACTCAGGGCGGCTAACAACCAAACATATAATAAGTACAGAAATTAAGATAAAAATAAAATTAAAATCATCTGTGCAATAAATTAAAATTAAAAACTAAAAATAAATTAAAAATTGTAAATATAATTAATTAAAATGCCTGTCAGTCCAGGTCAGCCTGGTGGAATAGGAGTGTTTTGAGGCCGCGGCGAAAGGATTGGAGATTTTGGGCCATCCGAAGCTCAGGGGGGAGGTGATTCCATAGGACTGGCGCTCCCACAGAGAAGCCCCCCCCCTGGGGGTCGCCAGCTGACATTGCCTAGCTGACAGTACCCTGAGGAGGCCTTCTCTGTGTGAGCGTACTGGGCAATGGGAATTCGTTCCCAGCAGCAGATGGTCCTGCAAGTATCCCGGGCCTAAGCCATGTAGGGCTTTAAAGGTAAGTACCAGCACCTTAAATCTCACCCGGAGGGCAACCGGTAGCCAATGCAGCTCACGCAGGAGGGGTGTAATATGGGAGTATCGGGAGTATTATGTCACTAATATTTTCCAACCAACTTGATCCTACCTGCCCTTCTACCCCCAAATTAAACAAAATCATGGAAAGACATATTCACATTCACTGGCCATCCTTAGTCACTTATGAGTCATCTGATGCAACACACCATTTGATTCTAAAAACAACATCTAAAAATCTACCTAGAAGTAAAAATCAATCATTGTGAAATGTTTGGAAGCAGGTTACTTGCTTGAGATACAAGGCAGTTATAACTTCTCTGTTTAAAATAGAGTAAAATCAATGCAGTCTGAAACTCAGAATAGATGTAACTGAATCATTTCTGTATCCCTACATGATGTTTTCCTTTCATAGTCACAGGAAACACTAATTCCAAGAGTATATCCCTTTGCCTGGAATTCAAATTTGTTTAACATTTGGTTCCTCATTGGGATAAATGAAAATATTTTTATTTGGGAACAGGCTTGGCTTATACCAATCCAAATTGGAAATAGAATCCATAAATTCAGTTAGCAGGACATACAGCCATAGCAGACAGCTGTACATCAAGCAATAAGTATGCACTCCTAATCATTCTTACAAAAAGTTCTAAGAGGCAAGCAAACACAATCCCCAATTGTTAATGTGCTATGAACAAGTGAGCTTTTTCCATCTAGTTCTAGAGTCCTAGACAAGTTTACAACTCAGATTAATCTGTCCCACATTAATGCCTTTTACATGTAAAGAGTCTAAAATGATAGAATACACCATTCCAAACAATAATTTATTTACTTATTCAAGGGAAGCAGCAAATGTGAGGCCAATTTGTGCAATGCCACACAGAACAGAGATTTCTGGCCATCCGCTGTAAACCATCAGCTGACAGTATGAATTATGAAGCAAGAATAATATTATCTTTGCCTGTATAACTACAGATGCTATTGATGACCACAGTTCCCTCCAGACCTTTGAAAATCCAGATGCTTTGTTTGACCCATTGACCTTCTGCAGTAATGAGTTCCACAGGTGGATGATACATAGCATAAATATTCCCCTTTTGTTTATGCTTTGTGCTGTCTTCTATGCCTATGGCATACCCCAGTCTCATCTTATGGGGTCAGAGCCAACCATGGACCCTTCTTTTCTTTGAGACTGACTGGTAGCCTGCTTTGAGCTTGAGCTTTACATTCTTTTGAAATAAATTTCAGCCCAAAATGTTTTCTCCTAAATGCCACCCAGTAGTTTTTAACCATGTATGTTAACACTGGGATTCTCTGTGTGTTTGAGAAGGCCTTACATTACATTATATTGATGTATTAATGGATTTATTTGCACAGAAAGCCACACAGGAGATTCACCATTCTTATTTTTGTTATAGGGTTCTGCCTGAAACATGAAATGATAGTTTTCAGGTCAACTTAAATCACAGGTATCAAACTCACCACGTGACGTGATGTGTTGCGAAGTATCGCAACTATTTTTGCATTGCCGGAGCTGGGGTGGGCGTGGCTTCCATATGATGCAACCAGCCCGCGGGCCGGTAGTTTGACACTTCTGCCTTAAATCACCTCAGATACAATACTTTTTCCAAGGAAGCAGTTCCCAAAATTTAGCTGCATTCTACTGTGCATTGAAAAACCAGGTACAAATTTGCGGTAACTCAGGACGAAGTAACTTCCAGGAGATGGGAGATCTCTGCTCCTTTGGTAAACTGTTTTAAGTTTGTTACAATGGTGGAAGACACATTGTTTTTTTTTCTGAGCAACACTAGATAACTGGATTATAGGTTTCTCTCTCTCTCTCTCTTTCTCTCTGTGTGTCTCTGCATGTGTGTAGTAGGGTATGTTTAGTTTAGTTTAGTTTATTAGACTTATATACCGCCCTTCTCCCGTAGGACTCAGGGCGGTTCACAAGGTTTTTAAAAAGAAAACAATACAACAATTACAAAAATTAAAAACAATTAAAATGATTACATTAACCTTGAATATAAAAATCTCAATTAAAATCCAAATTAAAACCCCAATTAATACTCTCAGTCCAGGCCAGAAAGCTCAAAGAGCCAGGTCTTCAGGTCCCGACAGAATGAGCGGAGGTCAGGGGCAGTCCTAAGCTCTACAGGCAGCTGGTTCCAAAGGGCCGGCGCACCCACAGAGAAGGCCCTCCCCCTGGGTATTGTCTGCTGGCAATCTTTTACTGGTGGTACCCTGAGAAGACCCTGAGAAGACCCTCCCTGTGTGTGTGTGTGTGTGTGTGTGTGTGTGTGTGTGTGTGTGAGAGAGAGAGAGAGAGAGAGAGAGAGAGAGAGAGAGAGAGAGAGAGAGAGAGAGGGAGAGAGGGAGGGAGGGAGGGAGGGAGGGAGGGAGGGAAAGAAAAGTGAGGAGACATGCAATATGGGATAATTGATCTTGTGATTTACCTATTTTGGTCTGATGCTAGATGCAAATACGATGTATTTAATTCTGGGTCATGATGTCATATTTTTGGTCACTGTAGCTGAGAGTGGACACTGCTGGAGACTATTATTTTAACTTTCTGCAAAAATGGATGAGATTGCTGTGACAGAAATATGGAAAGGAAAAGAGATCCACTTGTTAAAGCACAACCACATTCAAGATCAGAATATTTCTATCAAGACAATTAATCCTGCTAAGACATGGGAGGCTTGGAAATGTGAGTCTTTTCACTAAGTATTTTGCATATAACTGACTGGGTTGAGAATCCCAGTAAAAATCAAAGGTACAACTATAGATGGGAGATAAAAATGCACCCAGATTCAGAATGTATCTTTATACACATACATGAAACATCCTGATCTTTTTATTTTATTTATTTATTTAATTTCTAATTTCAGCAAATGGTTCTGGGCAGTACATGAAAAAAAATTCTGTCTAGACAAGAAGTTCAGCCTGATTAAAAGAGAGAATAGCAAATTGTCTATTCTGTACACATAAACCAGGTATATTAATTTATCATCTTGCCTTTAATAAATATCCATGCAACTTATCTAAAAAGCCAGACCCACTATTTTTTCCCCTAGATATACATCAATGAAACATCCAAAAACAACTCATTCTTTAGCACCAACCACCAAATTTGTTTCTATTAACATTTCTTACTCACCCACCCCAATCATTTCCTATCTGCCCAATTTCATAAATAAACGAAAGCCAATACATTCAAAATGTTCTGATAATGTTTCTGATGTTTATATTGTGTGGCTTGATTCTGAATGCAGATGTTTGGACTTTTAGAACCTTTTAATTAAGCAACGTATTGCCACTGCAGGCCAACTGGAGAGCTGTTAAGATCGCAGGCTTTTAAAAACTCTGTTCTGGGGGGAAAAAAATTCACAGTCATGAGATACCATTGAACAGTCTGCCAAGCACACAAGTGGTTTTACAGGTCATCATTCTATAAGATAAAGAACAGGCTTACACTGTAACAGACCACAGTGATATCTCCAGAATACATTCCTGCTTGCATTTAAGTGTTGCAGGAGAAATCTTTCCAGCTCTTGCTACGTGAGATTATTTAAACCAGAGACTGAACCTGGGATCAGATGTGCTGTACTGTTGAGCTATGGCATTTAATACATTTGCAGGCTTCACCCAGCTTTGATGTACTTTGTCTGAATTTTTTAAATTAAAGACTCTGCAATCTACCTTTTTTCTGTTATATTTATACCATAAAATATATAGCATTTTAATAGTATAATATAAAAACCCACCCCTGCAGTATAACATTATATAGGACAGCTTTTTTTTTCCTTATGGCTTATGCAAATGAGACATAGGAAAACAAGTGAGTTTCTAACTGCAAAAGCATGGGAATAATAATAATTATTATTTGATACACATTATTGCGGTGACTTTAATCAGAATCTCCCAAAATTGTGAATGTTTCCATCTGACATAGAATGGCATCTTTTAAAAATATAACCTCAACTTTTCTTTTTACCTTTCAAGGTCATGTGCTCTTGGCCCGCTTCTAGGCAGTAAATGTCTCCTATATTTTTGTAGCAAGCATTCTGTGCTAATTTAATTTTGCTGGGCGTTTTGAACTCTCTTTTGATCTCTCTTTTTTTCTCCTTTTTATTATTTTTGAAAATTGAACCTGCACATTATAATTCAATTGTTTCTGCCTGGCACTTGGGAAAAGATAAAACAGCTTTGCCAGGCTACAGAAGTTCAGATTTCTCTGGAATTCAGGAGCTTGACAGCCAATTAAAGAAATGTCACTGATTAAGAAATAATTTTATACATATTTATATCATTTGAAAGGGAGCATATTTCACTACTGAGATGTCCTCCAAACCTTAAAATGAATGACTAAGAGATCTCTTTATTAAGGTTAATGCGCCTATGCTGCAAACTACAACAATCAAGAATCTTCTCTGAGGTAAACAATTTAGATCATTTTTTTTATATCCATCTATCTACCTAACTACGTATTTGTCAGTTATGTTATTTCTAACAGTATTTCTCAACCTCAGCAACTAAAATTTGTGAACTTCAAATCCCAGAAACTTTCAGCAAGTATGCTGGGTTGGAGAATTCTGGGCTGGAGAATTCTGGGAGTGGAAGTACACATATCATAAAGTTGTTGAGACTGAGAAACACTGATCTATAAACTAGATACTAGTAGCCCATTCTTTATAAAAAAATCACAGAGTCTTCCAGGGTATCATTGTACAAACTAAATCACCAATTCAGGTACATTAAGATAGGTGCTTGTTTTTCCATTTCAGCCCTTTCTTACACATTAAAAATGAATATGTAAGATTGGGGATATAACTGCCAATATCATAATGGTATGTACCTATGTTTTAATCAATCTATTCCCTCTTTTCACATGGGACTCAAAGCAGCATATATTCATCCTCCAATTGTTATCTGTAAAACAACAACAACAAAAAACTTTCCTTGCCAAGTATGGTGGGCTGAAAAGGACTGTGATCTGGTGGATGTGAGTAGATTCTGTGGCTGTGGGTGGATTAAGACCTGAGTCTCTACAAAGACCTCTAATTTGCTATCAACAGGCAACATGAATCCACTGTACTATTTCATTATCACACTGTTTACACTTTGGGGGGGGGGCGGGGAGGTGGGTTCTGGGCTCTGAGCAGGATATTGTAAAACTCCAGAAAATTGAAACTAAGATTTCAGCTTTTTAATTTAGAAGAAAGGTGAACAAACTATGCTAAGGATTTTTTTTAAAAAAAATAGCTGCCTCTCTTTTTATTCAGATGTTTATTGTAATCCCATTAAGAGTAATGTTGAGACTGCAAAGAAAGCTTGGTACATTGTTCAATGTACAATAAAGCTAGGCAATCCTTTTCTAATTGCAACCCACAGGATATTTTGAAGGTTCTGAGGACTACAAGAAGCAGGGCAATGAAGTAAAATGGGAAAGGGTTTTCCCCTACCTTCCCCCCCCCCTGGGATTACTTTACTTTTTAAAGTCTTTCAACTTATTGGTGGATCCACTCTGCAGATGGGATTCCTGCTTCAAAATTGTGTTCACCGACAATGGTCAGAGGAGTGTCAGAAGAAATAGCTGCCCAGAGTTGCTGCAAATCTGATGGCGTACAAATTTAACAATAAATAATGAGAGGTGTCTTTGGGGAGGAGGCAAAAAGGTAAAGACATTGTGACCTTGTGACTGAACCCTCACTCCCCCTTTCATGAGATTTACAAAAAGTTTCAGGGCTTTCGATCAGATGGTTGAAGGCATTTTTGATGTCTCCCATCCCTCCCTTGTCCCCTTCTCACTCAGGATGAAATGAAGACAATGTTGTAGAGACACAGGAAAAAAACAAAGGCTGGGAGTCCCCATGTTTGTGCTGTAGTCAGGTGAAGTGAGGAATGGGTCTTAGACTGCTTCAAGAGAAGATTAGGTACAGGTGGTCCTCAACTTACAGTTGAACTTAGTAACTGTTCAAAGTTACAGTGGCACTGGGAAAAATGACATCTGTCTGTTTTTGCAGCAGCTCCACAGTCAGGTGATCAAAATTTAGATGGTAGGCAACTGACTCACATTTATGAACTGTTGCAGTGTCCCAGGGTCATGTGATCACCTTTTCTGACCTTCTAACAGGCAAGTTCAATGGGAAAACCAGTTTCACCTAACAACAGTGCTGCTAACTTAACAACTGCAGCGATTCACTGAGCAACTGTGACAAGAAAGGTCATAAAATGGGATAAAACTCATTTAATAACTGTCTCGCTTAGCAACAGAAACTTTGGGCTCAGTTGTTGAGGACTACCTATATAGTCTACCTATACTGCCTGTATAGTCATCTGGCAACTAATCATGAGGTCTGTCCGTCTGTCTGTGTCTCCATCCAGCATGTTTCCAAGTGATTATGAGAAAGCAGGGAATGAGCAGTTTGATCTAGGCACGAAGGACCAATACAGATGTGAAGGCTGTCTCATTTCAAAGATGCTCTTGTCTTAAATAACTATTGTTAAAGCTGAGGATTTACAGTTTTCAAGATTCTGCATTTATCCCAAGCTAGCATTAAAAATACCTCCCTGGAAGTTGTGTTTTTCTTGCTTTTGCCATCTATGTAGATTTCAAAAGCATTTCAGGAGAATGACAAGCATTTGACTGGACCTGGGTTAGACTTAGCCTGGTTCAGTGTACCTCTTCTTACAGTCTGTTCTTGCTGTCATCTGAAGTGATGTCTAAGAGGAAGTCACTAGTGAGTTCCTGCATATTTTCTGCAACAGCTGTTTATAGCAGGAACATCTGGAAATGCCTCATCTTTAATTTACTATCTACTTATTACAGTGCTTCAAGTAAATTCCAAAAATATGAATAGCACTGAAATTGTGATGATGATGATGCAATGCTTATTAAATTTGCCACAGCAAAACACAATGAAATGAAGAAATAAGTCAGAGAAGGCTAGCTTAGATGGCACAATGCCAAACCATAGACCATGAACACCAACACCAATTGCAAAGAGCTATTAATTAATAACATCCAGTTCCATGTGCCCCAAAATCATTCCCCAAAGGTCCTCTGGAAGAATTTGATTTGCAGTCCCTTCTGGATGATTATCATTGAGGAGGTCACCTTAGCATCTAGAGCAGTGTTGCTCAACCTTGACAAATTTCACATGTGTGCAGTTCAACTCCTAAAATTCCCCAGCCAACCATGCTGGCTGGGGAATTCTGGGAATTGAAGTGCATGCATCTTAAAGTTGCCAAGATTGAGAAACATTGATCTAAAATATAGGACCTGTGGTTGAAAAACTGTTTTCTGGCTTCATCCTGTCAACTCACAAAGCTGGAATTAGTCCTTCTCCTATACCTAAGTTTTTCAATTACTTAAAAGTCCTAAGAGAGAGGAAGCGTTTCATAGTGATGAACATAGAGATCATGGATCAAATGTTTCCAGGGAAGGGGAAACAAAAAGAGAAACAAAATGCGGTAAGTATAAGAGAAGATTCATAGTATTATATTAAAATAATACAATGGAGGGGGGTGGGATTTGAGTAGCACCTTAGACTATTAGGACCATTTTATATTTGTTTTTGTCAGTAATAGTAACCTATGTGATGACAACTCACTGGGGAATTAACACTCTCATTTTGCCATTTCACTGCCTTTCCTTCCTTCCTGCGACTATTTTAAGAACTGTAAAAAGATGGATTACATGTAGCTCACATTCAACAGAAGACAGTGCTAAGTGTAAGACTGCAACTTGTAATTTGCTTGTTTTTTCACATGCATTTGCATCATTCAAAGTGGAATTTTAATTGGAGCGTCATTCCTATACCCAGTTTGAATGCAATAAAATGTCACTTCTTTTGAGATGCAGGATCTCTTTTCTGGAATCCACTTCAAAGGTCCGAAAAGCCTTGAATCCCCATGTTATCTGGGATAGAAATATTTTTTTCTTGTTCTTTTTTTTTAAATGGAAACCTTTGACTCTGCACTGCATGCGTACTATAGATTATTTGATTCTTATACTGTAACATTGTCATTTGCAGTTTCCTCAGATCAGTTCCTGCAAATAAGTCTTAAAGTTGCAGGTAACACTTCACATTTTCCACTGCATCAGACTATTGCAATTTCCCCAAGGCTGCTTTTAGCAACCCATCTGCAAAAAGGCAGCTATCCTTCTTTTCCTTTAGCTACAAACCAGTTTCACTCACAGAGCTGAGACAGAATACAAATGCCAATGAACTGGAGCAGCTGTTGTAACTCAGAAGCTATTAAGCACTAACAAAGGAAACCACAACATCTCATAGAAAATTACTCCATCACTTTGCATAACTGTACAGCAAGTCCCATTTCAATAAAACATGATCATATAATGAGTGACATCACTTACAGCTTGATAGTTAAACCCTTTTTTTTTAGCTTTACAAAGCAAGCTAAATGTTTCTGATAAAAATAAAACTTTAGGAAAAAGGAAAAAGATTCATACGTATATCCATGTATAAAATTAGCTCAGTGCCTTAACATATTCTAAACCACATAGAAACATACTATCCTATCTTCTCATTTCTGCAATAAAACGTATGTGAAAAATCAACAAAGAACCCATATATTGAATCCATTCTTTGTCATTTGAAGTGAATTTTAAGGTATGTAGAATGAGTCTCTTTGCCAAATCCCAGACTTGATATGGCCAGAGTTCTTAATAAAACATCAAATCCTGGAGTGTAGTTTTGGGGTGTAATTCAGCATCACATGTATACCTCTTATAGATACACTTTATTTTTTTATTGTGTATGCATCCATGCATGCGTACATACATGTACTTGATTGCTTTACACAGTCTGTATGACTGACCAGGACCAAATAGACTAAATGGCTGTAAGACAGTCTTTGATACTTTCTCGCACTGGTGGGAATAGCAGTGTTGTGGAAGAAAATGTACATGCTTTGGCTCTGCAAATTATAATATAAACAAGTCTTAACTCATACATCATTGGAGCAATAGCTCACTTGTTAAAACTTCACAGAAAATTGGTACAAACAACAGAAACATGTATTGAGGTTTTAAGCTGCCAGTTTTGTAAGCTGAGCATATTTCAGGAAAAAAAGTGTGTGTGTGGGGGGGAGAGCAAGTAACAAAGAATGCAAAACTGCTTAAATAGCCCATGTTGGCTTTTCCTTTTGAGAAATGGAAAGTACTGCTTCAGCATAATTCTCTGTAAATACAAATTTGTCAGTATAAAAACATCATCTGGTGGTTCAATAGCTCATATCAAAATTTGGTGTCTGATGTCAGATATTAGTTTCTGAAATTGACAGTGAGGAAAACTATGCATCCCTGGTAGCAGTGAAATTTAGTATTTCACTTATTTGACACCAATAGCACTCCATGTTTGATAAATTCTTATAAAGCCAGTAAGATCATCCTAAACTTTCACAGAATCCAAAAGACAGGGGAAGAACATGTAAGATGAAATGACTTCTACAAATAAATAAATGTGAAGTATGCATTACATGTGTACATAACAGTCATACAAAGAAGCCACTAGCCATAAGTAATCAGCAAATTAAATGTGTAGCAATGCAAAATCTGACCAAAATGGTAAGATGCCTTGGGTGACATGTTATTAAATAGGAAAGACTAAATAACAGGAACCTGAAACAGAGACTAATTCATTCTCTACTGTGCACATGGCCAACTCCTAGTGGTTGTTCAGAAACAGCACTTTTTCATTTTGCCTGCAAATGCAGGCAAAGGCCTCCAACAATACTTTTGAATTTCACCATTAGAAATATGGAGCACTCTCCATAAAACATGGATCAATGCTTGTGGTACTTTCATATTACTTGCTGAAGCACTTCATCCTTTTCTATAAATTATAAAACCAATTTGAGTGGATATTTATATATTTATATAAATCTTTCCTAGTTGATCAAATTCTGGTATTTAAAATTACTTGGCTCTATAGTTGATTTGTTATGGATAGATCACCTGGTCAATTTTATAGTTGAGGCATTTGGAAACAATGGACATAGTAACTCAATAAACTGAAGAGTTCCCAAGAGGTTTTTTTTTTGCAGGTTTCTTGTTTCAGGAACTGGTGATCCTAAAGTTTTGATTAATCTATTGAACATGGAAATATATCTGCTCTGTTGAATATCTTATTCTAGAACACACAGCAAGATTGGTGCTTTGGTTCTCTGATGCATTGACATCAAAGAAAAATGAGGTGTGGTGATAGAAAATTCTGGATGGATATTTTTACATTAGATGGGCCTAAAAGGTAAAGGTAAAGGTTCCCCCGCACATGCGTGCTAGTCGTTTCCAACTCTAGGGGCTGGTGCTCATCTCCGTTTCAAAGCCAAAGAGCTAGCGCTTGTCCGAGAACGTCTCCATGGTCATGTGGCCGGCATGACTAGACGCCAAAGGCGCACGGAACGCTGTTACCTTCCCACCGTAGTGGTCCCTATTTTTCTACTTGCATTTTTACGTGCTTTCGAACTGCTAGGTTGGCAGAAGCTGGGACGAGTAACAGGCGCTCACTCTGCTACGCGGCACTCGGGATTCGACCCACCAAACTGCCGACCTTCTGATCGACAAGCTCAGCGTCCTAACCCACTGAGCCACCACGTCCCTTTAGATGGGCCTACTCTGTGATAATAATGATGACAAATGTTTAACAAGAGATCATGTATCAAGTGAATTTAGGAGTTTATTGGAGTTAGAGATTTGGTTTGGATGATTAAGTTCATGGTATGATAAACTTAAAGTTAATATATATATTAAAAATAATTTTGTTAGACATACCATACTCAGAGTTTGGAACAGATATAAAACAAGATTGTCTCCTAAAATTCCCTTAGATTGTTATCCAAGGAAGTTTTTTTTTTAAGAAGAGAAATGATGCTGAAGAAAACTGGTCAGGTTATGCTAATTTATTGACTTTTATTGATCTAAATTAAAAACAAGAGAAGAGTTGGAAAAGGGAAGTAATTTGTCAATAGTTTGCTTATGCACAGTTGGTTCAAAGATTCAAATTGGATTGAAAAGAATTCAGTTTTTGGAGATGAAAAAAGAGGCTTTGAAAGGGACTTATGTATTCAGAACGAACACCTTATTGCAAAAGTATATAAATTGTTTGTAGAAAACAAATCAGGAGGACGAATATGTTAAAGATTGCATGATTAAGTGGGAAAATTTTTCTGGATATGTTATGTTGGAACAACGGGAAAATATATGGATTGTTGGATTGAAATTCACATTGAATTATAACTTGAAAGAAAATTTTTACAACATGATGTACTGTTGGTATTTAACCCTTGAGAAAGATGTGTAAGGAAATACCTAATAAGTGCTGGAAATGCAATCAGTGTGAAGGTATCTTTTATCATCTTTGGTAGAACATGTAAGAATGCCTAGTGGTATTGGGATCAGATATGTGGTTTGATTGATAGAATAGTAAAAATGGATATAAAGTTGAATCCAGGACCTTCTTTTTTAGGTATCATAGAGGAGATTGTATATCAAATCTTAACTTCTTAATCCTTTAAGAATTATGTTGCTTTGGTTAAAAAAATCATACTGCATTGCATTGGTTTCATATAAGGCTGTTAAATTATCTGGGTTTAGATAATCACACATTTATCCCATTCATATGGATGGAACTAGATTCAACCTTGACTGGACCATCCTCTTGCTATTTCACTATTAGGTTAATGGAAAATAAATATTTTCAGACTTTTTTTCTGTAGTTTCCAGGAACATTTGGAATGCCAAGCTTCTTTCCTTTTCTCATAAATCTTTCCTGTTGATCAACAGACGGGAGAGATTCTCATAAAGAGTATGTCAACAGAACATATAATTATTGCTCTCCGACAGATGGAATCTGGCAAAATGCCCAAGCTCTTCTCTTATAGCTGTGCATGGTCCCAGCAGGAAGAGTATCAAAAAGATTCTACCTGTCTCTTTTCTGTAAACATCTACCACCTTGTGATTCAGAGGAGAGGTAGAAAGATTTGGAATTTGAAGCGAGCTTTAAAATGTGAACTTGTCAAAGCTTTGGTATTCCATCGGTTTACTAACTGACGTACTAACATCATTTGTGCAGTAGCCTAAGCAATTTTGAGGGAAATAAATTCTTGCAGTGTACTAGGATAAAGTAAAAGAATAAAAGGTATGTGTTAGTAAATACAGGCTTTCAGGAAAGGTAATCACCTGTTTTTTTTCTGTGTGGTTTTTTTTTTTGAGGGACCACAAAATATAGCAGCTAAAGCTTTTAAGAGTAAACTTGGTGTGCAGGGGAAAGGGATAGCTAAAAGGCAAACAAACCCTGAAAATTAGAACTTCATCCTGCTCCCCCTCTAATATCCAGGTGAGATTCAAGGTGTTGGTAATGACTTACAAAGCCCTACATGGCATGGGTCCGGATTACCTACGGCAACACCTGCGGCCGGCATCAACTTCCCTCCGTCCAGTGCACTCCCACAGAGAGGCCCTCCTCAGGGTGCCTCCGATCAAAGAATGTCGACTGGTGGTCCCCAGGGGGAGGGCATTCTCTGTGGGCGCGCCAGACCTGTGGAACTGCTTGCTGGTTGAGCTCCGGATGGCCCCCGACCTTCACTCCTTCCAGCGAGATCTAAAAACTTACTTATTTGAGCAATCCGGCCTGGTTTGATGGGTTTGGGGGTTGGGGTTTTAACATGGTTTTTTAACATGGTTTTTAATCATTGTATATATCGGGCATAATATTTAATTGTTTTTTAACTTTTGTATTTTGTCTTTTTGTATTTTTTGCCCTGTACACCACCCTGAGTCCTTCGGGAGAAGGGCGGTATAAAAATTTAATAAATATAAATATAATTACCCTATCTTTTAACTCCCCATTATGGTTTAACAAATATGAGCCACTTGTGCTTTTCTCTCTCTCTTTTTAAAAGCATCATCCTTCCTATCCATCTTTAGACTTTAAATTTGAAAAAGAAATAGTAATATCGTGTGGGCTACTTCAATGAATTACTGATGGCTATTCCTCATGGATATTCTTAAAAATATAGCTGTAGCATGAAATGAAAGAAACACATCTATTGTCAGTGGTAATCTGCTCCTGCTATTGGCAAGATTCTGATAATTTTACTGTCTTTCTTGTACCATGTCTTCATATATGCAGAGACAGGCATACACCAGGGGTGTCAAAATGCCGGCCCATGGGCCGGCTTCATCATACCAAAGCTGCACCCACCCCATTGCCGGCAATGCAAAAAGAGTCGCAATACGTCACGACACATCACATGACATGGCAAGTTTGACACCCGTGGCATACACAATCAGCAATAATTCACATGTTTTGCATGGGTATAGATAGAACTGAGGTGAAATGGCCTAATCTGGAATGATTTCTAGGGGGACTTTTGCAATAAATACAACAGAGAGTCTTAAGGCATCTTAAAAACTAAGCTTTTGTGGATCACAGCTCATTAGAAGCATACAACAGAGATCTAAGAAAAGAGGATTATAAAGATGTGCAGCTTTCTCAGAACCAAACATCATCAGATATCACATGAAGTACACTGTGATCCATAAAATCCTATGTGACAATAAATCTGTTAGCCATTAAGATGCTAAAATGTTTTGTTGTATCCTCTCAATAAGTCCATGCTCAATTAAAGTAGCTATGAATCAACTGAATACATACTTAATGAAAGCTAACAAATCCCAGAAGTATCTACAAGTCTGAAACAGCTACAAAATAACCTATTTTGTGTCCTCCAGATGTTTACTGAGGATAAGACAACTCTTTGTGTGATTGTCCTCAAGTTTTTTATCACATACCCAGGTTCAGGGGTCCCCAACCCACTGTCCGTGGACCAGTACCTAGCCGCGGCATGCCAGCAACCAGTCCGTACAAACAAGCAAAGCCCCATCTGCAAGATGCAGGCAGTACACAAAACCACACACTCTGATCTGCAGAAAAACCTCTTTCCACATAAACAGTCCGTGGTGCCCAAAAGGTTGGGGACCTCTACCCAGGTTCATAAGAATTATGCCAGTAAATTCAGCAACAGCAATTTCCCACTAATTCTCTAGAAGAGGTGACCCCAAATAGTGTTTTAAACCTTCAAGAGTTTTAATGTATAAAGATTTCTTTAAGTATCAAAGGGAAGGGAATGGCATGGATCTACTTCCTCAAATAACATTTTATTTTCCTTTCCTCTTTCCTTTCCTCTTTCCTTTCCTCTTTCCTTTCCTCTTTCCTTTCCTCTTTCCTTTCTTCTTTCCTTTCCTCTTTCCTTTCTTCTTTCCTTACCTCTTTCCTTTCCTTTCCTTGAATAGAGTTTATTGATAGTTGAATTGTTTGTCTTTTGAGCCACTCTATGTACATGATCAGATATCTGCCTAGGAAGTGACATTTGAATATTGGGGCAGATTCCACCCACACACCTTCTGTCTGACCCATCATTAGTTATTTTCAGAGTTCAGAAACAGTAACTTTGTTTACAACCCGTTGCAAATTCACCCCCTCCCATTTGGGTTTTCTAGCTTTGAGTCAGAACTTCTGCTTTCTACTTGAGCAGTCTTAAGCCCTGCCGAGTGGGTGGTTTCCAGCTCTTTGTTCCATTCCAGTAGAAGCCTCATCTTTGATTGACTGTGGTGCCTGGCATGCTCGCTTCCTTGCAGTGGCTAGTTGGTACCCTAGCAACCATTTCATCTTGAGCTGCCAGGCTCTATATTGTTTGCTGGTTGGCGATTCCATTTTTTGTTTAAAAAGAAAATGCAATTGATACAACCATGGCCCATTAAGTCAATGAACTGTCCTCAACTACAGAAGCATATTCTCCATTCAACTCTTACATCTCCCAGTGGGCACCCTTTCCATTTCTGTCTAAGGTGGGTGAAATCTGCTATCCTTATTTTCTCACCCCCTCTACACATTTCTAGTTTTCCTTTCATACCATTTTTTTAAAAGTATATCCTTTGGTTGTAGTTGAGGAACATTGTGTCAGTGCTGCAAACATTGACATGTTTTTCCACCAACAATATAAGAGGCAGCCTTTTGCTTTAACTGTTGGGTTTTGAATCACTAAAACATGGGAGAAATGCAATCCAGATGTTTTCATAAGATAAGGGAGCCGCTTCAGAAGGGAAGTGAAACTTTGTGTGTTGAATTAATTGGTAAATGTGATTCATGATGTGTAAATAAGGGAGGGAATTTCTATATTATGTGGGGGTCAAGGGAAGGAGAATTCAGATTCTGGCATCCATCCATGAGTGCTGATGCTCGTTTCATTATTATAGACTTTTTAGATAAAACAATGCCTGAATGTTTGAACTGTCTCATTAATCGGAACCATGACATCATGCCAGAATCTCTTTTCTTTCAAACAGCCCGCTGCTGTCTCTAGCCTTGAGAGAAGCTGGCAAAGATTCAGGGGAAAATCTTTATCATGGGAAAAGAGAATCGGCTTGGAGATGGTGACCTGGCAGCTGCTGACAGCTCAGAGCAGGAATTAAGAGACAGCATGCTGTGGAAAGATGAGTTTTTGCAGGACTCCCATTTGGGGGCAGAACCCAAGCAGTTAGCAGAGATCAGCTGGTCATCAGGCTGGAACCACTCCAGTGGAGACTACACATGCCTTGAGACTGCGCTGCCGGAGCCCCCAAAAGCAGAATGGTGGACAGCTGCCAGACCATCCACCACTGAGAATTTGGGTGAGTGGAAAATCCTGTCTGCAGACCAGACTGCCTGCCAGCCCCAGGAGTCCTTTGCCAGGCCCTCCAGACCAACAGAGACAGAGGACCCCAGCCTGGGGCTTCTGCAGCAATGGGATGTTGGGGAACCCCCACAAGTGAAAGGCCAACAACCTCTGAGCTTGTCCCAGGTAATAGAGGCCTTGCAACAGCTGGTGGTGGTGCAGAAGCCAGGAGATCATAAGCTGATGGGAGGACAAAAACAGCAAGGGTGGTAGCAGCAGGGCCAGAACGTGCAACCCCTGAACATACAGCAGAACTAGTGGGGCCAGCAGCAGTGGGGGCCTTGGCATCTGTTAAATCAAGAACCAGAGTGGGGCCAGCACCAACTGGAGACACAAAAACAGCAGTGGGGGCCCCAGCAGCCATTTAACCAACAACCAGGGTGGAGCCAGCAGCAATGGGGGCCCCAGCAACCAATGATGAGCCCACTCTTCAGAGCAACCTTCGATGGGGACCCAGAGAAACTGATTTTCTTCCTCAACCAAGTACGCTCTCACTTGAATCACTGGGCCCATCTCTACCCGGACCCAGGTGCTATGGTCGATGTGATTGTGTCCAGCCTAGCGGGAGAAGCATAAGAATTGTTGATCAATTTATATAACGAGCAAGCCCCTGACTTGGAGGACCCCCACCTTTTCCTCCTAGGGCTTAGGGAAAGATTTGAGGACCCATCCATTGCCCTCAAAGCAGAAGAACAAATCAACAAGATAAAAAAAGCTGGCCAGCCTACCCTGGAGTACGTGTGGGAGTTTTGAAAGATGGCCAGTCGGATAGAGAGATGGCCTGAGCAATTCATAATTCATCTTTTTAGAGAAGGGTTAGACGACCACCTTTCTCAGGCATGTATCTATTGAGCTGTGCCTGACCAGCTGCATGAATGGTACCAGGCAGTGGTGAAATTAGATGTTCAGCTCGCCCACTATAAGAAGCCTCTCCTACATGAAGCCGAGCCGAAGTCAGAACAACCCAAATGGCAATCACCCCCATGAAAATCTCCAGCTACTGTGATGGCTGAAAGACCTAGGCCACCTGTAGGCCTAGCAATTAAGTGTTTCTGATGCGGACAGCAGGGTCATCGAGCAGCAAAATGCCCAGTCCCCTTTCCTCAACAGCACAACAGACCAGGACCAGTAGTGAGAGAGAAATCTGCACAGTGGCTAACTGGAGAAAAGTCCAACCGGATGACTCAGGAACCTGCTGCCCAGGTCACATCCCTCACACAGGAGGATGCCGAAACTCAGGCTGGACCTGCCCCCATTCTACCCTCTTTCCACAGTGACGATGAAGGAGAGAATGATCTGATGGTGAGCCGATATGTCCCACCTTTCTCGCTACCTGCCAAGCTCATAATCCCTAAGTCGGGTACGCAGGTAGATTTAAAGGTGCTAATCGATTCTGGATGCTCCCAATGCATCACTAGCTTGCCATTTGTCATGAAACTGGGCATACGAGCAAACCTGCTCTCCAAACCTGTGAGGTTCGAGCAAGCCGATGGCTCCCTCATGGGAGGGACTTTAGTCATGCAATTAATGGAGCCCCTATGCCTAGAAATAGGTGAGCACTGGTGGATCCAAAAATGACTGAGGCTGTGATTCTAGGATTAGCCTGGTTGGACAAATGGAAGCCGTTTATCTGGTGGGAGAAAGGAATGAGAACTGTGAGACTACCCAAAGGGCCTGATTCCCTCCATTGATTCAACAGATGTTACAGGAGATTTTAGCCCACCCATTGAGTGAGCGCACATGGCTGCTTCATGGCCACCAGGTGAGCTGCTCATCCCCAGCAAGTACCGGGACCTAGCAGAGGCATTTAGTGAGAAAGAATGTGATACATTGCCCCCACACCAGCTCAATGATTGTTCCATTGAACTGTTGCTGGGGGCCACACTTCCATGACCAAGAATGTACGCTATGTCCCCCCTTGAAATGGAGGAGATGCAGTGATATGTGGATACAAACCTAGTGAGGGGATTCATCGAATGGGCCAAATCTACTGTCGGAGCCCCTGTGTTGTTCAAAGAGAAAAAAGATGGGTCTCTTCATCTCTGTGTAGACTATAAAGGTCTTAATGCTGTGAGTGTGGAAAATAAATACCCTCTCCCCCTCCTGAAAGACTTACTAACACACCTGGCGAAGGGGAGTGTCTTCACTAAATTAGACCTGAGAGAAGCATATTACCGGGTGAGAATAAAGAAGGGGGATGGATGGAAAACTGCCTTCAACTGCCCCTTGGGAAGCTACCAGTTCAAAGTCAGGCCATTTGGATTGCTGGGGGCCCCAGCCATATTTATGCAGTTGATTAATGAGGTCCTACACGATCATTTATACAAAGGGGTTCTGGTGTATCTTGATGACATCCTGATATACAGTACAAATATGACTGACCACATAAGACTGGTCAAAGATGTGTTAAAGAAACTATTGAATGCCAAACTTTATGTCAAATTGTCAAAGTGCGAATTTCACCAAACCCAATTAGATTACCTTGGCTATAGAATTTCCAATGATGGCATCGAAATGGACCCAGACAAAGTGAAAGCTATAATTGAATGGCAGCACCCAAAGACTCAGAAACAGCTCCAGACCTTCTGAGGGTTTGCCAACTTCTACTGTCAATTCATTCCCTCTTTTGTCGAGATTGCTCTACCCCTTACAGAACTACTCAAAACAGGCAAGGGAGGGGGAAAACTGGCACCTGGCCAAACACGAGCATGGAGTATGAGTTGTCAGAAAGCTTTTGAGAATTTAAAAAGACTATTTGCGGCTGAACCAGTTCTAAAGCACCCTTGTCCAGGGGAGCCCTTCATAATTCAAGCGGATGCCAGCGACGTGGCAGTCGGAGCTGTGTTACTGCAAAAGAATAAAAGTGTGGTCCTGCAACCTTGTGCCTACACCTCAAAGAAATTCATTGAAAGTGAGAGGAGATGGACAGTCTGGGAGAAGGAGGCCTTCGCTATTAGGTGGGGGCTATTAAACTGGCAACACTATTTAGAAGGTAGCAAGGTGCCTTTTGAAGTATGGACAGATCACAAAAATTTAATGGCACTAAAAACTCCCTGCAAATTGTCCCCAAAGGAAGTGCGATGGGCGCAGTACTTTAACCATTTTAATTTTACTCTAAAGTACATACCAGGAAGAAAAAACTTCATAGCTGATGCGCTATCCCAATTGCCACAGTACAAAAGCGAACACGAAGTGGTCTATGAGGCAATTATCCCCAGTTCACAACCTACGGCACAACTCACACCTTGCAGAACCCCTAATCCTGATGACCTGGGAGCGAAGAAGATAAAACAAGAGCTCCTCACCCATCAATGGTTTAAAGATAATCAAACCTCCCTAACATCCAGGGATGGTTTGGCATACAAGGGGGAAAAAATGTATCTACCTGAGACCCTCCGTCTCAATGCTCTCAAACACAGCCATGATGTAAAACAGGCTGGACACTTAGGATATTTAAAAAGTCTACACTTCATCCGATGGCAATTTTGGTGGCTGGGGCTAAAACGAGATGTAGAAAACTATGTCAGGAGTTGTACTGTATGTGCCACTATGTGTCCTGTACCAGCCTGCTACCGGCCCTGCAGAAAAGGCAGGGACAACCCCTCCACAAACGGCAAGAGGCTGGAATACGCTTGCCAAATTTATTGCAACAAAAACAAGACATGAACCAAGAAACAGAAGCTTAAAGAAACATGAACCATCCGAGCGGTTGACTTCAGCAAACCAGCCCTCCCAGACATTCCCCTTATATAGAGTTCAGGGCGTGGCTTCTCTCTGCCTCCTTCCAAGAAGCCCTATTGCCTTCCTCTGTTTACTCCTAATTGACTGCCTCCTGCATCGGGCATCCTTGAACAGGGCCAGCTGTGGGTCATCTTCATCCACACTGTCAGGCTCACACAGCTGGGTCTCCGTGGTGACCAAGTGGGAGGGGCCTGGCTGAGGGCTATCATCAGCAAGATCTTCAACCCCCTCAGCAAGGTCTTCAACACCCCCCTCCTCCTCTGAGTCGTCCGACCCAACTGCCGAACCCACAGGCTGACCCTGAATCACAACACTATGAAAAGAATTCCAGGGAAAACCCCTGGGCTACTGCAGTCGGTGTCAGACCCTTCTCAATCATGGGAAGAAATAGCTATGGACTTTATTTATTTATTTATTTATTTATTTATTTATTTATTTATTTATTTATTTATTTATTAGATTTATATACCACCCTTCTCCCGAGGGACTCAGGGCGGTGTACAGGGCAATTAAAATATAACATACAAAAGTTAAAAATAAATTAAATTACATTTAGCCCCAAACAAAAAAAAAATTAAAATTTTAAACTCCAATCCCTCAGTCCAGACCGGCAAGCTCGAATAACCAGGTTTTCAGGTCACGGCGAAAAGACTGAAGGTTGGGAGCCATCCGGAGCTCCACAGGTAGCTGATTCCAGAGGGCAGGCACGCCCACAGAGAATGCTCTCCCACTGGGGGCCGCCAGCCAGCACTTCCTGACCGACAGCACCCTGAGGAGACCCTCTCTGTGGGAGTGCACAGGGCGATGGGAAGTAGCCGCAGGCAGCAGGTGCTCCTGTAAATAATCTGGACCCATGCCATTTAGGGCTTTATAGGTCATCACCAGCACCTTGAATCTCACTCAGAAGACAACTGGGAGCCAATGCAGCTCACGGAGAAGAGGTGTTACATGGGAGTATTGGGAAACCCCCATCACAACTAGCGCGGCCACATTCTGCACCAGCTGAAGCCTCCAAATGGTCCTCAAGGGCAGCCCCATGTAGAGAGTGTTGCAGTAGTCTATTTGAGAAGTCACGAGCGCATGAGTGACTGTACGTAGGGCATCTCGGTCCAGATAGGGCCGCAACTGGTGCACCAGGCGAACCTGGGCAAAAGTCCCCCTGGCCACAGCTCCTATGTGATCTTCCAAACTTAGCTGTGAGTCAAGGAGGATGCCCAAGTTGTGGGCCCTATCTATAGGGGGTAACACTTCACCCCCCCATAGTTAAAGATGGAATAGGCTGGATTGCCCGAGATGCCGGTATGTACAACCACTCGGTCTTGTCGGGATTAAGTCGAAGCCTGTTCCTCCCCATCCAGACCTGAACCACCTCCAGGCAGCAGGACATCACGTCGAGGGCATCACTGGGTTGGTTTGGGGTGGAGATGAAAAGCTGGGTATCATCAGCATACTGATGATAACTCACCCCAAAACCACAGATGATCTCACCCAGCGGCTTCATATAGATATTGAACAGGAGGGGCGAGAGGACCGACCCCTGAGGAACTCCACAAATGAGAGGCCTCGAGGCTGACCTCTGCCCTCCTGCCAATACCGACTGCAAACGACCCAGGAGGTAGGAGGAGAACCACTGTAAAACAGTGCCACCCACTCCCAACCCCCTGAGGCGCCGCAGTAAGATACCATGGTCGATGGTATCAAAAGCTGCTGAGAGGTCTAATAGGACTAGGACAGAGGAAAAACCCCTGTCCCGAGCCCTCCAGGGATCATTCACCAGCGCGACCAATGCCGTCTCCGTGCTGTACCCGGGCCTAAAACCCGATTGGTACAGGTCCAGATAATCAGCTTCCTCCAGGAACAGAGGGAGTTGATGCGCCACCACGCTCTCAACAACCTTCGCAAGGAAGCGAAGGTTGGAGACCGGATGATAGTTGTTCAAAATAGCCGGGTCCAAGGTAGGCTTCTTAAGGAGGGGCCTCACCACCGCCTCCTTCAAGGTGGCAGGGAAACTACCCTCTCTCAATGAAGCAGTTATTACTGCCTGGAGCCAGCCTCGTGTCCCCTCCCGAGCTGCATACACCAGCCAGGAGGGGCACAGGTCCAATATTGTAGACCTACCCAAAAGTAAAGGAAATACTGTCATCTGGACTGTGATAGATCTGTTTTTGAAGCAGGCTCATTTTATCACCTGTAAAGGACTCCCATCTGCACAATGACTGACTAAATTGTTCCTGAAACATATCTACCGATTGCATGGCACCCCTAAGTGAATAATTTCAGATAGAGGAGTGCAGTTCACAGTGAAATTTTGGAGGAATTTCTTTAAACTATTTGGATCACCTCAAGGCTTATCATCTGCTTTTCATCCAGCTACTAATGGGGCTGCAAAATCCACTAACAAAATGGTGGAGCAATACCTCAAATGCTATGTTTCCTGGAGAAATATGAAAACGGCATTAAAAAAGACTTCTGAGACTTATAAAATACAGGCTGATAAAAAGAGGGCTCCCCAAAGAACATTCCAAGTTGGGGAAAAGGTTTATCTGTCAACTAAATATTTATGTCTCAAATTACCCAGCAAGAAATTGGGACCAAAATTCTTGGGCCCTTTCCCCATTGTGAGAATCACCAACCCAGTCACAGTAAAATTGAAACTCCCCTGACTTTTGGGGAAAATTCACCTGGTTTTCCATTGTAGCTTACTGAAACCTTTTTGGTCCTCCACTTTAAGACCTCCCTCTAAGAAGGCACCCAGACCCCTCATAGTAGCAGGTCAGACCCATTATGAAGTGAAACATATTCTTGACTCTAGAATCTATAAGGGAAAATTGCAGTACCTAGTACAATGGAAGGGACACCCATTGTCTGAAGCCATTTGGGTGAAGTCTAGCGATGTGAAAGCTGACAGACTTATCAAAAGATTTTATGAGAAACACCCCAAAAAACCAAAAGCCAGCCCCTAACTTGTGTTTTATTTATATTACAGGATCTGTCCTTGTTGTAAGGGGGGGCTGGATGTCAATGCTGCAAACATTGACATGTTTTTGCACTGACAATATAAGAGGCAGCCTTTTGCTTTAACTGTTGGGTTTTGAATCACTAAAACACGAGAGAAATGCAATCCGGATGTTCTGACAAGGGAGCTGCTTCAGAAGGGAAGTGAAACTTTGTGTGTTGAATTAATTGGTAAATGTGATTCATTATGTGTAAATAAGGGAGGGAAATTCTATATTATGTGGGGGTCAAGGGAAGGAGAATTCAGATTCTTGCATCCATCCATGAGTGCTTATGCTCGTTTCATTATTATAGGCTTTTTAGATAAAACAATGCCTGAATGTTGTTTGAACTGTCTCATTAATTGGAACCATGACACATTGCTTATTTTGTTTCTGTGAAGCTAATCTAACCATTCCTCCTAGCCACAGAGTTTCCCTAGATCTACCGTAGAAGGGAGGAAGGAGTGAAAAAATAAATAAATAAAAAACAACCCATTCCCCATTGCTTTGATTATTGTAGCATTTGAGCCAGGATGGTACTTGCAGGGGTAAGAGGAAAGAGAGAAAGAATGCATGCTGGTGTTGAAGGAGATATATAGCAAACAAATGAAGGCATCCATGTTGCAAGCATCTGAGAAAGCAAAGGAATAATACAGGAACTAGTGAGGAAGGAATAGTCCCTAAAAGGAAAATGCAGGAAGCGGTAGACTAACCCTTAAAGGAGCCAGCAGGGGAGGCTGCATGGATGGAAAGGGTGAAAACATAGGAAATGACCAAATGGGTGACAATAGTCTGGCCCCATTGTCAGCCCACTGCAGTCCAGACTGCCTGAAGAAACGCATTTTCAGCTACAATACAGGGTAGAGTCAAACCTCCATGTACATTTCTTTGGGGGATTTTTTGTACACACATCTACATATATGACGGTGACTGAAAACTAAAATTGTAACCTGAATTAATCCTACTAAGGACTCTCCAACAGATGTGATGTGAGGAGCCACCCAAATGCTTGCTGTTTTATTATTAGTAATGTGATGGTACATTAACACGTGGAATAAAGCCCCTGTTATGAGTGAATCAAACAAAAGGTCATGCTGTGTTAAGTGCTTTGTGAAAATAAAGTAATATGAAGCATGCTAATGAATTTGAGATGTTTCATTGCTACAAGCCAGAGATGCCTATGCCAGATTCCTAGCAGCCACTCATCTAAATTGCATTTGTAGTCAAAATACATCTGGCTTTTTCCCCCACTTCTTTCTCTTTTTTTTCCTTGCTGGAGGCAAAAGAGAAAGGGCTGCTACTACAGTGTCCCCTGTTATGAATTCTTTGTCTCAGGCCTCTTGGTTGGGAATTGACAGTTTGTGAATCAGATGCTCAGAACTGAAAGATGTTCATTGAAGGTGGGAACAAAAACTACCGCTTATTCTGATCTCCAGCAGTGTAGATTATCCTTTGAACTCAGGAACTGTTTGCCTCTTCTTTCCCTCCAGGCTAAACTATGAGAGGATGTAGGTCTAAATTTATTTATTTATTGGTCACCATTAAAAGCAAAGGGGGGGGGGGAAGGAAGTTTCTACTGTGTGGCAAAACAATTTGCAATTGTTCAGTCAAAACACGGGGGATTGTTTGGCCAAAAAACAAAACAAAGAACCAGTCACTACACTGTATAGGCAGAGCATGTCTTTTCAGGTCATATCAAATCATATCTTTATAATAGTCATAGATCAGGGGTCTTCAAACCTAGCCCTTTTATGAGTTATGGACTTCAACTCCCAGAATTCCTCAGCCAGGCATGTTGGCTGAGGAATTCTGGGAGCTGAAGTCCACAAGTCATAAAAGGGCCAGATCTGAAGACCCCTGTCATAGACCATCATAAAAGTAATATTTTTTGGGAAATGCAGGTAGTCTTTGACTTAGGACCACAGTTGAGGCCAGATTTTATGTTATCCAGCAAGGCGGTTGTTAAGAGAATTGTGCCCAATTCTACAATCTTCTTTGCCATGGTTGTTAACCAAATCACTGCAATTACTATGTGAATCATGTCGTCCTTAAGCAAATCTGGCTTCCCCCATTGACTTTGCTTGCCAAAACCTGGCTGGGAAGGCGGCAAAATGGTGATCACATGGCTCTGGGACTCAACAACTGTAGTAAATACATGCTGGTTGCAAAGCACCCAAAATTTTGATCATGTCGTTGTAGGGATGCTGCTACAGTTGTAAGTTTGAGGGCCAGTTATAAGTCACTTTTTTCAGTGCTGTTGTAACTTTGAACAGTCACTAAATGATTGATTGTAAGTTGAGGACTACTTGTATCGCTCAAAGGAATGGACTCATGTGAATCTTTACCTTCCATGATAGATATAGATATTAGTCCATCACATGAGGAACCCAATGCTAAAATGTGACGTGCTCCAAGAAGAAAATTTTATTCAGGATTCCGGCCACCTCTTGCCTCTTAGCAGAATGTTCTATTCTTTACTTCTGAGCTTTGCTTTTCTACGTTTCATGATAAATAATTCATTTATTAAACATATTCAATCATTACTGACCTGGGCTTAGGTAATGGTAAAGATTTTTCGGGGTTTTGCAAATGTTGATGTTCTCCCAGGCAAAATGATCTTTTTCTCCTTCCTTTTCTAAAAAAAATTGAATTCTCTCCAATCAAACAGATTGAATGGGAAGGGGCTTGAGACTTTTGTCTCTTCCTGTCAACGTGACAACAACAACTCCTAAAAACCTAAGTAGAACAGGTGCACATCATATTTGGTGCACATGTACATAGGAAGACAGCAAAAGGAAGACTGAGTTTGCGAATAGGTTAGATTCAGTGGAAGGCTGCAGGAAAAAAACAAAACAGTTTCCCCATGGAGGATAGATTAAATTACAGCGGTGTTGGAGGTACCATTGGAAGACCTAAAAAAAAAAGAAAAAAAGGTTAGGGATAGATCATCATGGGGAAAATCTATCTATGTGGTTTCTAGAGCTGACAATGACTTGATGGCACATAATCATAATCAACTATGCCAGGAGGAGTCAGAATGCTGCTGGTTGCTCCCTTCTAAGATCCTCTTCCTCCTCCTTTCTAGTCATGTGACTAGAGCAGTCTCTATTCAGCCAATCCTGTGCTTCCCAGTAACATTGCAGTCAAACAAGAGAAAGGCAGCAAAGATGAGAAGACAGATAGATATGGAGTATGTTATTTGGAAGTGAAAAGTGGAAAGAGAGGCACACAACTAAAGCAGAATATTAGCAAATAGCCCAAGCCTACAAAGATGAAGTGAGGAAAGCTAAGGCTCAAAATGAACTAAGGCTTGTGACAAAAGTAACACACACACACACCTTCTTTCAACATGTAAAAACAAAAAAAAGTTAAGGAAATGATTGGTCCATTAGTGGGAGAAAGTGGCAAGAAGGTGACAAGCAACAGGGAGAAAGCAGAACTATTTAACTCGTTTTTTGCATCTGTCTTTACACAAAGGGAAGAAACATTCCAACCTATGAAAAACAGTACCGTAAAAACACATTAGAAACACAGGATAAAATAGGCAAGAAAATGGTAACCCTAGACAAGTTCAAATCACCAGGACAACATGGATTACATCCCAAGGTTCTGAAGGAATTGGCAGAAGTGATCTCAGAACCACTGAACTATATTTTTCAAAGATCCTGGAGCACCGACAAACTTCCAGAGGACTGGAAAAGAGTAATTCCCATCTTCAAAAAGGGAAAAAAAAATAGATCCAGGAAACTACAGATCTATCAACCTGACTTCAATACCTGGGAAAATTCTGGAAAAGATAACCAAGCAATGAATGAGTGAACACTTATAAGCAAACAAAGTCATAACCAAGAACCAACATGGGTTTGTCAAAAACAGATTATGCCAGACAAATCTTTTTTGCATTCTTTGACAAGGTGACAGAATTAGTGGACAAGAGGAATGCTGTGGATATAATTTATTTGAATTTCAGTAAGGCATTTGATAAAGTAGACCACAACCTACCACTTGATAAGATAGAAAAAAGTGGGTTAGACAGCATGACCATTAGCTGGCTGAATGGCCATACTCAGTGTGTGGTCCTCAATGGAACTGCATCTACAGGGAGAAAAGTGTGCAGTGGGGTGCCCCAGAGCTCTGTTTTGGGCCCAGTGCTCTTCAACATCTTCATCAATGAGGGGATAGATGGGGAACTTATCAAATTTGCAGATGACACCAAGTTGGCAGGAATAGCCAACATTCCAGAAGACAGGCTTAAGATACAGAACGATCTTGACAGACTTGAACATTGGGCGCTATCTAACAAAATGAAATTCAATGGTGAAAAAAGTAAAGTTCTACATTTAGGCAAGAAAAACCAAATGCACAGGTACAGGTGGTACGTTGCTCAATAGTAGCAATTCTGAGAGGGATTTTGGAGTCCTAGTGGACAATCACTTCAATATGAGCCAGCAGTGTGCTGCAGCTGCCAAAAAAGCCAACACAGTGCTAGGCTGCATTAAAAGAGGGATAGAATCAAGATCATGTAAAGTGTTAATAGCACTTGGTAAGGGCACACTTGGAATACTGCATCCAGTTTTGGTCACCATGATGTAAAAAAGATGTTGAGACTCTAGAAAGAGTACAGAGAAGAGCAACAAAGATGATCTCAGGGGTTGCCACAAAGAAGAGGGAGTCAAGCTATTCTTCAAAGCACCTGAAGGCAGGACAGGAAGCAATGGATGGAAATTAATCCAGGAGAGAAGCAACCTAGAACTAAGGAGAAATTTCCTGGTAGTGAGGACAATAAAGCAGTGGAATGGCTTGCCTTCAAAAATTGTGGGTGCTCCATCACTGGAGGCTTTTAAGAAGAGATTGGACAACCATTTGGTTGAAAAGGTATAAGTTTCTTGCTCAAGCAGAACACCTCCAAGGTCCCTTCCAAATCTGTTATTCTGTTGTACTGCATCAGTGCTCTAGTTTATATCTACATGCAGTTGAACTAAGGAGAAATTTCCTGACAGTTAGAAAAATTAATCAGCCCCCAGGAGTTGTGAATGCTCCAACACAGGAAGTTTTTAAGAAGAGACTGGATAACCATTGGACAATCATTTGTCTGAAATGGTATAAGGTTTCCTGTCTGGGCAGGGGACTGGACTAGAAGACCTCCAATAAAGAGATGGGAAAGAATTCCAGAAGCTTCCCTTTGCATATTTTGAATGTGGGGAAAAAGATAGATAAAGAGGCCTTTGATACATCCCTATGGGAGAGACACTTGAGCCGCAACTTGTAATGCTACTAACTGCTCCTACCCTCCTTCATTTTTTGTAATATGAGCTTGAGAAGAGGATATGCAGGTTAACTATGCTTACCAGAGCATACATACATATAAATATATGCAGATTGTGCACAAGGGAAAATCCTTCACTTTGATTAGAACTTGATCCATGCACATGCAGAGGCAACACTTATGTATCCACCCTGATTAGAACCTCACTTACAAGACAAAATGTATACACACACTCTGATTAGTCCCTGGTGGAAAAATGCACACATACATAAAAATGTGACAAATTTCGTTGCACAGAAGAAAATACAGACCCCTACTATGATCGCTGCTGCTAAAATGATTGAAAAGAATTCAGAAATCATGCCTTGCTCGCATTACCTACAGGGTTGATTTATTTTTTTTATTTTTATTTTTAATGGTGATCTTCTTTTGGTTACAGTTTTCATAGCACTCAGAAACTGAGTTCGCTGTTAGATGATGTGATGTTCCACTCTTTGAATTAGAATTCATTTGGCTGAGGAATGAAGACAAAGCAAATAAAATTTGTCAATCAAAAGCAGTCCTAGGCAAGACTTGGAATATTGCATCCAATTCTGATAACCAAGATATATATATATATATATATATATATATATATATATATATATATATATATATATATATATATATATATATATATATATATATATATAAATGCAAGTAGAAAAATAGGGACCACTACAGTGGGAAGGTAACAGCGTTCCGTGCGCCTTTGGCGTCTAGTCATGCCGGCCACATGACCACGGAGACATCCTCGGATGAGCGCTGGCTCTTCGGCTTTGAAACGGAGATGAGCACCGGCCCCTAGAGTTGGAAACGACTAGCACACACGTGCGGGGGAACCTTTACCTTTTTACCTTTTTATATATATATATATATATATATATATATATATATATATATATATATATATATATATATATATATATCAAGGAGAAATTTCCTGACAGTTAGAACAATTAATCATTGGAACGACTTGCTTCCAGATGTTGTGGATTATCCAACACTGAAGGTTGGCAATGATTTGTCTAAAATGGTATAGGGTTTCTTGCTTGAGCAGGGGATTGGACTAGAAGACCTCCAAGGTCCTTTCCAACTCTGTTAAATTTGATAGTAATATTCTACCCTTCACACAGGATCACAAATCAAAGATTGGGAGGAAGTGGTTCTACACATATTAGAAGCAGAAAGTAACAATTACATGATTTCCTTTTTCAATGCTCTTTCTAAAAGGAACCAGGATAATTGTGGATCTACACCATTTTACATTTTCTACCATTAAATATGAAATGCAATAATGTTGATGAATAATCAGCAAGGAAGTTAAAGTAAAACATATGACTATGGATAACACAGCCTTTCCCAACAGGAGGCTCTGTCGGTATGTTGGGACTTCAACTCCCAGAATTTTCAGAAAGATAAATTTTCAGATTTATAAGCCTAACCATCTGCATTTGTGACTATCTCCACCACATGCCAGCATCAGCTTTGCTGGTGAAGGATTAAACTAATAGTACTAATGAAATCATGAAGGCATTTACATTTTAAATTTCTTTTGATGCTAACAGGGCAGTTATCCCTGTATTTTCTGAAGCTAGACAGGCCTTCTTATGAATATTTTCAATACTGCTCACAAGAGATATAATGGACACGGTGTACTTTTAAAGTAATCCCCTTTCTTGCTCATAATCTTTGGCAACTTTTTTTTTCCAGAAGAGTCTCAGAGAAATCTTTCATAATATTTGAATCATTACCAGTTTTGATAGATCCCAATACATTAAGTCATGTAGTCAAATTATTTCCATCATGAAAGTTCTGTTTTCTTTCTTTAATTATGGAGTTCAAATATCACAAGATATTTTAGCAAATGTGGCTAATCAAAACAAAACAAAATCCTTCCTCGGCTCCTAAAATACTTAGCCAAAGCAGAAATGTACAAAAATACCTTATACCAAATCTGACCTATTGGTTTATTTAGCTGAATGTTTTCCACAATAAGAAAAAAAACTTTTGTTTTGGGGCTGTTTTCCCATCAAATATTGTCTCATCCTAAGCCCTCCAAAGCTATAGAAAATTTTATTTATTTAATTTATTCAATTTCTCTAACCACCTAACTCAGCAAAGTAACTCTCGGTACCTTACGATTCTAAAATTCTAAAACAATTAGAACAATTTAAAAGACATCACAACAATAAAAACATCTACAAAATAAATAAATATAAACAGCAGCCATGATGATTAATCAACTAAAATAGGAAAGTGAAGTAACAAGCCCTTCACACATTCCAAGCCCCAGCTCCAGGTACATAGACAAGTTTTTAAAGCTTTGCAAAAAGCCAACAGGATTAAGGCCATTATAATCTCTGAGGAGAGTATATTCCATAAGGCAGGGGCTACGGCAGAAAAAGCGCTTGTTTTAATTCTTGCCAATTGGCACTTTTTGATTGACGGATCTGCAGCATGCCCAATCTGTTGGACCTGATTGGATGGGTAGAAATTCTTGGAAAAAGACGGTCCCTTGAGTATATTTCAACCCTCCATTACTTTGTGAAATCCATTAACATAGGAGTCTGTCTTTTACTGATGTGCTCCTTTGGACTTGCTGTATTAGCTCAGTTCTGTCCTTACTGAACGGACCGCAAAACACCAACATAACCATTAGATGGCAGCAAAGGGATTGAGAGAAGGTAACTCTTTGTTACTCGTCCCAGCTTCTGCCAACCTAGTAGTAAATGCAAGTAGAAAAATAGGGACCACTGCGGTGGGAAGGTAACAGTGCTCCATGCACCTTTGGTGTCTAGTCATGCCGGCCACATGACTACGGAGACGTCCTCGGACAAGCGCTGGCTCTTCAGCTTTGAAACGGAGATGAGCACCGGCCCCTAGAGTTGGAAACGACTAGCACGCATGTGCAGGGGAACCTTTACCTTTACCTTTAACCATTTTTTGGATTTTTTAAATCTGGTAACCCTGCTTGAGCAACTCTGAATGAATAAACTGTCTTGGGAATTGCTACAGAGTACTAAAATTGTAGTTTTCAGGAAGAATTTACTAGCATACCTTTTACGCCTGAAGTTTGCCTAGAAAATTAATTGCCTATTCTTGGCTCACTAAGTTTTTCCAAAGCTCAGAAAATAAATGCAATATGCCTAGGCTTAATGAATCTTAGCTTTAATGAAGTCTCTTTATTTAGCATGTTTATTAATATTCTTTCTTTTAAAAAAGAAATTTTATTAAGCATTACAATTAAAGAGATAAAAATAAACTAGGAAAAAGAAAAATAGGAAGCACAGAAAATAAAAACTAGAAAAATAGAAAAGAAAAAAAGGTTACAATTAAGAGAAAAAAATATAAAGAAATTACTTACCCCTTCATTGCGAGAAGTATAAATAATTTTAATAACTTTTCGTCTTCTCTTGAAATAAAACAAATGATCTCTTTCTCTCATCTCTCTTCTTTTATCTATAAACAAATCCTTAAAACCTTGTTATTTTGTCCTGATCAACAGAAGTTCATTAAGAGTTACTAAGGGTAACAATGTATCTATTTTAATCTTGATCAA
This sequence comes from Vipera ursinii, assembly GCF_947247035.1. Taxonomy (NCBI): domain Eukaryota; kingdom Metazoa; phylum Chordata; class Lepidosauria; order Squamata; family Viperidae; genus Vipera; species Vipera ursinii. Next base: position 138,675,641 of record NC_139516.1, on the reverse strand, counting down.
ATAAATCAACTTTAATTTCCTTCCTTTTACTTTTGACAATCCTGAACTTTACTCCCTTGAAGTAATGTTCCAGAACTTAATTTCCTTTTTTTTTCTTTCTACCTTCTAACAAAATTCTTTAAAACTTTAAAAGTGTCTTTTATAAATCTAATATAGGAAAATTATCCAGGTCACTCGTTGATTTCTTTTATTTATAATTTCTCTTTTAATCAGCCAGTTATATTTGTATATTCTGTATTGCGACCTTTTCTGTATCATTTTGTAGTCTGTCATTTTTAAATACACCTTCAAACCAGTCTCAGTCTTATCCAGTAAAAGTTATTTCTACTGGAAGGATTCTTACAATTAATTCCAAAATCTTTTTTCAAATTCATCTGGACCCTTAGTCCATTTGAAATGTTCTAATCACAGTTTTACTTTTTATTCCAAAAAGGAGACTTTTTTGAAGCCTCTAAGCCTGTATTTAAAATTTATTTCACGTAGGATCAAAGGAAACTCACTTAGCACTGTAAGAAAAAAAACCTTGTCATTGTAAGAAAAGAAAACAAAAAACACCTCCTTGTCATTGCTAATAGCTGAAAAACAGTTAAGAAGCTATTTCCAAATGTGTTTTTAAAAGGAAATATGCAAATGCTGTGTCCATCAAGGTGCCAATCACAGTTTGGACTAAGATGGTGTTTCTTCATTTCCCAGAGGTCTACCACTGGAGACGTCTGTCTTGCATTTCCCCCTCCCCCCACCCCATGAGGTACAACTCTTTGGAACCCTTGTGGCCAACCCCAAGTCTTTCCTTGTTTGAAGAGAAATCCTGAAGAACCATTCACTGGCACTTCATTTCACCATGTTCATTGGCTCCATCTTCAGTTCACCATTTCTTCTCTAGAAGTCACATATTTGTTAACATTCTGATGGAAAATTCAAATGTAATTATTCATTAAATTTCTTCTATCTTCTGATTACTGTTTAGAGAACAAGACTTAGTTCAATGGCACAACGCACCTCTTACATCCAGGAGGTTCCTTTTATCTCCAGTTGGGTTTTGGAAATTCTGGAAATTCTTTGCTAGGTAGGGTGAAATAATATAATGTGTACTTATAACAGCTTTTCAAAGAAAGTCCATATACAACTCACCAATCCTTAAATCTATACTGATTCCATTTAGTATATGATAGGAGAAGAACCAGTAGAGTGTGATACCTCTTTGAAAACCTGGGTTTACTTTCCCATTGAGTGATCAGTTACCATTCCTGAAACTACTACAGTTCTCAGAATTAAGGATAAAATGACTTAGAATCTACTGATATATATCCTCTACGGTTCTGTAGAGGAACTGTTTTGGACAAACATGATTATGGATGTTTTCAATGTATCCTTGACTTCTAAGATGTTCTTCCTAATCTTTATTTCAAAAATGTTATTACAAGTTTTGCATCTACATTTTAAAATCATTTTGTTCTTGTTAGTTGTGAAGTCATGTCTGACCCATCGCGACCCCATGGATAATGTTCCTCCAGGCCTTCCTGTCCTTTATCATCTTCTGGAGTCCATTTAAGCTCATGCCTACTGCTTCAGTGACTGCATCCAGCCACCTCATTCTTTGTTGTCCCATTCTTCTATTGCCCTCAATCTTTCCCAGCATTAGGCTCTTCTTCAGTGAGTCCTTCCTTCTCATTAGGTGGCCAAAGTATTTGAGTCTCAACTTCAGGATCTGGCCTTCTAAAGAGCAGTCAGGGTTGATCTCCTCTAAGACGAACTTGCAGGAGTCTTCTCCAGCAAACTAGTTCAAACGCCTCAATTCTTTGGTGCTCAGCCTTTCTTATGGTCCAAGTTTCACAGCCATACATTGCAACTGGGAAGAGCATGGCTTTGACTATACACATTTTTGTTGGCAGAGTGATGTCTCTGCCTTTTAGTGTGTTGTCTAGATTTGCCATGGCTTTCCTCCCCAGAAGCAAGCGCCTTTTAATTTCTTGGCTGCAGTCCCCATCTGCAGTGATCTTGGAGCCCAGGAAAATAAAATCTGTCACTACCTCCATTTCTTCCCCATCTATTTGCCAGGAATTGAGAGGGCCGGATGCCATGATCTTGGTTTTCTTAATGTTTAGTTTCAACCCAAGTTTTGCATTCTCCTTCTTCACCCGCAACAAGAGGCTCTTTAGTTCTTCTTCACTTTCTGCCATTAGAGTGGTATCATCTGCATATCTTAGGTTGTTGATATTTCTCCCGGCAATCTTAATTATAACTTTTCATAAATCTAGCCCTGCCTTTCTCATGATGTGCTCTTCATGTAAGTTAAATAAGCAGGGCAACTGTATACAGCCTTGCCGTACTCCTTTTCCAATTTTGAACCAATCAGTGGTTCCGTGCCCAGTTCTCACTGTTGCTTCTTGACCCGCATATAGGTTTCTCAAGAGACAAATAAGATGGTCTAGTACTCCCATCTCTTTAAGAACTTGCCACAGTTTGTTGTGATCCACACAATCAAAGGCTTTAGCATAGTCAATGAAGCAGAAGTAGATGATTTTCTGGAACTCCCTAGCTTTCTCCATGATCCAGCATATGTTGGCAATTTGATCTCTAGTTCCTCTGCCTCTTCGAAATCCTGCCTGTACTTCTGGTAGTTCTTGATCCACATACTGCTGGAGTCTAGCTTGTAGGATTTTAAGCATAACTTTACTAGCATGAGAAATGAGTGCAATGGCAAAGTAGTTTGAACATTCTTTGGCACTGCCTTTCTTTGGAATTGGAATGTAAACTGATCTTTTCCAATCCTGTGGCCACTGTTGAGTTTTCCAAATTTGCTGGCAAATTGAGTGTAGCACTTTTACTGCATCGTCTTTTAAGATTTTGAATAGCTCAGCTGGAATACTGTCACTTCCACTAGCTTTGTTGTTGCTCAGCTTTTCTAAGGCCCACTTCACTTCACATTCTAGGATGTCTGGCTCAAGGTCAGTGACCACCTCATCATAGTTATCAGGGACGTTAAGCTCATTCTTGTATAGTTCTCCTGTGTAATTTTGGCACCTCTTCTGAATCTCTTCTGCCTCTGTTAAGTCCCTGCCATTTTGATCCTTTATCATGCCCAGTTTTGCATGAAACGTTCCCTTCATCTCTCCAATTTTCCTGAAGAGATCTCTGGTTCTCCCTATTCTATTGTTTTCTTCTATTTCGTTGCATTGTTCATTTAATAAGGCATTCTTATCTCTTCTAGCTATTGTCTGGAATTCTGCATTCAATTGGGTGTATCTTTCTTTTTCTCCCTTGGCTTTCGCTTCCCTCCTTTCCTTAGCTATTTGCAAAGCTTTTTCAGACAGCCATTTTGCTTTCTTGCATTTATTTTTCTTTGGGATGGTTTTAGTTCCTACCTCTTGTACAATGTTGCCAACCTCCATCCATAGTTCTTCAGGCACTGTGTTTATTTATTTATTTATTTATTTATTTATTTATTTATTTATTTATTTATTTATTAGATTTCTATACCGCCCTATTCCCGAAGGACTCAGGGCGGTTTACAGGGCAAAGTTAAAAACAGTTAAAACAGTACAAAGGTTAAGATAAAGTTAAAGTTAAAATAGGATTAAATAACAATAGCCCAAATTTAAAATTTAAATTTAAAATTTAATAATTTAAAACCCTTCAGTCCAGGCCAGATAAATCAAACAACCAGGTTTTTAGGTCCCGGTGAAACAAACGATGCTCGGGGGCAGTCCGGAGTTCCACAGGCAGGTTGTTCCACAGGGCAGGCGTGCCCACAGAGAACACCCTCCCCCTGGGGATCACCCACCGGCACTCACTGACCGGCGGCACCCTAAGGAGGCCCTCCCTGTGGGAGCGCGCAGGACGATGGGAGATTGATGCTGGCAGCAGGTGCTCCCTAAGATAACCCATGCCATTTAGGGCTTTATAGGTCATCACCAGAACCTTGAATCTCACCTGGAGGGCAACCGGAAGCCAATGCAGCTCACAGAGGAGAGGTGTTACATGGGAGTATCGGGAAACTCCCATCACAACTCGCACAGCCGCATTCTGCACCAGCTGAAGCCTCCAAGTGGTCCTCAAGGGAAGCCCCATGTAGAGAGCATTGCAGTAGTCTAACCGGGAGGTGATGAGCACATGAGTGACTGTGCATAGGGCATCTCGGTCCAGATACAGTCGCAACTGGCGCACCAGGTGAACCTGGCCAAAAGCCCCCCTGGTCATGGCTCCTATATGATCGTCCAAAGTGAGCCGTGAATCCAGGAGAACGGCCAAGTTGTGAGCCTTATCAACGGGGGGGGGTAACACCTCACCCCCATAGTTAAAGAGGGACAAAACTGGTTCATCTGAGATGCCGGTATGCACAGCCACTCAGTCTTGGTGGGATTGAGTCGATGCCTGTTTCTTCCCTTCCAAACCCGGACCGCCTCTAGGCAACGGGACATCACATCGAGGGCATCGCTGGGTTGGTTCAGGGTGGAAAGAAAAAGTTGGGTATCATCAGCATACTGATGATACCCCACCCCGAAACCACGAATGATCTCACCCAGCGGTTTCATGTAGATGTTGAACAGGATTGGGAGAGGACTGACCCCTGAGGAACTCCACAAACAAGAGACCTCGGGGCTGACCTCTGCCCTCCTGTCAACACCAACTGTGAGCGGCCCAGGAGGTAGGAAGAGAACCACTGTAAAACAGTGCCCCCCACTCCCAACCCCCTGAGACGCTGCAGTAGGATACCATGGTCGATGGTATCAAAAGCCGCTGAGAGATCTAACAGGACTAGGACAGAGGAGCAACCCCTTTCCCGAGCCCACCAGAGATCATTCACCAGCGCGACCAATGCCGTCTTCGTGCTGTACCCGGGCCTAAAGCCCAATTGGTACAGGTCTAGATAATCAGTTTCCTCCATCAGATCTAATTCCTTAAATCTATTTGTCACATCTACTGTATATTCATCAGAGATATGATTTAGTTCATACCTGAGTAGCCTAGTGCTTTCCCCTATTTTCTTCAGTTTAAATTTTGCAACAAGAAGCTCATGGTATGAGCCACAGTCAACATCTGGTCTTGGCAAAGATACTGGAGTGGGTTGCCATTTCCTTCTGCAGTGGATCATGTTTTGTCAGAACTCTCTGCTATGACCTATCCATCTTGGGTGGCCCTGCATGGCATAGCTCACAGCTTCATTGAATTATGCAAGCCCCTTCGCCAGAACAAGGCAGTAATCCATGAAGGGTTTAAAATCATAAAACATTGCTAAAGGAAGAAACAATGACAGAAGAAAAAGATAGCAAACTGTAATTGTGGGAATATATGCCTAAAGCAGATAAAAGTAACGTTGATAATGTAATGTGTTGCTTTATGTTGGATATTCCTTGGTTTCATTTGTTTCTAAAGGTTTTTCTGAAATATCCAATTGTCCCACTAGTGGAATTGGTCATCAGTAATTCTGATAATTGGACTGCAAGGCGATCAAACCGGTCAGTCCTAGAGGAGATCAACCCTGACTGCTCTTTAGAAGGCCAGATCCTGAAGTTAAAACTCAAATACTTTGGCCACCTAATGAGAAGGAAGGACTCACTGGAGAAGAGCCTAATGCTGGGAAAGATTGAGGGCAATAGAAGAAGGGGACGACAGAGAATGAGGTGGCTGGATGGAGTCACTGAAGCAGTAGGCGTGAGCTTAAATGGACTCCAGAAGATGGTAGAGGACAGGAAGGCCTGGAGGAACGTTGTCCATAGGGTCGCGATGGGTCGGACACGACTTCGCAACTAACAACAACAAGAACAATTCTGATAAGGCATTACCTATTTTGCAGAGATCCCTTCAACCAATATACTATTTAAATCTGCTTTTACCATGAAAGTTAGAATCGCAAAAGTATAATAGCACTTGCTTTGTAAGTAGAAGGGTGCTGGTTTAGAAACCAGCAGAAACAACATGTTTTTAAATTACTATTTTTCTTTTAGTTTCCTACTTTCCCCTTTGCTGTTTTTATTTTAGTGCAGAGGTGCACAGTTTCATCATTTTCCTAGGAAATGTTTCAACCCTAGCTCCCAAATATTCTATATTACTTTACAAGACATTTACTATACATTTGATCATAGTGACACGCAGAATTTATTCTAGCTCATGATGTGTGCATAGAGTAGGAAGAATTGCTCAATATGTGCATTGGTAACAGACATTTATAAAATTCATCTATGAATAAACGATTTAGAATTTGCACTCTCATTTATACTAGTGTACTCATAAGCCAACTTCCCAACTTTCAGTTGCCACAATTTCAGTTCTTCCATTGCTACAGTAAAGTTGTCATATAAGTGAATCAGGATTTAAATGCCACCAAATTCTAGTGGAAGCAAGGATTTTCTCAAAATCAATTTTGAGAAAATAAACCAGGAAAGTTGTGTTGTGAGATTCTCTTGTTAGTTTATGGGGGGGAAACCAAGTGATATACCTCCATCTCAAGATTTGACGGCTTTTATGCATACTTTGCTCTAGATGGAGGCAGCATGAAAGTGCCTCCTGTTATGAGAAAGGGTGCGTGGAAATGTTACATTTTACAAAGTTTTTAAGTGGTGTCACTCATGTCATAATATATTCTGAAGCCTGTGTTTCAAAGTCTCACCATTTCATCTTCTATCACTCTCCTAGATGTCATGCATCTCTTCATTTGAATTCAAGGAGAGCACCATTACACTGTGAAATTAAGTAATAATTGAAATGGGACGCTTGCTGCTTTGGCACAAAACACTCTTATTTGGCTGTATTTTTAGACACCACTAGGCCATGTTAACATTACATTACCATTGAATCATCACATGAAAAAAGCAGCCATGTAGCAGGGATGTGGAAAATGGAGAAATAAAGGAACAAAGGGGGGGTGTTTCCCAATTGCATGCAAATGAAAATGACCCTTCAGATTTCAAAACTGTTGCCTTTCACCTTACAATGGAGGTTTTCCTGCAGTGAAATCCATTTCTGAGACTCATTAGCAAATACTCTAATCTTGCTTATTTTCTGTAGCAGTGCCTGGTTTATTTCAAATTGATTAGGAAGCCTCTGATGTGGGAGCAGTGGATCACAGAGCTTCTCCAGGTACCATGGTAATTGGTTATCATGCTTAATTAGAAATGTTCAACACAGTCAATTTATTCTGAACTACATTTTGCACAGCTTCTCTGAGTTGTTACTTTTAGGGTGGGGTAAAGGCAAATGGTGTTTGGAGAGGGCAGTGGGCTTCTCTTTTAAAAGAGGATTTTTTCCCCATTGTAGATAGAAGTTTTTGACTGTGAAAGGGGGGGGACTATGTAGATTGAATAGGTTAATTTGAAATGCAATGCCAATAGCTGTTAAAGCTAATAGAAAGGTTACCATACTTGTTGAATATCTATTTATTTAAAGATAGGGCAAGTGTACAACTGGGGTCACCCTTCTATTTTTTTTAGCTTAATTAAGGCTGTGATCCTAATTCTGCCTGTAAGGGGAGAATTGGCACTGGAACAATGAAGCAATCATTTATCAACAATTTTGTAAATAGGCTTCAAAATAGCAAATGCTACTCAAGGCAACAAAGTGAAAATTATACCCATTAGAAATATTTTTTCTTTTTTAAAAAAAAAATAAAAATCTCAAGCTTGCATATGTATAAGTGGAGTCTGAGCTGGCAGTGATTGACTCGGAAAGAAAGTGATGGTGATTAGCATTATGAAAATGTCCAGTCAGTAGGTGGCTTTTGGAAAACAAAGGAACAAACAATTATGAACATCATGCTGGGAATATGAGGAAAAAAGCCTGAAAATAACACTGTCGATGCAATAATGGCTTCAAATAAATTTATGGCACAACAACATCCAGAATTGCAAGGACAAATGTGGTCTCAAGAAGGATACTGTAGGACTGGAAAAGCGAGGTGGAATGGTATCCAAAGCATGTAGGGAGCCAAGCAGATGCCCTGCAAAGAAAGCTTTCAGCATTGTTTCAGAATGTTTCATAGTTTCAGAATAAGAAGGTTAAGAGTAAAAAAAAAAATATTAGAGGCCTCACGTATAATGGAGAATGTGCATGAGTAGATTTCTTCCCAATATTAAAACTTTTGAATCACAGATTAAGCTTGCAATACTTTCACATGCCAAAGTATCTCCAAGTTGCAGGGGGAAAAAAGGAAAATAAAATGAATTTGTCACTTGATTTATGTTTTCAGAATGTATGGTATTATTTGGCCATCTGCAGACTGCCCCACCCCTGGACAAAAGGTCTGAGCAATTGTTATAAGGAGCTGTGATGCTGCCAAGCAATCAGTATGTCCAATTGCCCCCTCCCCCCCCCCAAAAAAAAACACAAAAAACTATAACCATGTTATATACAGGGCTTTTTTTTCTCATAGAACACTCAGAACGGAGTTCCGGCACCTTTTTTGTATGGAAACTTTTAGGGTAGGCAAGGCGGGTTGTATGACATGTGTGAGTTCCGGCACCTTTTTCTTTTACAAAAAAAGCACTGTATATACTGCTGTAGTGGCTGGAAAGCAGGGGAGGGAGGGAAAATACTACATTCTGAACTATTCTGGAAATTGGGCTGGAAACAGCTAATCCAAAGGAACGAGAACCTAAGAACTCTAATTAATTGTATTTAACAGAAGAATTCCAGAATGCTCAACTTTCACACAAGATACCCAGGGGTAGGGTTCAGCTGGTTCACACCAGTTCAGAAGAACCAGTAGCTATTTTTTGTTGTTGTTGCCCAGGCCCAGAATGGACTTCTGGAAGCTGTATCCACACAGAGAACCGGTTGTTCACATATTTGAATCCCACCACTGAAGATACCTACCTGCCTCTAGGCAATTTTTGAGAGCAAAACTCTTGCCTTTCTGCCTTTTTAATACAGAAAAGGAGGAACTGTTTGAATTTGTTGATGGTTTAGATAAGTGCTTGTTTGGGTTTTTTTTCTTTTTTTTTATAAAAAAAAATCAGAGATAACTCTCTTACAAGAAATGCTTATAGACAGATGCTGCGAATAGGTTGCCTAGATATGTTTTGTCCATGCTTGGGAGATCCTACATTAACAAAATTCATCCCAGTTTCTCTTTTACAAAATGATGGGCCAGAGGTGGGTGACACTCTTATTGCTTTCTGAAGACCGTCACTCCAAAACTAATTTATGCAAAAAAAAAAAAATAAATAAAGAGGGGAAAAAAATAAAGAAACCCAGAAGCCTGGAGTTTTCATCCTGGAATATGGACAGAATTCTTGTCAATTTCAGTTCAGCTCCAAAATGTCAAAAGTTGCCCCAACTTATCAAGTATACATGTAGTCCTTTATTTACGACACAATTGAGCCCAAAATTTCTGTTGCTAAGCAAGACATTTGTAAATGGGTTTTGCCCCATTTTATGCCATTTCTTGCAACATTTGTTAAGTGGATCACCGCAGTTGTTAAATTAATAACAGAGTTGTTAAGTTAATTTTGCTTCCTCATTGACTTTGCTTGCCAGAAGGTTGCAAAAGGGGATCACATGATCCCGGGACACTGCAATTCTCATAAGCCCGTTTCCAAGTGCCTGAATCTTGATCACATGACCATGGGGATGCTACGATGGTCATAAGTCACTTTTTTCGGAGCCATTATAACTTCGAACCATCACTAAACAAACTGCTGTAAGTTGAGGACTACTGTAACCTGATGCGTGGTCTGCATTTTATCTGATGGCAACCAAAATAAAATGTGAGAGGCTGCTCTGAAGGAGGAAAGACATGAAGTTTTCAAGCCTTCTTTCTCTTTTATCATTCTAGGAACCGAAACAGACAAATGGAGATTGAAGATTGTGTGATCTTCAATGTAGCTAATAATTGAAGGGTTGATTTGAGGGGAAAAAATAGAGGACATATATGAGCACATTGCCCTGTACCTGATTCTGGAATGCGCCAGGGACTTAGGATGGAATTTTTCTAAATTTAGATTCAAGAGAGGCTACTTCTTTTCACAACACACAAAAAATTCAATTCCTCACCATTAGAGTCTTTTAAATGAATCTACTTGTAGATAAGTTTATGGAGGACAGGCAGTGGTGCGATTCAGCCAGTTTGCACCAGTTCAGCAGAACCAGTAGCTAATTTTTTGTTGCTCAGGCCCAGAATGGACTTCTGGAAGGAGCATCCACACAGAGAACTGGTTGTTCACATATTTGAATCCCACCACTGAGGACAGGACTATAGCCAAAACACTGTACCACCTCCAATATCAAAGAGACCATGCCATAAATACCAGAGCTATCACTCTTGGCAATCTCTTTGTAGATTTCCAAGAGGCATTTGGTTGGTCATCGTGTGACTCAGAATACTGGACTTAATGAACTTTTTGCCAAATTCCACCCCACCCCCTCATCTTCCCTTCACGTTTGACTTATCATGTCCCTTCCTGATTTTCTTGCTTCCTTTCATATTTCTCTAAACATCAAAGTACTTTCTTTGGCTAGCATAGAATCTTCCAAATAAATTAGGTATTTGCTGTATAACTGAGAGTAAGGAGAGTTTCCTATTCTATTTATAGCCAACTAAATTTGAACCTGGAGGAATTCCAGAGAGATTCAGGATATTTCTCACTGCTCTGCAATCAGGTCTACTTTTCTTGGCTGGCTTTCAGTTCAAAGCAGAAAAGAGTAGGTATAGGAGGGAAGATGTCTCCTGAAGCTGATCTTTTTTTTTTTTGTGAGACCTTCACAAAATCTGAAAACATGCAAGATTCTTCTGGCAAGGAACAGCTGCTGGAGGACTCCTGGAGGAGCTTTCAATTTTTTCGGCCACGAACACTCTTACAAGAAACAACAAAGTGTTAACATGAAAACTCAGTTGTGAAAACAGAAACACTAGTTTTACTCTGAAGTCTGAAAACCGTGTTTTGAGATGGTTTCTAATTAAAGAAGAGTACTTATGATAAGGGTTAGGGTTATGACAATCTTCAAGAACAATCTTCCCTATACCTGAAGAGAAAAGTTTTCTTTTCTTTTCTTTTTATTGAAAAGGTTTAGAATACATTTTAAAAACATAAACTCCCTCCCTCCCCCTCCCCCCACTTACCCTCCCTCCCCCTCCCTCCCCAACTTCCCAGAGCTGAATACAGGGTATTAACTTTTACAAACTTAAGCTAGAATATGCTAACTAACTAAAAAAAACACATTAAATTCTATCGAACTTTAACTCCCCTTAAACATAACTAAATAACTAACTAATAATGAATACCTAATAATACTTCATATATCTGGACTGCCCCCGACCTTTTTTTATGGCTAGACTTAATTTAATTTAATTTTAATTTTATATTGTATTGTTTTAAATTTTGCCTTGTAAACCGCCCTGAGTCCTTTGGGAGTAGGGTGGTATATAAACCGAATAAATAAATAAATAATATAAAACTAATACTTATTCATATGCTAAATGAAACTTTTTAGTCCCATATTTATTCTGAATATACTCGATCCATCTTCTCCATTCCACAATATATCTCTGTTGCGATTGTTCTTTCAAATATGCTGAAATCTTTGCCATTTCCACCCGGTTTGAAACTTTCAAAGTCTACTCTTCTATAGTAGGCAGTTCCCCCTTCTTCCAATATTGCACTACTAAAAGTCTTGCTGCCGTAATTAAATTCAACATCAATTTAGTATCTATAACAGTACAATCTGTAATAATACCCAACAGAAACAACTGTGGAGAAAACCTTATCTTTTTCTTAAATGTCTTCTGCATGTTCCACCAAATTTTAATCCAAAAAGCTTTGACTTTTTTACAAGTCCACCATATATGATAATACATTGCATCATCACAACCACACCTCCAACATTTAGGCTCCAACATTAGTTTTCAATCAGTGTGTGCTACCTACTCTAACATATGCCGATGAAATGTGGACAGTAACCTCACAACTGATACAAAGCTACAAGTGGTGCAAAGAGCCATGGAAAGATACATGCTCAACATTAGAAGACAAAAGAGAAATAACCGCACAAGGATTTAGAGAACAAATGAAAGTATAAAATATCATCGAGAGAATAAAAGAATTGAAATGGAAATGGGGCTGGTCACATAGCAAGAAGGACTGATGTTGGGTAGATCAAAGCAGTCATAGAATGGATCCCACTTGATAATAAGCATCCATGAAAGAGACCTAAAACAAGATGGACCAACAACATCAGCATGTATCATGGGCCCAGTTGGCAAAAGAAAGCTCAGGACCGTATAGGTTGGAAACACGCGGAAAAAGCCTTTATACTGCAATGGATAGAAAAAGGCTAAAATGATAATGATGATTTATTATAAGGATTATGGTGCGTTTTAACTATGTTGTAGTCCTAAGAATTTAATAGTGTAGACTTACCCAAGTTAAGGATAACTTAATGTCCCATTGCTTTCAAGTAAGTGTTCATAGTACAGCTATCTCATGTTTATGTGTGAATTGGCGTATTTGAAAACTAAAATTCCATAAAAGCCATAAACGGGGCCAGTAAAAGGGTGCTTCGAGGAACTCCCAAACCACTATTTCAAGGTTTCCAAGCCCTACTTTGACATCAGAAGCAAGCAGAAGACTTTTGCACAAAAATACTTTTTTCATGACTAACTTGCCTTCTCTAGAAATCTATGAGGAAAGTCCTCTGCCTACATTATCCTTGCACAAAGTTCTGACATTCAGTCATTATACTATGCTGTGGAGAAAAGACACAGTTGCATGTTGAAAAGCATACATTCTAGAATATGTGGACAGGTTCACTCAGTCAACATTTAAAATTACCAAGGTAGACAACTTCCCACAGGAGAACATTTATTTATTTTTTAAAAAAATAAGAGATTTTTTTTAAAAAATCCTACCTTTATTAGTTTATAAGCAACTCAAGGTGGTGAATGTGTATATAATAGGAGACTACTTCTCCTATTTTCCAGGGAACAACCCTTTGAAGTGGTTTGGACTGGGAGAGACTGGCCCAAAGTCACCCAGGTGGCTTTCATTCCTAAGGTGGGACTTGAACTTACAGTCTCCTGTTTTCTAGGCCAGCACCTTAACCACTAAACAAAATTTGCTCTTTAAGTAATAGGATTAGTTGCAACGTGATGTGGTGACAGCATCTGCCAGCATCCAATGCTGTAGTTTAGAAAAGATTAGATGTATTTCATGACTATTCATAAAACTATTAATATTTTCCACCAATTGCAGCTATGTAAAAAGTTCAGAGGCAGTCTGTATGGCATTAGACATCATTTGCTGGAGAGCAATAGTAGGAGATGGCTAACTCCCTCATGGGCTTCATTTAGTTACTGTGGAAATAGGATTGTAAAGAAGATGGGCCTTATGTCTGTTCCTTTTTTGGGACTTCTTTGAGAAGGGTACTGACTGGGCCCTTTCAAAGAGTTCAACATATCAATATTTGCTCATGCAGATTGTTTGGCTTTGGTGTGGGTAAGAAGCAGCCTGTGATGATAACGAGCCTTCACAACCTCTCTAGCTCCAGTGAGCCCAGAATCTTTAAAAATGAATCAAAACAGTGTAAGGCAGCCTAATGAAGGCTTTGAAGAATAAAGGCAAGCTCAGAAGTCCTTTCCCTTTTAGCATGGATATCTGCTCTTGTTGACTGAGAATACCCCCTATCAGCACTTTCAGCTTACGGCCTTCTGTGCAATTTAAGTTTGCAAGGGGGTTAAAACCGCCCACCAACAGCCCACTTGGATGTGCAAAGAAGCATGCAGACCCCAGATAAGTCTCAGTCCAGACTTCTAACTGCAGTAATTTGGATCAAATTCAGTAATAATTATTAAAGAGGAAAAAAAAAATCTTTCTATCAGTGGAGTAGAGAATAGTGGAAAATGTACTGTGAAACTGATTTTTGGCTCAGTTACCATTATTAGCTCAAAACAGAGCTTTTTCTTCATGGCAAATTAAAATCAACTCATCTTCTTCTAAAACAAGTAGTCCTTACAGTTTTTGTTCTTGGTAGACATTAGCCTATTTTGCCGTGGGATTGCTGCATGCTGCTAAGGATGCTGGGCTGTACGATGCACAGACTCAAAATGGCGAGTCTCTTAAATCTCTGTACTATCTCCCCTCACCCACAAATAATGTGAGACTATAATACTGTGCTATGCAACACATTGCAGACCATAACATCATGGCATTGTCTGAATAGCATTGATGGGTAGGAAATGTGGAGATAACCTAGTCCAGGGATGTCAAACTTGCGATGTCACATGACGTGTTGTGATGTATCCTGACTTTTTTTTCCATTGTCAGCAATGGGGTGGGTGCGGTTTTGCCATGACGCATCCGGCCCATCGGCCGGCAGTTTGACACCCCTGATCTAGTCTAAGGATGAGCAACATTTTTGCATGATGTTACAGTATCACCACAGAGGGATGGACAGATTTCAGCTGTTGGGGGAGGGGAGTTAAGGCATTAAGATAAATTAGATTTATTAACTTACTGGAGGCTCAATGCACCTGTACCACTTGTTACTTCCCTAAAAATGGCTAGAAATTGCATTGCCACTAATAATTGATTAATGGTTGAGGTTTTTTAAAATTATTATTATTCTTTAGTGGTGTGATCCTAGAGAAACTAACAACCATTTAAAAAAAACTTCACTACTACGTGTGACCTGCAAATGAGAAATTTGGCTGTCATTTCCATCCTTGGGTTTTAGTCTTGTCATCTTAATCCAAAATGCAAAGCCTGTACCACTTTTGGATTGTCAGTTCTTTTAATGTTTTAAAGACTTCCAGCATGTCTGTTTTTATTCTTTTCTTTTTGTGGAGGAAGTCCAATAAATTATAATGTATCCCAAGAGTATATGATGAAAACCCTGTGATAAAAAAGAATGCTTTTTTTAATCTGACCAGACATAATTGAAAATAATGTGCTCAGAACATTGATTTCTGCTCTTTGTATCTTTCTGCAGGAAGATATTACACAAAAAAGATCTTTCTCTAACCAAAACAGATCTCTTTCAGTTGACTATTCTCTTTGTTAGGTCTATTCACTGCCTTGATAAGCGTAACTCCCATAAATGTTAATGGAGGTTTGGAGGACAGCAGAAGAGCCGGACATATGTGACTACAAACCATGCTGATCAAAGAGACAAATTTGGACTGAATGGGGCCTCTGTAAAACAGAGAGTTTAGAGCTTCAGCAGTCATTGGTGAACACAAAAGAAGATGCTGCAGTGGAAGAAAGGCTGAATTGGGAAGATGTGTTGGCATTGAAAAGGTTGGATGTGATAATTGTTTAATTAGTCACTCAAAACAGAAGAAGCCAATCTGTGGGCTTGTCACAGAATTACCTTTGGTTGTAATCTTGGTTGAATCCCAATTTGTCCTTTTTACAATGTGTAATGTCACCCTTAGGTCAGATCTGCATGTCCTTTCCCAAAAAGTGCTGACAACTCTCCACGCTCCCTAATTTTATCACTATGTTTTCATCAACTTTTCCTCCTTCTGACAATTATTTCCTCAAACGTCTGTCAGACAAAACAGACCACCCTGAGCAATTTACAATGTGTTCTGGAGCTGTAGAACTGCACTGTACCAAACTAATATTAAGAAAAACAGATTTTAGATAATCTCAGCTTTGGCTGGTAATGTCGTGAAGACTCCATTAGTCACCACCATTAGGAAATTGGCTTTAGACATGCTCATTGACTGATCAAATCTGACACTTTATTTGTTCAGTTTCTCTGGATCTCGTGATCAAGAATTCCCCTCAAGGTCATCAGTTGGGTTCAGTTGGAATTTTTGTCTCAAAGACAAACTCAGAAAACATGTCATTGTTTTCCTTCCACAGGGAAGGAAAATAGTTCTGTTTCCCTAATGCTTTAAAAAGACTAGTAAAGTAAAAAGCCTTTTAAACTACTTTAACTATTTTCTCTTGAAACTGAAAAAAGGGGTTCTTCCTCACTAGCTTGAAATTTGGCAGTAAATAAGTCCCAAACACGCACTTTCAATATTATTTATTTGTGCACAGACAAGAAATGGTTCCTAAATGGGATAAATAAATAAATGTCAATGTCCCCAGCCAAGTTAAAATATATAATACACAATATAATATATACTTTGGAATAGGAGCTTCTTTAGAGATTTTGGGGCCATAAAGCAGCACTAAAGACACCATTGCTGCAAGCTCAGTTTGCTGCAACTAAAATCAACAGGTTTCTTCATAATAATACAGTGGTTGAACAGAACTGTTGTGGAGGGGAGGAGCAGCTCCCATTAAAAAAAAACAAAAACACCTTTTCAGCTTCTCAGTTTCAATATTAATGTTACAGATGGTGGCAGGCAGAACAGAATATGGGGATAATATATGCAATATTCTCTTAGTTACCAAATTATCGGCTGCATAAATTTTTAATTAATAGGAGCAGGAGTAGCCATTTGGCTGTCAACAACCATTAGTATTGATGTGCCCAAATGAAGTGCTGCAAAAACAGCAAAGATCAAAGGGGGAGAATGACTGGGAGGGAACAAACAGCCAGACAGCATGAGTCAGCAATTTTTTTGACTCCCAGATTTGGAAGCACAAAAAAACAAAACAACAAAACCCTTTCCCACCACGTGGCTGAAATGGGAAATGAGAGGGGAAAGAAGAGGAAAAATAAACTCCCTCTCCTGCACTAAGGGGAGATAAATATGTTTTGTGCAAACATATAGTCTCCCCACTTTTACTTTTAGAAATACCAGAAGAAGCAACTAGAGGAAGAGTGATCGGAGAGAAGAAAAGGAAGGTCTTGCTTAAAACTGTTCATGTGACAAAAATGGCATCTTTTCAAATTAGCTTTAATTTCAAGCATCAGGATGACAAGAAGCACAAGAGAGATTCCAAATGGAATAAAAAGTCAAGTTCTCAGTCAATGATGAGCCTGACTAATTGTTTTTATGCTAAAGGTCTCACCATCTTGCTACACATATAGAGCCACTTTGATAGGCAACCTTGGCTCTTTCATGACTCGTGGACTTCAACTCCCAGAATTCCTGAGCCAGCCATGCTGAGGGGAAAGGGAGAGGTTTCCAAGCTGAGCTATGCTGGCTCAGGAATTCTGGGAGCTGAAGTCCACGAGTCATAAAAGAGCCAAGGTTGCCTACCCCTGACCTAAGTACATGGAACCAAATACAGAAGTGACCAAACTAACAGCTACAAGCACTTCCTCAAGGTCAACAGGATCAAACTCTTTGCCTACCTCTGAATTATACCAATGAATTATTTGTTGTTTCAGTTTGCCTCACCTGTGGCTTATTTTAAATTCTTTCCCTGTATCATGGGTAGGAATAGAGTGCATGATGACTGCAAAGTGGAGGATGCACTGATGCCCCTGACTCAGTATCGTGTGCCCAGGCTAGCCCCCAGTGGATGTATATAGAGATCAGAAGAAGCATCTTTGCATGGCAAGTTTGTTTGCTTGTTTGCTTATTAATTTGATATCCTGTCTTTCATTTAGCTTCTAACCGTGCCCATACCCTCCCTTGTTGCCAAGGAATTTAGACATGATCTTGGGGATAGTGAAAGAAAAGCAATGAAAGTTAACACAGACTCAGAAAGAGGAAAACATGATAAAGAAACTCAAAACCAACTGGCTTTAATTTTGGTAAATATAAAATAGAACGACAGAATCTTGAAAGCCTGTTAGACCTACAGTATCTTTGCTCAATAATTCCTAAAGTTAATGCTGTTTGTTTTTTGACATGGCCTACCTCAAAGGGCTGACAGTCTTCCTATTGTTCCTCACAAAAGCTCTGTGGGATAGTTAGGGCAGAAAGACGGTGCCTGGCCAAAGGTCCTCCACAGAGCTTCTGTGGTTGAAGTTGACTAGAACCTGGGTCTTCCCATTCTTGGTCTAGCACCTTAACCATTATACCAGACTGTTTCTCATGCACAGTGACTCCAGTTAGAATGCTCACTTAACTAGTTAGGAGAAGGATTGTTTTGACTGCAAGAATGTGCTAAGATGGTGGGCTCTAGCTGATCTTGACTGATCTTGAAAGGCTAAACAGTGCTGGAGCTGAACGGCAGTTCACCAGAAAATTCCAGAGCTGTCAGCTAAACTGGGAAGCAATCAACAACAACAACCACTTGGAAACTCCAAATAAGATGATAACAAATTATTTCTGTATTGTTACCAAGAAAACTGCACGGACACCTAACAAAGTCACAAAGAGCAGAACTTGGCTCAAGGGACTAATTACTTTAATAAAAAAAAGATGGACAGTACAGTATGTAAATTCTGAAGTGACCCCCATTTAGTTTATTTGTCTCTTATTTAAGAGAATGAATACAAGAACCATGTGTCACAGCTTTCTAGGATAAGGGTGGAAGAAACCAAACCAGAACAGAACAAGGAAAGGCCTGTTCAAATCTCTTCTACCCTGCTACATTAGCAATTATTACAATTTGAGGGAAAGACTACGTGGTTCAAATGAAGCAGCGCTTCCTTCTACTTCCCCCATTGTTACAGAAACATTATTGTATTCTGTGCCAAGTTATATCTTCGTTGCATACTAATGGTAACTTTCGATCTGTTAATGAGGTCTATCAAAGCAGAGAATACTACGTGTCTGCTCTGCAAAAATCCCTAGCCATTCTCATCCTTCTGCCCGCAATCAGCCAGTGGCACATCTGAAGAAAGCAGAAAAGGAAGTATAAAACTGAAAAAGAAAACATTTCATCTGTGGTTCCCTGTCATTTGCATTCCTTCAGATTCCTGCCACATCTCAACTCTTCTCCTGAGGTTTGCATATTGAAACAGATGAGAGTGAAGAAGAAGAATGGGTGGATAAATTCCATTGGGTTAACAGGTTGTGTGTAGGGGGGCTCATATATATTCAACCTTTTCACCCATTGTACCACTTTTAGGATATGGCAGCATCTGAGCACCACCAGTCATCTAGCGAGGTGTCAAAAACTTGATGAGGAAAAAAAGGAAAAAAAAAGTGATGAAGTACAGGTAGTCCTCAACTTACAACAGCTTGCTTAGTGACTGTTCAAAGTTACAATGGCACTGAAAAAAGTGTCCCCCAAGCCACAGCCAAGCAAGACACCTGCCCGCCCGCACGGCAGCTCTCTTCCTCCTATCCGAGGTTTTCATTGTTGTGAGCATTTCTGTTGAAGATTGGCAGTGGGGGTGGGGGATGGGGTGTTTGGTTTTTATTCTACCCCCCCTCATCTGCTGGGTGGTTGCAGCAGGTTTTCGTCACTTCACATGTACCGGGGACAGTGTGACCATCATAAATATGAATCAGTTGCCAAGCATCTGAATGTAAATCACAAGACTCTGGAGATGCTGCAACATTCCAGCTGATCAGCACTTCTTCTGGGCTCAGAAGATGCACCGGGATCAGCACCGAGCTCCAGCTGGAGCCTGGTGTTGATCCTGGTGCTTCCGCAGAGCCCTGACAGCCCTGCAGCTCTAGCCGTCTCTTGCTCAGACTTGTGCGGTGCTGCCACTGGTTCAGCTCATTCCCCTCCCCTATTACCAATTTTCTAGGATGGCCGCGTACCAACTGCCAGGTGCCAATGTACCACAGGTGGTACCTGTACCACTGATTGAAAAGCCCTGATATAGGTAATTGAAGGCAGCAAGTCTATTTCCTCCTACTTTTTGTACTTATGAGTGGGAAACCTGCCTCTTTTGTGAAGGTGGAGCAACATCTATCCGATCCCTGCTCTGATAATAGTCATGTGAAAAGAAACATACTCTACAGACAATAGTCAGAACAGCAACTTTTTCCTTTCACCTTTTCCTTTTCTTTCTAATAGGTGTCAGGCAGCTAAATCAATGAGAAGCTGCCTTTGAGGGTGGGCATCCAATGAAGGCAATAGAATAACAATAGGGGTTTGTCAGTGTTTTGGTACTCTCATTAGCTTTGCATCCCTAAAGACAATGCTTTAGTGGTTCAGGTATCTGCCACTGACACACAGAAACATTATTCCATGCTTTCAATTAAAACTATAAAGAGGTCTTGCATATTTGATTGGTTGTTTGGCACTGCATTTTATTGCTATACATAATTGCCTTCTGCTTCTGGAGGTCATTCTTCTGTTCAGATTTTGTTGCACAGCAGTAGCCATCATGACTCTCTTTTCACCTGCAACAAAAGTGAACCATTAAAAGATAAAACCGGATGTGAGGCAATAACACAATGTCTAAGTATTATTGAGTAGGATCCTAAATGGATATTTTGTTTGTTTGTTTGTTTTTATGCATAGAAAAGTAGATGTGACAGGCTTGCAAAGATCAGATAGCAAAAAATTCTTCAAGACATTTTGATAGCCAGAACAGATCACATTGAGTTAAATGGATTGGAAGGCAGTTTTTGATGTTCCCAACTTTTCAGAAAACACATATGCGGCCATTTGTCTCAGTGGCCAGTTTGCAATGCCGATCTTTGCTATCAGGCAACTTTGGGGTGGGATGTGGGGGGAAGACATATAACAATTCAGGAAATCTTGACTTAACTACAGTTTCCCATTAAGTCTAAGAGCCAGTTTGTGTAGTGGTTAAGGCACAAGACTAGAAATCAGGGGCCCATGGATTCTAGTCCCAACTTAGACACAAAGCCATCTGGGTGACTCTCAGCCAGTCAATCTCTTCCAGTCCTTGGAAGCAGTCCTAGGCAAACCATGCCAGAAAAATCTTGCTATAAAACTGCAGGGATATATCCAGCCAGTTGCAAGGAGTCAATGCTGTCCCAAAGGGATTTTCCCCTCCAAAATTAAGCCTAGATTAGATAAGAAAACATGTTCAACAGAATTAAAATGAACAAGGATGCTCATGGAGGTTTTAAAGAGGAGATTGGATATGATATCAGATTTCCTGCTTGAGCATGGGGTTGGACTACAAGACCTTCCAACTCTGTTGTTCTTTTATTCTGTTAAGGATTTTAAAGTATTTATTTGAACACTGAGCAGGACAGTAATGCTTTACCTTTATTTCAACCTAGTATAGCAAACCAGTCTTGGTGTCAACTAACAGTAGCTTGTGAGTCATAAAATCTCCTAAACCAGTTCAGTTCTGGGCATAGAGATGCTCAGATGTTTTCCCTTTTCTACGTTGATCTACATTGAGACCCTTTTAGTGGATATTGAGCAATGCTCAAAAAAAAAAGTAAAGGGAGTGGTAGGTTGTCATCTTTCTTGCTATTTGTAATAACAAATGCTTAAATTCCATCTACCATATTCTGTTTATAAATAAGGCTAATGAGCTTGTTTTGTTTTCACAGCTTCCATGACACAACAATCAGGATATTCAAAAGCCCATTAAAATGCCATTACTAAAACAAATAATCAACAATAATTAAAAGATCATAAAGTAAAGCAAAAGCAAATGAGGAATTTTAAAAAGTGACACCATTAATAACAGATCTAAGTGAACAGTAAGCAGCTAGTAACTTCCCCCATTTTCTTTCATGATATTTGTGGAATTTATCTGCTGTATATAAAAGCCACAATTTGTGTGAATGGATTAATCCAGGTGTTGTGTATTAAATTGTAGGGGGTATAATTCAGTGCTGTGAGATAATTCAGCTAACTAGGCAGCATGTGTATGTTTAAAAAGGTTGCATATATTTCAGTGGACAAGAGTAACACTTGTTTAATTTCTTTCAATGGAGAGAAAAAAAATGAAGAAATTGGAAAGGGTTAAGGCACCAGGCTAGAATGCGGGAGACCATGAGTTCATATCCTACCTCAGCCATGAAAACAAGATGGGTTACTTTGGGCCAGTCATTCTCAGACCAACCCACCTCACAGGGTGGTTGTTGTGGGGAAAATAGGAAGAGAAAAATGTGTTGGATATGTTCTTCTCCTTGAGTAGTTATTATTATTATTATTATTATTATTATTATTATTATTATTATTATTATTATTATTATTATTATTATTATTACTATTATTATTATTATTATTAATAATAATAATACAGGTGGGATACAAATGAATAGAAATATTAAAAAGTCTTTTGAATGTTCTTCATTATTATTATTATTATTATTATTTTTAGTATTAGTATTATTAGTATTAATATCAATATCAATATTAATATTAATATCAATATTAATATCAATATTAATATCAATATTGATATTAATAATACAGGTGGGATACAAATGAATAGAAATATTAAAAAGTCTTTTGAATGTTCTTTCTGATTCTGTAAGAGCACGTGATTCCTCTCTCTCTCTCTCTCTCTCTCTCTCTCTCTCTCTCTCTCTCTCTCTCTCTCTCTCTCTCTCTCTCTCTCTGTGTGTGTGTGTGTGTGTGTGTGTGTGTGTCTGTGTGTGCTGTAAAGATGTCAGGTTCCTCCAGAAGCGCCATTTTCCTCCACAATGATGGAATGATCTCACAGTGGTTTCAGATCTGCAGAGAGAAGGAAAAGCGTAGAAACTGGAAGGCAAGTGACGCAAAGATCCTACCAATAGCAAAAAGACCTGCTTCCCAAATCTGCAGATCTCCAGAGATGCAACGCACAAAACAACCCAGGTCTAAAGATGATCCTAGAACAGTGTAAATACCGTCCATTGAGCTATCCTGCTTCCCTCCCTTTCTCTTTTCTTCTTTTCTTCCCTTCCCCCCTCCCTCTATTGTGGCCAGTCTTCTTGTGAAGATAAAAGCCTTTCATCAGGCAGGATACAATGCTTTTAGCATCCTGTCTAATGTTACCTTCTCAGCAGCTCTCTAACCTCTAAAAAGAAAATGGGAGAATTTGCTTTACAGCAACCTGAGACTTCCTATTTGTCCCATTTTTCATATAGGGAATGTGTATATATATAAAAAAGGAAGCAGGATTTCACTGGATTTCTTTTTTCTAAATCCAAGCCCATTCAAATATTCAATGTATGTTACTGAGGTCATTATTTTTTTTAAAAAAAATAATAGAAATGTATTTTTTTAAAACAAAACAAAACTAAACTAAACTAAATCCCTTTCAAGAAGCAACATAGGGGAAAAAAATCTAGCTTTTGATCTAGAGAACGCTGATTTCCTGCCATCTACCATCAGCAACAAGGTCATGTCAAAATGTACTCAGATTTTACGGAGGAACAGTTCCTCCCTGCTCATAGTAGGAAATGAGTTGTGTTAATAGAACAGCTTGTCTGGACCACTGCCAGTGAACAAGAGTTTGTGAATTGCTTCTGAGACTAAACGGTGCACCTAATGGAACACACCAACAGGAATTGTTCGAGACTCTCCCCCTGGTGCGAGTGGCAGAAAGTGCCAGAAGAACATTGTACAAATGATGGACAATCTGCTGCAATATGGAACAGAGAACTTTTCATTTAGTTTAAGATCCAAGTGTAGTTAGTCATTTTTAGTCACAGTTTACTGCAATGAAGCGTTATAGATCAAAGCCACTCTGATTTTGGAAATTCAATTACCCTATTTATAGATGTTTAAGTAAATTCTTTTAGAGGAGGCCAACAGTGAGCAAACAGACTAAATCTATAGCTTACTTTTTCCCCCCTTTGGTTCATTGGGATGACAACTCCCCCTTCTCAGATGTTTAGAATGCATGAAATATTGCTAGATTTGGCAATCTTGAAAGATCTGGACCATTTTCAGCTTAACTTTTTCTTCATGCCTGATGATCTCCTGACCATAAGAAGTCCCGAATATAGGAATTGTCTTATACAAATATCACATCCCTATCACTGTTTCATAAATAAGGTATCACTATCTGCGTAACCTCTGAATTCAACTTAAACTACAGATGAGACAATTTATGAGGTTATTTCTCCCCATGAGACCAAAGTTGATACCTCTCATTCATCTGTCTAGATAAGGCTGATAGATGCAAGGTCTTCTGTTTCCTGTCTATTCACTTATCATATCTTGTACACAGTTTTGAGCATAGGATTTACTAATGCTATTAGATTGCTTTTTATTCTCGTATCATGGAAAATAACATTCTTTGGAGGTTTTTCCCCCTTTCTGCTATATTCAAGTAATTACCTGAAAGGCAATATAAAAATTTCTTATTGTTGTTGCTGTCCTGTAGCTTTGGACAGCCTAAAGCCAGTCCTAAAAAGTAAAATTAATGAGTTGTTGTCATTCTGCTCTAAGTTGTTCAAAACCTCCTACAATATTCACCCTAAGGTAAAGGTAAAGGTTCCCCCACACATGCGTGCTAGTCGTTTCCAACTCTAGGGGCCAGTACTCATCTCCGTTTCAAAGCCGAAGAGCCAGCGCTTGTCTGAGGATGTCTCCGTGGTCATGTGGCCGGCATGACTAGATGCCAAAGGCGCACGGAACACTGTTACTTTCCCACTGTAGTGGTCCCTATTTTTCTACTTGCATTTTTACATGCTTTCGAACTGCTAGGTTGGCAGAAGTTGGGACGACTAACAGGCACTCACTCTGCTACGCGGCACTCGGGATTCTACCCGCCAAACTGCCGACCATCTGATCAACAGGCTCAGCGTCCTAACCTACTGAGCCACCACATCCCCAGAACTTTAATTGAAGAAAGAAATGCATTGGATGCTGTGTATATATGGGTCTGCTTTTTGTGTCCCTGCAGATGATAGCATTCTTGCTATAGTTTCCTGCCTTGCATCACATTTAGCATCCTGGAACTATATAATTGGAGCCAGCCATACAAATTATACCATAGCTCAGGGGTGTCAAACTGCCGGCCCGTGGGCCAGTTGCATCATGCAGAGGCCTCACCACTCTAGCTCCAGCAATGCAAAAAAAGCTGAGATATGTCGTGACACATCACGTAACCTGGTGAGTTTGACACCCGTGGCATGGTTGATTGTGAGCCTATCAGGAAGAAGAGCAAGAATTAATTTGAGGAACAAATTACATAATTGAATCCATCCTTGTTTCAAATTTTCAAACATACAGAAGTATCTCCTATTATGCTGTCAAGCAGTGAACTGGTTCTTACACTTTGTTCACTTATTATTTGAACTTGAATGGGTCACAGCAGTCTTTAGATGCACCAGTCACAGGAGCTGACTCCTGTGGATATTCTGCATCTTTTATTTAGGTTACGGTATTATATTGGCAATTGTGAAACTGCTATCATCTACTTTACTCACCAGGTATTCTATCCCTCACTTCCCTGTGAGCACAGCTACAACATGCATTTGCCTTTCAATATTCATTCCTTCCCTTGCAGGTGGTGAAATACATAGCGATTGAGTGCTTTTGTCTGGGCTAAAATAAGATATAGCTTGTGATCAACACATGAAGTGCTGGGTCCTTTTTGCTGTCAGAATGATCTTGACTCCTTATATGTTTCTCTGGAGATTAAGAGGCAAATGCCGCTTCTTGGTTTGATATAAAAATGAATTGGCCACAACAAAGCTAAAGGTGCCACTCAGAGGAGAGGAAAAAAAAGAGAGGAAAAGCATAGAATCCACTCTATCAACTAAAATATGTTATTTATAGGATGAGATTGTTCTATACCAGAGATTATATGACATTCTGTGTTTATATGGTTCTGTTCCAATCACGCTTAGGGCTCTAATAATGAATTTTATCCTCAATCTGTTTTCTAAAGATGCTTTGCAAAGTTAAGGTTGTCTCCGTCCCAACAGAAAATTTAAACACAATCAAGAGTTCCCAATGAAGGAAGTGAGTGAGGAAAAGATTTTCACTCAATCTTCATTCATGTGTAGTTCATGATGCTCACACTATGATGGACAGGGAGATTTTTGTACCAGAAAGGGATGGAGAACCCTCTTTTTTCCACACTATTATCCAGTTTATAGTTTTATTCCAACCAACTGTTCTTTGGTTAACCAATAGTTAGCATTTTAAAGTTGCAAAAAATTGTATTACGCCCCAGCCATTTTGAGGAGAAATCTTGGCCCAATCTCACACCTAAGTCTGAATCCTATGCTTTAGTAAACAGTCAATTGGCCTAATAAAATATTCATTTACTATGCTTTTTTTGTCAGTTCATACATATTTTCCAAATGAGTTAACTAATTGATTACTAGTATATTTAGGAAATAGGGACGCGGTGGCTCAGTGGGTTAAATCCCGAGTGCCGTGTAATAGAGTGAGCGCCTGTTACTTGTCCCAGCTTCTGCCAACCTAGCAGTTCGAAAGCACGTAAAAAATGCAAGTAGAAAAATAGGGACCACTCCGGTGGGAAGGTAACAGCGTTCCGTGCGCCTTTGGCGTCTAGTCATACCGGCCACATGACCACGGAGACGTCCTTGGACAAGCGCTGGCTCTTCGGCTTTGAAACGGAAATGACTAGCATGCATGTGCGGTGGAACCTTTACCTTTACCTTTATATTTAGGAAGCATCATAATTTCAATGAACGTCTTGTTTTAAGCAGTGCTTTTTTTGTAAAAGAAAAAGATGCCGGAACTCACACGTGTCATACAACCCTCCTTGTCCTCCCTACAAGGTTCCATCCAAAAAAGGTGCCGGAACTCTGTTCTGAGCGTTCTATGAGAAAAAAAGCCCTGGTTTTAAGTATTAAAGGATGGGGAAAATGTTTGCACCTCCTCTTGTGCCTTCCAGTGCTACTAGGTCTTTAGCACTTTCTAATCCTTAATAGGTAGAACATGTCACAAAGTGCACTCTCCTGTAATTGCCCCTACTCTAATACTCACAGAATATGATAACCAGAACAGCTGAGAAAACAAACAAGTGGGCCATTAAATTTTAGTGCCCTTGATTAAAATTTGTCCTTATCTTCTAAAAGTGAGTAGTCAACAAAAGCCTTTGTTGATTAATCTACCAATTAAAGCTTGTAGCTCTAGTAGTTTCCTTTTCTGAAGAATGATTCTAACATTTATCTGAATCAATACAAAGAGACGGATGATTCAAGCTAGGGCAGACTTTGAAGCAGGATCTAAATAAGTTTGCTGGAGTACAGCTGCCTGTTTCTGGGGAACTCGTAAATATGTATTTCCAAATGCAAGCAACTGAATAATCCAGGAAGTTTCAATAATTTTTAGTAAAGGATCATCATCATTATCATCATCATCAACATCATCATCTGATGAAGATATGAATCCATGACTGCATTTATGAGAATAAATCTCTACTTTTTCTTTTTTTAAAAAAAGGATTTTCAACTATGTCTATCCCAGAGGTCTTCAGACTTGGCCCTTTTATGACTTTTGGCACACTGGCTGAGAAATTCTGGGAGTTGAAATCCACAAGTCATTAAAGGGCCAAGTTTTAAGACCCCTGGTCTATCCCAATATTGTAGATTTCTATGACAATCCACTGAAGTAAACGGCTTTAATGAAAAATGATTTTGATAAATCTGCATCAGTATATATACTGAATGTTACATTTTACAGCTGGTTTTACTCAAAAAAGCAAAAGTAACTGTGAGAGGGACCTTGGAGTCCTAGTGGATGATCACTTATATATGAGCCAGCGTTGTGTGGCAGCAGCCAGAAAAGCTAATGCACTCCTTGGTTGTATAAACAGAGGCAAATCATGTGAAGTATTAGAAACGCGTTATAAAACCTTAGTAAGACCACACCTGGACTACTGCCACATTACAAATAATAATAAAAAAAGATGTCAAAACTTTGGGGAAAGTGTAGAGAAGAGCAACTAAGATGATTAAAGGCCTGGAGACAAAAACATGTGAAGAACGGTTGCAGGAATTGGGTATGGTCAGTCACAGGTGTCAAACCCGCCACATCATGTGACATGCTGCAATGTATCATGACTTTTTCACAGTGCCAGAACTGGGATGGGCGTGGCCTCCACGTGATGCGACCGGCCCAGGCACCGGCAGTTTGACACTTCTGGTCTAGAGAAAAGAAGGACCAGGGGTGACATGCTAACAGTATTCCAGTACTTGAGGGGCTGTCACAAAGAAGAGGGGAACAACTTATTTCACAAAGCACCAGAAGGCAAGACCAGAAACAATGGATGGAAACTAATCAAGGAGAGACGGAGCCTGGAATTGAGGGGAAACTTCCTAACAGTGAGAACCAGTGGAACAGCTTGCCTTCAGAAAGTTGTGGGTGCTTCTTCACTGAAGATTTTTAACAAGAAACTAGACAGCCACTTGTCTGAAGTTGTATAGGGTCTCCTGTTTGAGCAGGGGGGGTTGGACTAGAAGAACTCCAAGGTGTCTACTAGCTCTATTCTATTCTTATGCAATTCAAACACAGCCAAAGACATCAAAATATTACATGGAGTACAGAGCCTATGAAACACTTTATGTAACCACTTAGAACTTTTCATGTTCTCAAATATGTAATAGGCGCCTTAGCTCCAATGTCACAGAAGAAACAATACCTCCCCCCCCACACACATTTTTAATACAGATAGGCTAATTCTGATGTTTATAAATATGCTTGATAAGTCAAATAATACTGTCGATTGTTGTGATTTAGGGTCAGCCTGTGGGTTCGGCAGTTGGGTCGGACGACTCAGAGCAGGAGGGGGGTGTTGAAGACCTTGCTGAGGGGGTTGAAGATCTTGCTGATGATTGCCCTCAGGCAGGCCCCTCCCACTTGGTCACCATGGAGACCCAGCTGTGTGAGGCTGACAGTGTGGATGAAGATGACCCACAGCTGGCCCTGTTCAAGGACGCCCGACGCAGGAGGCAGTCAAGTAGGAGTAAACAGAGGAAGGCAATAGGGCTTCTCGGAAGGAGGGAGAGAGAAGCCACGCCCTGAACTCTTTATAAAGGGAATGTGTGGGGAGGGCTGGTTTGCTGAAAGCAACCGCTCGGATAGTGTTTCAAAGCTCCTGTATCTTGGTTCGTGTCTTGTTTGTTTTTGTAGTAATAAATGTTGCAGACGTTATTTCAGCCTCTTGCCGTTTGTAAAGGGGTCGTCCCTGCTTTTGTTGCAGGGCCGGTAGCAGGCTGGTACAGAACATCGATTATAAAATTTTCCTTTCTTCTCTTACTGCTGGGTCTTGAATTGCCTAGAGAACAACTTGAAGTCCTGTATAAGAAAATCTAGTTGAGAAGAACAAAATGGAGAGGAATAAGGAAAAAAAATAGGATTGTACAGAGTAAGACTTACTGAGCTCAATTGATTTATTTTCAAGAAAAGATATATCAAGACCATTACAAGTAGTTAACATTAGTTGGATTATCATCACCTCAGACATGAGATGCTTATTCATACCATGCATGTATGTATGTATGTGGTGTGTGGGTGTGTGTGAAGAAAGAATATTCTAGAATATGATGCTATTTTCATTTTAGTGGTACAGTTAGTTAGCTACAAAGGACAAAAAAAAAAAAAAGGAGAGGGAACACTTTTTTGTTAGCATGCTTTGTTTCCTGAACATGTAAAAAAATTATTCTTGTCCACCTACGCTACCTCATTCTAAGCCCCTGAACGGAAAGGCCATTATTGATCTTGTTAGTTTGCTTTTCCAAATGAAAGGGCCCTCCTAGAATCTTGGCTGTGCTGCCTCTTTTTTCTCCCTTGCCCTGTGCTGAAAGCTAGTTAATTATGCAAACATTGCTGCCGATGACCACTGTACTGCTGAACCTCGAACGAACGTGCTGCAACTTGCTTGCTCTTTTCTTGTCTTTGAAACAGTCTCCAATTAACCAATGCATATTTATCAAGCTTCTAGAATCCCATATTGTTTGTACTTATGATCATTATGGCCAGGCAGTAAATTAAGAGCCTTAGCATTAAGAAGGGCCTGTAATATATTTGTTTGCTTGGGAGAGACGATCAATATGTTATATACGCAGGTAGAGGAGTGCAGTGGGAGGCTAATATTTCACTCTTTTGTAAAGCTGAGGCTGGTTCCCACTTTCTATTTATTTATGTGGGGTGTAGGACTGGTTTGAGGCAGGGCTGGACTGAGAATAAGGAAGAAATGACTTTGAATAGGTGTTTGAACTGCAATGGCTTACAATTAATTTTCTATTTTTATACCCAGCAATGTAGCAAACATCAGTAGGAGTGGTCCCTAGCAGGCAAAGGATGAAGGTTTAGTTTGAGTTCATCTTCATGCTAAGGACTGTAATGAAATATAATTAATGGCTTGGCAGAGGATTTAGGCTTTCTGAGACCAGTTGTTTGACCGAGTACAGAGAAACTGGCCTTAAATCCTTCTTAATCCACACAATTTCTTATAATCCCAAAGCTAATGAGCTTCAAAGCAAAAGCAAGTGAAAGCAATTGAATCTAAGGACACCTAGGTGTTAACTATTAATGGTGCCAAAGAGCAGTGTATTTTTAACAGATCGTTTACTGTAAATACACACAAACCTGTATTACTTTTTATTTCTCTTCAAAGCCTGTTCTTTCACTTTGAGGCTCTGTTGTTTTGTTTCAGGCTATGTTTCTTTGTGCGGATTGCACTTTCCCATGTTTTTATGAACATACTATTAAGCTGTATTACCAGCATGAGTCAACTATGTTTTTAATGATGGAGTGTAGGAGTATAGGACTGGGGCCTGAGCATGCTCATTCAGTGGTGATAATTGCAGATACCAAAGAGATTTTTTTTGTAGAGACTCTGACTCTATTCACAGCAAGAAAGAAAATAGGAAATGACTTGAAGTAAATCTCCCTAAGTTGAAGATATGAATTAGGCATACTTCTAAAATAGAATGTGAAAAAGCATTCATTCAGCAGACAAGGAGAAAAGATTGATGACAGAGTCCTATCCCAATTCTGAACAGAGAAAAATGAAAAAAAAAAACCTATTTGGAATTTTGTTTTTCCAGGGATGCTATACATCCAGTGTACATTTACTCAAAAGTAAGGTCTTCTCCTTTTAATGGCGCTTATGACCAAGAAAGATTGCTAACCAATGTTTATAATTTCTAATAGCTTACTTTCAACTAAATCAGAGTTATCTATCTATTATCATCTATCTATCTATCTATCTATCTATCTATCTATCTATCTATCTATCTATCTATCTATCTATCATCTAATCATGTAATACATATGACTGATCATTTCATAATATGTCTGAGTGTGTAAACAGTTCTGAGTAGGGTGGATTTTTTTTTGCAAAGTCAGAATATTAAGGTCTAATAAGTTCAAAATTTCCATGTATCTAGGCAACCCTTTGGGTACTGCTCCAAGGGCTCCTATTACTATTGGTAAAACCATGGATTTTTTTTTTCTTCATAGTCGCTCAAGTTCAATCTGCAAATCACAATATTTTGTTATTTTTTCTAGCTGTTTCTCTTCAATTCATGCATCACCTGGTATTGCAATATTAATGAACCAGACTTTTTTTTTTCTTTTCCACAATAGTGATGTCAGGTGTGTTGTGGGTCCGATGTACGGTTGGATCCAAAAGTTCCACAGGATCTTGATTTGCTCATTTTCAAGAACTTCATCAATTTGGTGTTCCCAGTAATTTTTGCTGCATTCAAATCCAAACTTCTGGCAAAGCTTCCAGTGTATATTTTTGGCAACTTGATCATGATGTTGTAGATATGCAGTCTGTGAGATTTTGCTGCAGCCACTGATAAGGTGATCCACTGTTTCATCTTTCTTGTTGCATAACAATTTGATGTTGTTACTGACATGGTGAATTTTTGCTTTCGTGGAAGTGGTCTGCAAGCCTTTTTTCTTGGGCAGCCAAAATGAAGCCTTAAGTTTCTTTCTTCAGCACTCCTGATCTCAACCAGCTCCATGCTAGCTTTGTATCTACCTTTCCTTCAATGTCCTTCAGGTATTGACTGTGCATGGGCTTCTTTTTCCAGTTAGAAACCCAATGCTCAATTATTTCTTTTCAATATTCTGCTTGCAATCTTGTTTTTAAACTGTTTCCCTTGTTCACTTCCTTCAGCAGAGGCTGTTTTGCTTTTTTTTTGTAGTCATTTAAGCCAGGGCTTTTCAACCAGTGGTACATGTATCACCTGTGGTACATCAGCACTTGGAAGGTGGTATGCACCCCTGACCAGCCAGGTGTAGTGGGGGAGGGAACAAGCCAGCACAGCACAGTAGCTAATTCTTAAAGGAGAATGCGCCTTTTAAAGCTAGTTCCCTCAGCAGCTTGTCTTTTCTGTCTCTGGAGGCTTTTCCTTGTTTGATGAATATATGGAAGAGGGAAAATATGGCGTGTGTGTGTATGTGTTCAAATTCTTCCTTCAGAAAGAGATGGGAATGAGAAAGAGGGAGGCAGGGAATGAGGGAGGGAAGGAAGTCCCGCCTTAGCACTTGGCCACCAGCAGCCCTGCCATTGACTTTGCTTGTCAAAAGGTTGCAAAAGGGGATCACATGACCCTGGGACAATGTGACCATCATAAATATGAATCAGTTGCCAAGCATTCAAATATAAATCACGTGACCCTGGACATGCTGCAATGGTCATAAGTGTGAAAAATGGTCATAAGTCATTTCATTGCAATTGCAACTTTGAACAGGGGTTGGGGTTTTTTTCTTGGTCATCAAGTTTTTGACACCTTGCTAGGTGATACTTGAATATTGCCATAAAAGTGGTACAATTGGTGAAAAGGTTGAAAATCCCTGATTTAAGCCATGTTTTCTTTCTTCCACAGTTTGTTTCACCTGTAAGAATCCTCTGCCACCCTGAGGTCTTGGCAAGTACAATCAATCAACATCACTTTTTTGTGTGCAGTTATCAAGTTCTAGCTGAGTCCACTGCCTCAGTGTTACTTGCCTTTATGATATTTCTTCCACTCAGCTTTGATCTCAAGATTTTCCAGACTCGCTTTATGTATTTTGTTGAAGTGGCTTCCTTGACTTGGTTGAGTATTATAACGGGGAGGCGGAGCCAGCTGTCAAACAGAATGGCTGTGCTGAGACGTTGCTCCGAATGAGCGTGCTGATTTCACAGCCATTTCTCTGTTCCTGGTGGGTTGTTGTTGTTGTTATTGTTGTTGTTGTTATTATTATTATTATTTATTTATTTATTTTATTTTATTACATTTGTATACCGCCCTTTCCCTGAGGACTCAGGGCGGTTTACAGGGAATTAAAAATCAAAACATACAAAAGTTAAAAACCAGTTAAAAATATTAAATTCACCCTGTACACTTAAAAACCCCAGTTAAAATTTTCTCCTCAGCCTGGGCCCGGGAGCTCAAAGAGCCAGGTCTTCAGGCCCCGGCGGAATGATCGGAGGTCGGGGGCAGTCCTCAGCTCCACCGGCAGCTGGTTCCAGAGGGCAGGCGCCCCCACTGAGAAGGCCCTATCCCTGGGTGTCACCCGCCGGCAATCTCTCACCGGCAGAACCCTGAGCAGACCCTCCCTGTGGGAGCGCACTGGGCGAAGGGCGTTTGATGCCGGCAGCAGGTGTTCCCTCAAATATCCCGGACCCAGGCCATTATTATTATTATTATTATTATTATTATTATTATTATTATTATTATTATTATTATTATTATTGATTTAATTTTCAGTTTGATTCACCATCTGGGACTGCTAAAAACTTAACAGTTCAGTTCCTAACCAAGGACCTAAAAGCTGTTAAGTTAACGTCTTATAGATAGGAAGTTCCAAGTTAGGTGTTGTTTTTTTTTTGCAAAGTCAAAGTATTCAGATGATGATGATTAGTGTATGACATTGTTACATTAGCCAGGAGACTGTAATACTAATTTAGTTGCTAGATTACTAGCTGTGTTGTGGTACATGCTCACACGTACCCCAAGATGTAGCATAGGAGGGCAAGGCAGCTTTGCACCAGAAAGATGAGTGGCTCTTCCTGCAGCACCATCCAAAACCCCATCCTTCCATTGAAGCTGCCCTGCAAATAGGCATCACCACCAGGAAGGTTCATAGCTGGCAAGAATCTGACCACCTGCACAAAGGCACCAGCTTGTCTGCCCACTGAAGTAATACTTATTTATCTACTTGCATAGGACATGCTTTCAAACTGCTAAGCGGTAAAAAGCTGAGGCGAGTGATGGAAACTCACCTCATCATGCTGTACTAGGGCTCAAACCACTGGAACATAGATCATGTCCAGTGTCATTAAGCCACTGAGCCACCACACCTCATTTTCTTTGTATCACGCCTTTGTTATTTTTTTTACAAACAATCCAAGGCAACAAACATGTTAACAAATCTTCCTCATCCTATTTTCCCCACAACAACAACCCTGTGGGTTGGGCTGAAAGAGAGTTACCCAGCTGGATTTCATGGCTAAGACAGGACCTGAACTCATGGTCTCCTGCTTTCTAGTCTCATGCCTTAACCACTCAACCAAACTCTGAATAGCATGCTAGATAGATATGGATGAGATAATTTTATAATGCTAATGACCTTTCCAGCTTTGAAATTTACAAGGAAAAATGCTGGGTTCAGATAATATCTTTACAAAATTTCCTAGGAAACTCAACTGTATAATCGCTTATCTTTTTACAAAATTATATCAAAATATATCATAAGGATGTTGTAAATAATCAGTATAATACTTTAAAAAAACCAGTTCCATGGAGAATCCACTAAGTACAGAGCAGTTACATTAACAGCTGATCTGTATTAAAGATAAAGATATCAAACACATAGAACAAAAAGTCTTCCTGAAGAAAAATTAAACAGCTTTTCCAAAGCAATACAGCTTTGATAACCTTTTAGATACTCTGCCAGTGTCAACAAATTCTGAACATAACCGGACTAGAATCTGCAAAATTAATCCTCTTAAAGTCTGCTAACAAAGCAAAAAATTACAGTACAAGTTCAAGGTAGATATCACAGGGCCCCTAATATTTGTCCATTATCCAGCCTAGCTGGGATTGATGAGAATTTTGGTCCATCACTCATTCTGACTAGAAACTAAATGTTCTGGCAATGGAAGGATTAAACTCTGGGGTTTCCTAAGGATCTGTATAGAGACTGCAGCATTTTAACTTGCTAATCAAGTGGTAAGGAATTAGAATTAGGCAGTTCTATCATGGAAGGAAAGAAACTATGGTTAAAGTTAGAAGTGACAGGAAAGGACCCCCAATTGATTTCTTCAAACGTATTTATTCATATGTTTTTTAATGGTTACACAACTTAGAGTACTCCTCTGGATGGCCCACAACAACAATTAAAAATTATAAAAGCCCTAAAAACAAAGCCCTAAAACCTCTTGGCATGTCCCAGAAGCCAGCCAAAAAGTGCACCCAGCCAAATTTGAGCAGATAGCATTTGCCATGCAATGAGTATGCGTGCTTCAGAAATAAGGATGAAGACATGCTTTGAACTTTGGGCACTACACCTACCTGTTCTTCATTCAAGCACACACACAGTTTTCTTCAAGCATGTGTATGAATCTTAAGAAGGATGTCACTGGGTTAAGAGCAGCATTACGGAAGTGCTGTTTTAATGATCTAGTTTATTAAAGCAGCTGCTATTTTTTTTTCAGAGAAAAGCGAGAAAAACGTCCTACAAGCTGGAATGAAAAGAAGAGAGGTGAAGTGCTCCCTTTGCTTGAAATCCCAGGCATCTCTTCCTTTTTTATTTTTGAAGCATGCTCAGCTTTTTTAAGTATTTTTAAGTACGAACAGGTTGCTGCCTAACTATTCAGAGGGGAGGAGGCAGAATATGGCATTGACATGAGCTTTTGAAGAGTAAAATAATTTGCAGAAGGTAGAAAAAAAGCTGCCAAGATTACACAAAGACAACACTAAGCACAATAAGATTTTGTCATCGTTCTGCAGTTACTGCCTTTACATAAAAAGCTACAAGATCAAGATGGATAAACTGTATATTTGTCTTTGTCTACATCTATGTGGTTTGCCAAGCAGATTTTTGTTGCTTGAGCAAATGTTCCATTCCAGGTGGTAATGGGAAAAAAGCAAACCCCCCCTTATCTTTCTGTGTTCTACTTATAATTTTAACAATAATCACTAAAAAGCAAAGGCAATGTAACATCATGGTTCTGATGTTGTTTTCTTACCCAGAGAATAGGCAATTACTCTGAAAGGAGAGAAGTGTCAAGCTATCTTTGAAAATTATAATTTATTCTCTTGCTGGCATAAGGACAAATTAAAATCATGCTCCATCAAATCAACACATGTTCCCTATGAGGCTCTTCCTTGGAGTGGAAAATATGACCTGTCCTTTATTTCCTTCTCTCTAGAAATCAAGAAATGGGTTCAGAATTTTGGTTTGGTTTGGGAACTATGGGATGTTTGAGTGCAGCTCATGATATCTACTTGAAAAAATAAAATATGAAAAAATCCTCCTTGAATATCCACTTTTATTATTTCAAATGAATTACCCCACATTTGTCACGCGAGAACCGGTTACTCTACTCTACTTATGACTTTCGGTTTGTTTGTTTTTCCTCTTCCACTGGCAATCTGGCTATAAACTTTGTCTCTCCTACTCCCACCTGTCTATTCCCTTTCCCTTCCCATCTTTCAAATTTCCATTTGCACTTCTGTTTTCACTCTGCCTTTATTAAAGGTTCTGGCTCTTTGATTATATTTATTTTAATTGTTTTTAAAAAGACTGTAAGTGGGTGGGATTTCATTTCAAAATTGTCGCGGTAAGATGCAGTCTAGGTGGGAATATATGAATTGAAAGCCTGAACATCTTGACTCAGGATCCTGCTTCCTTTTACATTTTGTTTTTATTTTATGCAGCTGC
Organism: Vipera ursinii; assembly: GCF_947247035.1. Classification (NCBI taxonomy): domain Eukaryota; kingdom Metazoa; phylum Chordata; class Lepidosauria; order Squamata; family Viperidae; genus Vipera; species Vipera ursinii. The sequence goes on along the minus strand of NC_139516.1, from coordinate 138,639,156 downwards.
TTTGTGAAACAGAGATACCATATATCATTGGTTTAATCACAGAATATACAGAGATAATTCCTCTGGGTAGTGACTGCAAGAAACCTAGCTTGTTGCTTTTACTAAAAGCAAGAGTAACTGTGTATTGACTTGAGATTTCTGGAACTATAATTTTGTTATATATTGACTTGAGATTTCTGGAACTATAATTTTGTTATGTTTTACTGTAGCATTCAAGTTTTCTATCCCTATATTAGACCTTCCATCACACTGTAATATCAGTGATGTTTATTCTCTGTGAGACTCCATCCAGGTAATCACCAACTTACAGCCACAATAGGGACCAGAATTTCCATTGCTACGCAAGGAAGTTGTTAACCGAGTTGCACTAGATTTTACGACCTTTTTTGCCATGGTTGTTAAGTGAATCACAGTTGTTGTTGTCAAGTGAATCATGCAGTTGTTTCCCCAATGACTTTGCTTGGCAGAAGCCTGTGGTAAGGTCGCAAATGGCTATGACATGACTCCAGGACTTTGCAACGTCATAAGTACATTCCTGGTAGCAGATCATGTGATGGTGGGGACACTGTTATGATCGTAAGTGCAAGAACCAACTGTAGGTTACTTTTTCCAGTGTCATTGTAAATTTGAACAGTCACTAAATGAATGGTTGTAAGTGGAGGACTAGCTGTAATAATACCAACTTGCATCTTAAATAAGGTAAGAGGAGACTAGATGGGATTTACAACATTGGACTGTATATTTTTAACATGTTAGTTGAGTCCTGATCAGAACATGTAGCTTTGTCATGTAGCTGAGAAAAAAGATTTATACCTATGTAGTAGAAATATATAGTGAAAACTTTGGGGGGGGGGAATTGCCCCCTTTTGGGGAGATGCAGATTTCCTTCTTTGAAGAGTAAACAGTGTTGGATTGTCTTCCTGCTTTTCTACAAGATGTTTAATTTTATTTGTGATTTTTCCCCACTTGGTATTATGATAAAGAACATGGATCTAAGGGATGATTTTTATCAAACAGGAAGTAAAAAAAAGAATAATCACTAAAAACAGTACACGTCTAGTTCCTGTTTTTCTGCATATTCTTTTAAAAAAATTGATGCTCACTAAATCCAGACTCATTATAGTAGGCCTGCCATTAAAGACTATTTCCATAAACATTAGATTGGTACTCACTTCCATACAATATAACTTTTGCACATTGGAAAATTATCATGTGAGACTAACTTTAACTTTGAATTATACTCTCTGAAGTGCCAATTCATTATATACTGGAATTTGGCTGAATGGTTTGACTTGGCAAAATATTTATCATGTGAGACTCCCAGCGTATGCTGAAGTGGTGGCTATATAAAGGAGGTTTATCCTCCCTTTTCCCTTTTGAGTACTTGGTCTGAGGGCATCTATCTTATTGGAAAGGCAAGGAGAAGGCTTGTGAGAAGAAGGGAGAGTTATGCTTCAGAGTAGGTATTGTTGGGTACATATGCTCCAGCAAGCTTCCACTACTAATGTCTGGGATCCATTGATGGTTACCAGGTCTCCCAATTATTCTTTAAATTTTGCTTATGTAGTTTAAGGTAAAGGTGCTAGTCGTTTCCGACTCTAGGGGCCAGTGCTCATCTCTGTTTCAAAGCCGAAGAGCAAGCGCTTGTCCGAGGATGTATCCGTGGTCATGTGGCCGGCATGACTGGATGCCAAAGGCGCACGGAACGCTGTTACCTTCCCACCACAGTGGTCCCTATTTTTCTACTTGCATTTTTGCCTTCTTTCGAACTGCTAGGTTGGCAGAAGCTGGGACGAGTAACAGGAGCTCACTCTGTTATGCGGCACTCAGGATTCGACCTGCCAAACTGCCGACCTTTTGATCGACAGGCTCAGCGTCCTAACCCACTGAGCCACCACGTCCCTTTTTTATGTAGTTTAGCCAGGGTAAAATGGTAGATTGTAGTGCTTGATCTGTTTGTCTTTTTCATTCTTATGGTTGAGAGATAGGACAAAAAAAGAAAAAGGCAAATGAATGAGAAGTGAGGGCGACCCCCAAATTAGACACACTTAGTATATCACAGTGAACAATAATGTAGTCAAAAGTGAGAGGAGGTAATGGCTTTGTAGAAAATTTCTAAAGCAAAATGATGGCCCTTTCCAAAATCAGAAAGCTACAGTATATGGTCTCAGGTTGTATGGTATCCTTGGGATTGTTTGAATGACCACCTGTATGCAAATTTATCTTTATCCGTAGCTATATGTTTTTTTATAAAACATCTTATTGCTGGTTTTTATTGTATCTTATTACTCTTGTGAACCTATTAAATAAATTCTGCATTCAGATTGGCCTCTGGACATTTTCCTGAAGCAGTCTTCCTTACTTCAAGAAGAAGCATGGAATAGTTGCCCTATTATGAATTTTTTTAAAAAAAAATCTAACTTATGTTCTGGGGGAGAAAAGCTCATCACATCAATGAGGTGCCACCATCTCATCATTCCATTTTGGAATGAATTTACTCTTTGGGCTAAGGAAAAATTTTTGAAACATAAATCTAATCTTGAAAATCACTGTATTTTATTCATGAAACTTAAAAAAAGAAAAGAAAATAGAAACCAGAATGATTCAGCCACATTTGTTTTGATCTGGTTTACTTCAATAATACTTCATTTAAGTGCATCTTAAATTTATAGGCATACAAGTTGGTCCTGTCAAGTTGACTGTTTGTTTATTTAAAATATTTATTCTGGCCTCTACTGCAAGTAACCCTGAGTCAGTTCACAAATTAAGATGACAACAAATAAGGCAGTAATATAATTAAAATACATAAACAATAGCTGAAAGGATTGTTGCATCCCTTTAATCCTTTATAATCAAGCTGGATAGAAAGAACATTTCTTGGGTTCCTGGTATCAGAGGGGAGAAAAGCAGGTTGTCCTGATAGAGAACTTAACTCCAAAACATTTAGTTGGAATCAGCCAAACTCTCAATGTCATTTATTTTAAACAACTTTTTCATAATCTTAACATTCATACAGGTATGCTTGACTAAGTTCCTATTATACTCACCCAACCCAGACAATGTATATTGGAAGGGACATGGAATTCAACTGCATTTCCCGCAAAAAACATGAAATCTCTTTTAGCTTAGTTGATTCCAACTTGTTAAGCCATTAGGATATTATGCTTACAGACAACAGTAAGGGTAATATCATGCAGATCTTTGGATGTTGTCCAATGATGCATTTCATTGCAGATTTTTGTATCTCTGAATGGATATGGGTGACAACCAGTTTGGTGTAGTGGTTAAGGCACAAGGCTAGTAACTAGGAGAATGAAACTTCTAGTTCCACCTTAGGCACAAAGCCAGATCTCTCTCAGTCCTAAGCAGAATGGCAAGCTGCTTCTAAAAAAATCCTTGCAAGAAAACTCCAGGGACTAGTCCATACAATCGTTAGGAGTCAAAAACTGACTTGAAGGCACAGCTACAAAAATACACTTATTATCTTTGCTGCACACAATTTGTACAAATAAAAGTTGTCTGAATTCCAGAACTAATTCTATAGCTATGTCCAATGGGTGTCTACACATTTGAGCAGAGTGGGTTTGCCTCAGGTTTCCCTAATTAAGTATTGTCACCTTGTGGGACTGAGGAAGCATGCCTTTCCTGTTGATACCCTTACCCACTGGAATAGTATCCATCCATAGATATGTATGGCACTCACTTTCCTGGATGTATGGAAAGGTTTTAATATTTGACCCTGTTCTCAGTTCTGGGGTAAGTTTGTAAAGACTATCATATTTTTTATTGTTGTTGTTTACTCTGGGCTGCTATGTTTTGTTGTCATATTTTTAACCATTTAATTGTCTATTCCAATGTTGTAAGTCACCCAGAGTCTTTTGGAGGGGGCAGCCATAATAAAGCTAAGTAATCAGCAATGTCAGCAGCAACAACAAAATGTTCTAAAATGTTGGAAAACACTGAGAGGAGAGCCAGTATTTCCAGCTTAATTAAGTTGTTTTGCAATTACAGAAGTCCTCTTATATCTCAGCAGTTTTGAACATTGATATATATTCTTGAAGCCTGATGCCAGAAATCGCCTTGTAGCAGAGAGCAAAATAGACGCATCTATTCAAGGACAAATGAAAAGAAAATGCAGTCCTTTCTTTTACTTTTCAGTCCTGTCATTCTCTTTCAAACAAATGCATAACAGAACTTACAACAAGACCATGGTGAGTTAGACATCCCTGTCTAATTAAGATGTCATTTGCAGTGGAGCCTCTGGCCAGAGATTGGACCATGGCTGAAGAAAATCTCTCCAGAGAAAGGAGAGATTGTGAGATTGTCCACATACGCTCTAGACAGCCATTCCTTGTACTGTAAATGTACTGCAGAAACCAAGGTTTTTGTGTTTTGCTTATGAGTCAAGGGATTCCAACTATGTCACAGTTGTAATGAAACCTTTATGAACAAAAAGCACAACTGAACCTAATGAAACATCAAGACCCTTCAGAACAGCAAGTTTGAATTGTGTTCATTGGGTGAGTTTCCTTCTTCTTTTCAAAAGCAGTTTTAAATACAAGTTTAAGGATTTAGAAAAAATGTTATTTTTTAAAAAAAATAAACAGGAAAAGGGTGTTTAGAGTGTTGCTTTTGGCAAGTTAAAATTTGTCAGGGAAATAAATCAATAATTCCCTATCAGAGGGCGATGAACCGTGGTTCATTTGACGCATGGTAAACATCAGGTAAAAAAATAAAGAAACCCAAGGCATATTCTACTGTATATAAAACTTTAATTAGAAAACAAAGAAAGAACTTAACTGACTACATCCTCTCATCAGACAGAAAAAGTAAAAAGAAAAGTAATAAAAAGTAAACTTTTGTCTGGACATGCGCACATCATAGTAGTTCTAGACATGAAACCATAACATGGCTGGACATGTGACAATCATCTAGGTTACATTGATAAGATTACTATGCAGCTGGCAGAAAAACAGAGTGAGACGTGCGTAGCTGACAAACAAAAAAAACACAGTGACAAAATTGGATTTGAAACAAAACAAAAAATGAAATTAATAAGAATCCTTCCCATGGAGAATTATGGTTGGTTTTTTTTTGGGGGGGGGACATGATAAAATTGAGGTTCTCACATATCACTGAATTTTGGACATGAGAGGGAGTAAGAAAAAAAACCTAAAGATTACAGTTAAAGGAGAAAAATGCACAGATTTAACTTGCCAGTACAGAATGGAGCAAAACACTTTAACTATGTATATTTTTAAGGAGATTTGTGAACTCAGACATTAATTTTAAAAATGTCTAATGTCATGGATATTGTGCAAATATTTTAATAGAACAGGAATAAGTTATATTGATACTAAAATTGATTTGAATGTGGATTTAAATATGAAAAATTATAAGAATAATATGGAGAAATATGATATACTGACTGTATAAATGAAATTGGTTGATGCCTTGATATTTGAAAAGAACATACAAGTATCAAATCAGAAGAGAGGTTTGGAGAACCTTTTTATACTGCTAAAGTGTTGAAGGATTTGCTGAGACAAAACAAAGAGAAGGTGAAAGAAATTAAGATAGTTAAAAGTACATGAAAGGAATATAGAGTTGGCTTATGTGATCAAAATTAAAATAAATATGTAGTTATCACTGATAGATCTGAATGAGCTTTTATTGACTAGGAATGAATGAGGATATTTTAGCATTTTGTTTATAATTAAGAGATGAGTTTTGGGGAGAAGAGAATAGTTGCTATATTTTAAGAGATGATGATAAGTTGCCAAAAAATTTTGTACGTGTCATGCTAAAGAGGGAAGTTACATTTTATGTTTTTTTTTCTTTTTTCCCTTTTCTTCTATTTTATGAAATTTCTATTTTTCCATTTTTGGTAGTTTGTTATTAGTTTGTTTTTTTTTTCTAATTGCATCTTATATTTATCTTTAATATTTTTTTCAAACAGAACAGCTTAGTCTTTATTAAATTTAGGGAGGAGATGGGAGCAAAATATAGTGGACAAATTGATTCTGTGAATACTGAAGATTTTCTTCATTTTTTAAATGAGATTACTGGGAACAGAGGAAGTCTGCAGTGAGTCTTTGGGTTGAATGTGACTGGGCAATCAAAGTCCTTCTCCCATGTTCTAATATGTCTCACATGCATTAGAATACATATTTTAAAAGGAGGCAGAATTTTAAATGCTTGCCTGCCATATTGTAAGCAGTGATTGTTGTTTCAGTTATGCGAGGTGGGAAAATAGAAGGAATTGTAGCACCATTTTTGCTTACACATTTTCTGATTTATTCTCCAAAGTCTGCCATTAAAAAAAAAGGAAGAAATAGCAGTACACGAGAAAGTACTTGGGCTGATAACCTGGGAAGCTGTACCCATTATAAGAATGCTGATAAGGACATTTTCCTATCTTCCTAAAATCCTCCAGATTCTATGACTTTGTAAGCACCACACGAACAAACTGGAAGGAAAACAGATTGTGGCAGGCACCAAATGGTTAATGATTATGACATCAAGAATTCTGTGCCCTAATTCTGTGCCTTATTTTTAGGGATGTTTCCCAACTGCCTTAGAGGTCATACCTTGCTATGCCTGCAATGGTCACTTTTTATATCTGGATGATTTGCAGAAGGCCAGTTTATGTATCTTTGTGAATGACCAACAAAGAGATATATGTTTACCCATTCTGTCTTTCATACCAGCAGACCAATGGAATATTACAATTTATTTTTTTTACAATTTTAGTAGAAATACAAAGGAAACATAAGTGGAACATTTATATTCATTGATATTGCAGCAATAAGGAACATACTCGTTCTAAAGATACAGATGATCTATTTTTTAAAAATTCTTTTAATCCCATTTATATCCCGCCCTTCTCCGAAGACTCAGGGCGGCTTACAATTTAAGCACAAACCAATGTGCTTAGCAATAGCCTTCATTCTATGTATATGCCTGCTTATTAGGGCTTTAACCCCCCCCCCCAAGCGGCATTATTACAAAGTCAGCTTAATTGCCCCCAACAATCTGGGTATTTATCTTGTGGAAGACCTGTTTATATTTTAAATTATTCTTTTTTGCAAAGTTTCCATTAAATAAGAGAATGTGCATTTGATATCTCATGTATCCTTATGAACACTGAAAAACAAGTATTGTTATTACCATTATAATAGTGAAATCTGTTTGAGGTCATTCAAACGAATCCATAATAGTATTATCTTCCCTCAACTAGGAAGCAAGAAAAGAATCCCATAGCAAGCCTACATTGCCAATTCATCTTATTTATTTATTATATACTCAATTAAAATAAGTGCTTCAATATAAATCCTCATACGTGCAGCTAGATAATGTTTAATGAGTGATGTACATGAACCCTTATTATAGATGCTTTCGGGATATGTTGGAAGACGATATGGCAGATGTAGGATTGATGTAAAGTGATAAGTTGATGATTCCCAAAAAGATCACTTTAGTCTCCAGAGAGTGATATATTAGCCACAAAAGACAGATGAAAGGAAAGAATATATTTCTTCAAAGAATTATATTCACGAAGAGTTATCTAAATCTAATTACCTATGATTAGTCCCTAAAGCACATCAGTCTTTTGGTCTGCACAATTGGCTTCCAGTATATGCTATAATCCAATATTTAACATGGATATAGTGTGCAAACAAGTGTTGGGACATATTAAATATGAGTATTAAATATGAACAAGCAGAAGGCAAGGCCAGTAGTGTATCTAACAATGGGGGCAGGTTTGGTAATAAAGCATGTAATGATAATTAAATGAGCATGACTGTATGCATCTTATGAAGGACTGTAATTTCAAAAGTTAAAGATAGATCTTAGGCTTCGGTATATATGCTAAAGCACTTTTATGCACCCTACAGTTTGCATACAACATACAGTACATGCTGTATGCTCAGAATGTCAAATTCAGACCACAGTGACTTCGTCTGAAAGTGAACAAAAAGTCTTGAAAAAGTCAGTGTCACACAAGGGAGTCACAACAAAATTAGATAAACTAACGGTTGGTTGCTGGGTTCAAATAGCAGTTATCATAATGGCTTTATCTTTAAAAAAATCATGGTCTTCTATTGCAACATATCACAAACCATGACTAAAACAAACCATGGATTAGTATGACACAGGAACACAGCTCCCTTCTGAATTCTGTTTTGTCTCAAAACGTAGTCTTCCAAGTAGGTTTATGGCTCTAAATCCTACTATGGAGTAAGAGAAATGACTGAGGCCTTGGAACTCCCTGTGTACAAATGGTTTGAGATTTGCAGCCTCAGCAAAGCAAAAGAGCAAGAAAAAATCTGTTTTTTTTATGACAACCATCTTGTTTATAGCAAATTAAGCTACAAGAAAGTCTTTTTGTGTGAAAGGAGAGGATGTTGCCTTCTTCAGTTGACTGCAGCTCATTTTCTGAAATATGTGGGGTTAATACATGGCAATTTTATTGCTAATAGAAAGCCTAGTCTATTCTTCCTTCTTGAATAGCTTTCCTGCTAACTTCAAAGGCGCCTGTTAGAATGAAACTTGAATAGAGCCACAAAGAACAAATTACTCTGTCTTTGGTTAAATTAGTGATGAAACTATAACAACTGAAGGCTGTGTGACCTGATCAGCCAGGACGAATGATGAGGAGAATAATGAAAGGGAGAAAAAAAAAACCCTAATGCCTCTAATTTCAACTGTCAGAAACTGTTTTTCTCATAGTCTACATGTTGGTATGGACAGAAACTTATGCTGGCAGGATAAGAATAAATAAACCATTACAATTAGTACCACGCAGGGCTTTTTTTGTCATAGAACGTTCAGAACGGAGTTCCGGCACCTTTTTTGGATGGAACCTTGTACAGTAGGCAAGGCGGGTTGTATGACATGTGTGAGTTCCGGCACCTTTTTCTTTTACAAAAAAAGCACTGGTACCACGACTCAATATACTGCAATCCCAGTAGTGATTATGGTTCATCCCACAGCCAGCCAGATGTTCAGACTTGATTTGGCATTTTTATCCATCTATCGAGTCCTTGGACCTGGGATAGGCAGATGTGGATGTTTGATTGTGTTAAAGGTATCATTACAGGATGTAAGCTATTCTGAATAAAGCTGCCTTTTGCAATTGACTGACGGTGATTTTGTCAATGACAATGGTGTTCAAGTGGTGCCTGTTATTACTGGTACTACATTAGCTTCTTTTGCCACAGTCATTCTATTTCTATTTGTAGATCTTTGAATTTTGTTATCTTCTTCAGTTCACTGTCTTCTCTTCTTCTGTCTCCAAATACTGCAATGTCCACTATCCAGATTATATTTGTCTCTTTGATCCACAATTGTTAAGTGTGGGATGTTATGTGGCAGGTGCCTGTCAGCTTGAATTCTGAAGTCCCAGTGTACTTTAGCTTCTATTTTCTATTACTTTCTCTATTTTATGGAGGCAAACAGTATTTTTTCCAGGTCTTCCAATGCATTGTTGCTATTTTGTCATGCCGCTGTTTGTCATTGGTGTGGGCAATCCATTTGGAGCAGCTATAACCAGGTGGCCCACTATTTCTTCAGCATCTTTGCAGAGACAACACTTGCAGTTGATCACTGCCTTTTCAGTTCTGCACTTGGATGGACTGGTTCTCAAGGCTTGGTCTTTTGCAGGCAGAATAAGCTCGTCTGACTCTTTCTTTAATTTTAACTTTAAAAAAAAAACAACAGCCAATAGTCCAGAGTCCTATAGACCAGTTTTCCCAAATGTTCAGGAATTCCAATACCTAGCATGGTCCATGTTGACCCAGGTGATGACCCAGTTAGTATGGGTTTCTGTAATTTACATCTCACCAATTTTTTTTAATGGGAGAGTCACTCTTTATCTGATTCCTCTGATGAAACCTGTCCACTGTGGTTGAACTTCTGGCATAGCTCTCATCTTCCTCAGAGCAAATAAGACCCTAAACCCCTTCAAGGTGGTGCTTCACTGGGGGTGTGATGATTATTTTGGTGCCTTCAGTTTTGTCTATTGGTGAATACATAGAACAATCCATGCAATTTTCTTGGCAACATTTTCAGCAATAGTTGGCCATTGCCTTCTTGCTAGGGTTGAGAAAGACTGGTCCAAAATCACCCAGATGGTATTATCCCTAAGGCAGAACAAGAACTCCCAGGCTTCCAGTCTATGGCCTGGTGACTTTAACCAGTACACTAGACTCTGAGAGATGTGTGGACCAGTTAAAGTTCATACTATCTCATTCATATAGTCACATCTCAGCAATTTTTTTTTAAATTAAACAGAGAAAACTTATTTACTTGTTTATTATTTATTTATTTACCCATTTGTTTATTCAATTTCTATAGCTGCCCATCTCAGCCAAGTGATTCTGGTTACCTTACAATGCTAAAAGTACAAAACAATTTAAAACAATAAGAAAACACACCAAAGAATAAATCTACTATATAGAATAGGCAATATGTTAACCAGCTAACAGAAAAAAATAAGAAATGGGGCCCTTAACACATTCTGAGCTCTAAGTCAGGTACACAGCCTGGTTTTTAGAGCCTTATGAAAAACCAACATGGTGGAATGGTAGGAACCATTCTAACCTCCAAGGAGGGACTATTCCACAAAGCAGGCACTACAACAGAGAAGGCCCATCTTCTAGTTCCCTTCAGCAGACCGTCTTTAGCTGACAAATCCTGAAACATTTCCAATCTGCTGGACTGAGTTGGATGGGTACAGATTCCTGAAAAAAGATGGTGCCCTATGGACCCCAGTTCCAAGCCGTGAAGTTATTGCCATACAGATCTTTGATACATCTTTCCACAATTTAGGTCCATATTGTTCTAATAATTTACCAATGTAAATCTCCCAATTTACATTTTTTCTAGGTTGCAGTGTTAAATTGCAATACTTTTGATGCACGATCCTAATCAAATGCTTTTTATCAAACACCTTTTATAGAGACTTTAAGGTACTGTTAGCCATCCTAAAATTATGTGAAAAAAGTGATCTCTCCGAAATATGTTGTTTTGTATAAGTTTCTATCACCTGGAATGATGAAAGGTAGCAGATGTGGTTCAGTGCTACAGTTCATGTTGCTGCAGAATCCAGTCTGGCAGTCCTGACATTTTGGAGTAAAAGATATAGGCACACATTATCATAATGTACAAGCTTGGGTTTTGAGATCTGAGTCTGCTGAAAGTAGCATTGTGCTGAACAATTTGGCATTTTTTTGTGCCCTTGTTCTGTTAAGTGGAAGAATTACTGTGAATTTCTCTTGGGTGGAACATGGCATTATGCATTTATTTAGTCACAAGAAGACTAAAGTATATCCTGTCATTAATTAACTGCGTCTCCAGCCATAGCCATTTGTTATGGTGGAATGCGCATCACAATGTGATGATAGAAACTCTGCCTCTTTTATATTGCTAATGATGTAACACTACTACAAAAGGTTGGGAATTGCACAGTGGCAATATATATATATATATATATATATATATATATATATATATATATATATATATATATATATATATATATATATATATATATATATATACATTTCATCATCTTGACATTGCTATGGTTAGGAATGGACATCAGTACCTCCAGGAGTTTGATAGGCTCTTTGACTTCCGCCACATCAGTTAAATCCCACAATTGGGAAATGCAGACAATTAAAGAAGCTTGAAAGCTTGTTGCTTGCAGTGATAAAATAAGCTTAAATACACCAAAAGACTTCCTCAGAGACTTTTCACTTTTTCTTTTTTTCATTCCAAGAAGTTTTCTAGCTATTACAGTTAGGGAAGCAAGTTGGGGGGAGAAAAAAACCCAACAATCTGAGTATTGTACAATGGGGAGTTTCAGCAAACTGGTTCTTGTCAAGATAAGAGGCTCAGAATAAACAGTGCAAAAATGAAGAACATGCATATGCAAGTATGTTCCAGTTGAATAACTTTGGAATAACTTGCAGAGACTGGATACTGTGAATTTAATGTTGGAATACACTCATTGTTCTTAGGTTTGTCAGTAATTTGATAAAGCATGGCTGCCCTAGACCTGTTGAGCAGGGCAGACAAGCAGCGGGACCTGACCACATGATATGATTTGGTTGGCAATTTTTGAAAGATAACACCCCTGAAATGTAAAATATGGACACATTGCCTCAGAGGTATGAAAATAAAACTAGAGAGCTGTAGAACCAAGAAAGAATGAAATATGAGTCTTTTCTTTTTCATTGGCAGGGACTATAAATTTGATAAATGAATTCGATAAATATAAATCACATAAATTTGATAAATGAAATAAAAATAAATATTCAAAGAAGAAAGCTCTTGTTTCCTATTAACAGTCATTGAAAACAGAACCATATTTTTCAAATGATTGTTTGGTATGATCATTTCTGCTATTATGGTTATTTTTCAGAAGGATTCTATACTTTAAGTAAATTGATACCTTGTTCACTGAGCAGTCACTTTAGGAATAGAGAAAGGCCAAAATTAAGTTTATTACAGTTTCATTAGCAATATAACTAATGCCTCAAAATGGAAGTTGTGTTGGAATTCTCTGGGATAATATCAATTTTCCTGGTATATGCATATTTGTATAAAAGAGTTAGAGAAAAATGCAAAGCAACGTGCAATGTGAACAGAATTATCCTTTTGAGGTGGGGGCAGTGTTAAATATGCTACTTTGTTTTTTTCCTCCCATTTAAGTTAGAAAGAAGCCAGATTAATTTTAATGTGCATGATCACCATGTCGCATCCCTTTTAAACCAACAAAACTTCCCACAAAGTATTAAAATAAATCAGAATGGTGAAATCAGTTACTGAAAAGAGGCAAGAATCCATTTAATTGATTCTGAGTCAATAGTGGCACAGTGCTTAGAATGCAGTACTGCAGGCTACGTCTGCTGATTGTTGGCTGCCTGCAGTTTGGCGGTTCGATTCTCACCGTCTCAAGGTTGACTCAGCCTTCCATTCTTCCGAGGTCAGTAAAGTGAGGACCCAGATTTTTTGGGGGAATATGCTGACCCTGTAAACCGCTTAGAGAGGGCTGTAAAACACTGTGAAGTGGTATATACGTCTAAGTGCTATTGCTGTCGCTGATTATCTTAAATCTTATAGATATATTTATTACCTTTCTTCCAACTTTTTTTTATTTCAGTTCAGGGTTCAGGGTTTTCTTTAACTAAAGAAAGCTGCTTTTTCTTTCAAAGACTGATGACTGGGTGCTTTCCAGAGGCCTTGGATTTTTGTATGGTCTCTGTATTAAAACCGAACACCTAGCAATGTAATGTAGCGGAAGATAAATTCCATGTTAAAGGATCTGATATTTGCTTTTGTCTATTTACATACTGGGGGAAAAAAAGAGAAGGGTAATAAAAATCTAGTTTTTTAAAAAAAGAATGAAAATACCAACACTATTTGATGAGGCAATTAAATTAATAAGATTTACTTAATTAAATAAAATTAATTGAAAAGATAAATTCACTGAGTAAAGGACTTGGGTATAGTTAATGTGTCACAACTTAATTAATAGTGGAATAATATCCTTAGATGGATGCTGTGAGATGCTTACATAAGATCTCTGGCAACAGGGTAATCTGCATTGTCTACTTTCTTTGGAAAGAGAAAGAAGAAGCATCTGAAAGAAGAAGGCAAAAGGCGATATCAGAAAACAGAGGGGGATAGCAGAAAGGCAGGTGAAAATAGAACAGACACGTCAAACACAAGGCCCGGGGGCCATATCTGGCCTGCGAAGTGGTTTCATGCGGCCCACGAAGCCACCCTGGAAACAGTGAGGGAACGGCCCCCACTGCCTTGGCCCTGGCCCAGAGACCCTCCTTCTGCTAGAGACCCTCAGATCTGTCCCACTCCTGCCCAGGCCCCCATAGGCACCCTTGATGCGAACGATGTAGAGCTGGCCACGCCCACCCAGCAGGCCATACGCACTCTAGTCACACCCACCCAGTAGGCCATGCCCACCCAGGCCACACCCACCCAGCTCCCTGAGGGCAACCGCAATGCTGATGTGGCCCTCAATGAAATTGAGTTTGACACCCCTGAAATAGACTAAAAAAAGAGAATAGTTCTTCACTTTCTTATTTATTTATTTATTTATTTGATTTGTATACCACCCTTCTCCCTAAGGACTCAGGGCAGTGAACAGTGACATAAATAACAGAATGCACAAATACAGATATTGAAAACAAATTAAACCCTAATTTTGCCCAAATGCAGAAGATAATTATCTTAAAACAATAATTAAAACAGAACTGTGCTGTTCTCTAGCTTTTCTTCTACTGATTTCCAGCAATTGATACCTAGGCCCTATTTGCCCTTGTCCAAAGAAAGTAAAGTTCCCATTTTCAATGAACAGACTGTAATCTGTAATCTGTAATCTGTAATCAGCCCTTTGGAATCAATTGCCTGTTGAGCTCCAGATGGCTCCAGACCTTCACTCCTTCCGCCATGATCTGAAGACCTGGTTGTTTGAACAGGCTGGCCTGGACTAAGAGTTTGGGTTTATTTTTAACTATTTATTGTTAAGGCTAAATTAATTTAATTTTACTTTTAACTTTCATACGTTGTATTTTATTGCCCTGTACACCACCCTGAGTCCTTTGGGAGAAGGGTGGTATAGAAATTCAATAAATAATAATAATAATAATAATAATAATAATAATAATAATAATAATAATAATAATAATAATAATAATAATAATAATTTATCTTGGAATAGGCCCCATTGAACTCAATGCTGCTTTCTTCTTAAAAGACATAGTGTCAGTAGAAGGAATGATTAGCCATGTCTCTGAATGAGTTACTGCTCTAGCTTAGTGTGCTGTTAAGGTAGATTGTTCTCCTGCATCTGTGGCAGAACTAAATGATTCAATCATAGTCAGTGGAAAAGCACATCAGAATGACCTGCCCATTGGCTCTCTACATGAATGACTGTTCTAGGCACTATAAGACGCCTACAGTTTCAATCACCTTCAACTGCAGCTGGTGTTTTCAATTACGTAGATGGCACATGATATACATTGCATAAAAACAGAAATTTCACTCCCTTCAAGCAGTCAGTGGGCGTAGAAGTCATACACAGGGGCATGACATAATGTAACATTTGCACATTTCTCCTCTGAGAGCTTAAGGCAAGGTAGACTATATTCTCTTCTGTCTATGGGAATGGAAAACTGAGATTCAAAAGTACTTGCAATTGCCGAATTTAATTATTTCCCCTCTCAGTTTAATGTTGATTAATCTTTACAGTGCCACTATAATTGTAGTTTTCCCTCAATAGACATGTCCAGAACAAAAATTCATTTAGAAATAGGGAAGGGTCATGTATTATCTGTTAAAAGGTTAAGGAGTTCTTCCTCTTAAACTTGGCTGAAGAACATCTCAACTTTATTTTGGAAAAAAACCTGGGATTTTAAATATATCTGTACCAGAGATTTAAGAAACAGATCAATTTATAAAGAATGCTAGGTTTGGTTACTTTGTGTATGTGTGTGTGTGAGAGAGAGAGGTACAGAATGTTTTGCAACATTGCAAGTGAAACATCACAGATTTCAGATATAAAAGGACAACTGAATCATTTGATCTGGCAAACATACTCTAAAAAGGCAGGCTGGTAACCTGAAACAGAGCCATCAAAGTTTTGCCTGGTCTCTCTACTACCGATACAACTTTATTCATTCAGCATCTAGATGTCTCATCTCCAGGGACTCAAGTCTGGAACTCAAACTCTGTTTAGTTATGGTAGTTTGCTTGATTTTCAGTGTAGGCACAAACTCAAAATTGTGTTGTCCTTGTTGTCCTTGTGGTTGAGTTAATCTACCATAGTGTTTCTCAACCTGAGCAACCTGTGTGGACTCTAGTTCCCATAATTCTATGGGATCCTTATGGTAGTTGGGAATTTTGGAAGTTGAAGTCCACATATCTTAAAATGGCCACAGTTGAGAAACACTGACTTAAGCTACTGGAATTTATTTTTAAGTACAATGTTTGCATGAGATACTTAAAGGATGCTGCCTCATAGAGACCCATTTATCATGGCAAAAGGATTTCTCTTGTGACACCCCAAATTTAATGCTACCACCTCTCTCCAGGACAGATTTCAATTTCAATTTCCAGTTAAGTTTATTATTTTTGGAATGCCTCATACTTGGAAAGTGAGGTTACCATTTGGGCTTCTTCACTATTACGGAGACTAATTTTAAATTTTTATTTATTCATGAAGGTGAATGGCTTTTTTTCTTCAATTACCATCTCTCAGGTACATGTATTTCTTCAAAGAACTTTAAAAAGAAACACCCATTAAATTAGCATACAGAAGCCCCAGGTATAATTTTTCACTCTTTAATATGAGCAAACCTTTCAGTGGTGGGTGTTTATAGGACATCTGGTGGCTTGACTCATCCAGTGTTTGCCATCTTCACTTTGGGAGTTCAAAACAGTATCAAAAGGAAGATTGAGAACCAAGCCTTAGACTTAGAGTGTTATTCAGACTTAATTCCCCTTGGCACTTAAGACAGATAGTTTAATTAATTCTTTTGAAAGTCTTTGGAGTCTGACAAACAAACTACATGCTGGGATATGCAATGGGGATGATGAAGAAATCTCTTCAAGCCCAAAGAAGCACCATTGCTGTCCTGCTGAGACTTGACTCTACTCTGCTTCTCTGGTTTCTAGGGAAAGTCTAATTTTTAACCAAGCTTGAGATGATTTGCAGACAAGGAATTTAGTCATGCTTGGCATGATATCCTCAGGAGTCTCTTCTTTAATTTAAGTTGATTGAACTGCATTCTCTGGGCTCGAAATGCAGCTCCAGCTTGCAACTGAAGAACACTAGAACTGTGGGCTGCAAATCTTTGGTGGCCTTCTCCATTCCCTCCTTGAGGGAGCTGCCAAGTTCTTTCCTTGTGTTTTCAGTTTTCACTAATAAAGTCAGGCTCCATTTTGCTGTTTACTGCATAAGCCATCCTGCCCCAAGAGGTCATGCTTGGGAACAATAGGACTTTTGCTCTCCTAACTACTCAGTCTTATTTTTCAAATATTTGGAGCAAGCTGTATGAAGAACAGCATTAGAAACCCCACAATGCTCTTAAAAGTCTGGATGAGGGAAGAGAATCATGAAGCCGAGGCATAGGAACTGAAGATAACATCACATGAGTTCATGTACTCCTGGCAGTTGGAGAGGTATAAGATAGGGCACTTGTGGAGGCCAGTGACTGGCTGCGATGTTTCTCGGGCTCTCGGCCCCACTCGGCGGCGGTGGTGCTTCCATCTTACCCCAGACTGCATCAGGCTGCTTTTAGTGACACTATCGTCCTCGGGCCGTTTTGGCGGCGGAGAGGGCGACTGAGAGTTATCCTAGCGGCGATGATGTTTCCTGTGCTGCCTCGGACCGCTTGTGTTGGCAACGGCATCTTTGGACCGCTTCAATGGAGCAACAGGCGGTCTTTATACCACCTTTGGACCGTTCTAACGGCGGTGACGCTTTTAGACCATTTCGCCCATTTTGGCCCGTCTACTCTTTTGCCTGAATATATAATTTTGTCTGCCTCCCCCTCTCCCCTTTGGATTTGGTCGGTCCTGGGTATCAGCCATGGTGGGAGAGTGGCTGACTTTTACATCTGCAGCCCCATAGAGGTGGGAGCTCTATGGGGCATGCCTACCCAGAGTATATCTTTGACCATCCCCAGGTACAGAGTTGCAACTTGCCGTGAGAGGGCGGGGGTGACCTGTTTACTGGGGCACCCAGCTAAGTGGCAGTGCAGCTGGGTGTGGATCCAGATATTTTCTTTTCCTGCCTTCGACCCTCCTATGGACTTGATCATCTCCAGGACTACCTATTCTGGACTTGCTGGACTAACATGCGACAATATACTAGCACGGACTTGCTCGCCCTCAGGGGTGCCCCCCTCGCCTGGGTGCGACCCGCCTCTTTAAATTCTAACCTCGATGAAGGGCCCGAGTTTTGGGTCTCTGAGAGATGGCTGGGCAGGGGTAGGGGCCGTCAACATAAATGTAATAAGAGGCCCCTGATTTTGTTTTTATCAAAAAATTTTATGGGGTTGGGGAGGGGGGTGGGAGATAGGGGTTGTCTGGCTTTGGGGGGCGGCCAATCAACCATAGTTCAGGCCAGACTTGGGTCTGACCGCGCGGGGGGAGAACGAGGGGTCGTTGTCTCCGGGGCTCATGAGCGGGTCGTGGGATTACCAATTCCCACGACGGGGAATGGCAGCAGGCGGATAGACAGGGGGCCATATCGTTACCGGGAGCGCCGTCTCCGCTATTTGCAAGCGGTGGGGCGCTCCGACCCTCTGCTTCTTTCCCGAGGTTCCGGGAGCGATGATGTGCAGCCTCCTGAGCTCCGGCTGGTGTACTTGAATGCCAGGTCCGTGGTCAACAAGGCTCCCCTTATTAGGGATTTAGTTGAGGGTGAGCATGCGGACCTGGCTTGCATCACGGAGACTTGGTTGGGCCCAGAGGGTGGGGTCCCTTTGGTTGATCTTTGCCCACCAGGCTTCCGGGTGCTACACCAGCCTCGAGCTCAGGGTAAGGGTGGGGGTGTGGCGGTGATCGTTAGGGAGACCTTATGTCCGCGGGAGACCACCGTTCCTCAGATAGTCAGGTGTGAGTCTCTCTTCATGAGATTTGGCTCTGGGGCGCAGTTGGGCTTGCTGCTCGTGTACATTTCGCCTAGTCGCGTAGCGGCAGCCCTGCCCGAGCTGCTCGATGTCCTCTCAGGGTTGGTGGTTGAGTTCCCCAAACTTATAGTTTTGGGAGACGTCAACCTACCATCCCTGGGAGGTTCATCTGAGCTTGCTCGGGAGTTCATGGCTTCCATGACGGCCATGGACCTGACGCAGGTAATTTCTGAGCCAACTCATGAGGGAGGCCACACCCTTGACCTGATTTTCTTATCTGGACGGTGGTTGGATGATCTTGGTGGGGGCTTTCCATTTATTATGCCCCTGTCATGGACCGATCATCACCTCCTGCGGCTGGTCTTCCATTTTGCCACCCCCCGCCGTGGAGGTACGGAGCCAACTAGATGGTACCGCCCCAGATGCCTAATGGATCCTGAGAGATTCCAAGCGGCGCTGGGGTCTCCACCTGCCTCCATTGCTCACAGCTCGGCGGATGCCTTAGTGGAAGCCTGGGAAAGGGCAGCCACTGAGGCACTCGACCGGGTTGTACCCTTGCGGCCCCTGACCCGGCGCAGATCCCAGCGAGCTCCATGGTTCTCCGCGGAGCTCCGGGAGATGAAGCGTCAGAAATGGGGCCTAGAGAGCTGCTGGAGGTCCAGCCGATCTGAACCTGACCGATTGCGGTTAAGAACCTACATTAGGTCTTATCTCGCTGCGATGAGGGAGGCGAGGTGTAATTACTTCTCCACCCTCATCGCGTCCGCAGATAATCGCCCGGCCACCTTGTTTAGGGTGACTCGCTCCCTTCTTAATCAGGAGGTGAGGGAGGATCCCTTGCAGGGTCGTGCCGAGGAGTTTGGTCAACATCTGTCGGATAAAATCGCTCGGATTCGGACCGGTTTGGACTCCAGCTGGGCAGAGTCTGACGATCAGGACACGGGCGGTCTTGTCAATGTTATCTGGGAGGAGTTTGATTCTGTGACCCCTGATGAAGTGGACAGGATTATGGGGAAGCTGAGTTCCACCACATGTTTATTGGACCCGTGCCCTTCTTGGCTGGTTTATGCAGCTAGGGAGAGGACACGAGGCTGGCTCCAGGCGGTTATATCTGCTTCTTTGAGTGAGGGTTGTTTCCCCACCATCTTGAAGGAAGCGGTGGTGAGACCTCTCCTCAAGAAGCCTGCCTTGGACCCAGCTGTATTGAACAACTTTCGTCCAGTCTCCAACCTTCGCTTTCTTGCGAAGGTTGTTGAGAGTGTGGTGGCGCATCAGCTCCCTCTGGTCCTGGATGAAGCGGATTATCTGGACCCTTACCAATCGGGTTTCAGGCCCGGGCACAGCACGGAGACGGCATTGGTCGCTCTGGTGAATGATCTCTGGAGGGCTCGGGATAGGGGGTATTCCTCTGTCCTAGTCCTATTAGACCTCTCGGCAGCTTTCGATACCATCGACCATGGTATCCTGCTGCAGCGTCTCAGGGGATTGGGAGTGGGAGGCACGGTTTTTCAGTGGTTCTCCTCCTATCTCCTGGGACGCTCGCAGTCGGTGTTGGCAGGGGGGCAGAGGTCGACCCCTAGGACTCTCGTTTGTGGAGTTCCTCAGGGGTCGGTCCTCTCGCCTCTCCTGTTCAACATCTATATGAAACCGCTGGGTGAGATCATTCGTGGTTTTGGAGTTGGGTATCATCAATATGCTGATGATACCCAACTTTTTTTTTTTTTTTTTTATTGAAAAGTTTTACAATACAATTTTCCATTAAAAACCCCCATCCCCCTCCACCCTCCCCTCCCTACCTCCCCCCTACCTCTTCCCTCCCCCCTTACCTCCCCCCTTCCCCCCTCCCTCTTCCCTCCCCTACCTCCCCCCCACCCCCCTCCCCCCCCGGACTTCCCAGAGCTAAATACAAGGTATATATATATAAAAGCAATCATAAGCAACCATATACTAACAACCATAAATTCTAAAATCCATCACTCTCTAACTTATATAAGAACAAACAAAACTTAACATTATTAAATATATATAAAAAAAATAGGAAAAGAAAAGAAAAAACACGAAAGAAGACTTATTCGAATGCTAGATAAAACTTCTTAACCCTATACTTATTCTGGATAAACTCAATCCACTTTCTCCATTCCATAATATAACGTTCTTGCGAGTGATCTTTCAAATAAGCCGATATCTTCGCCATCTCTGCCAGGTCGGAAACCTTTAAAGTCCATTCTTCTATGGTCGGCAGCTCCTCTTTCTTCCAGTATTGTCCTATCAAAAGTCTTGCTGCCGTGACTAAATTCAGCATCAACTTAGAGTCCACCACTGTAGCATCAACAATTATTTTTATTTCGACCCCAAACCACCCCAGTGATGCCCTCGCTGTGATGTCCCGTTGCCTGGAGGCGGTTCGGGTCTGGATGGGGAGGAACAGACTTCAACTCAACCCTGACAAGACTGAGTGGCTGTACATTCCGGCTTCCCGAGACACCTGGGATGTTCCACCTCTTTCTATGGGGGGTGAGCTTTTACCCCCTGTGGATAGGGCTCGCAACTTGGGAGTCCTCCTAGATTCACGACTCACTTTGGAGGATCACATAGTGGCCGTGACTAGGGGGGCTTTTGCCCAGGTTCACCTGGTGCGCCAGTTGCGGCCCTATCTGGACCGGGAGGCCTTGTGTACGGTCACTCATGCGCTCGTGACCTCTCGCCTAGACTACTGTAACGCTCTCTACATGGGACTTCCCTTGAAGACTACTCGGAGGCTCCAACTGGTACAGAATGCGGCCGCGAGAGTTGTCTTGGGAGTTTCCCGGTACTCCCATGTTACACCTTTGCTCCGTGAGCTGCATTGGTTACCAGTTGTCTTCCGGGTAAGGTTCAAGGTTTTGGTTATGATCTTTAAGTCCCTACATGGCATGGGTCCGCGATACCTCGAGGACCACCTGCTGCCGGCGTCGACTCCCCTCCGCCCTGTGCGCGCCCACAGAGAGGGCCTCCTCAGGGTGCCTCCTGTCAGGGAATGTCGACTGGTGGCCCCCAGGGGGAGGGCCTTCTCTGTGGGTGCTCCGGCGTTATGGAACCAACTGCCGGTTGAGCTCTGGATGGCATCAGACCTCCGATCCTTCCGTCGCGGGTTGAAGACCCATTTATTTGAACTAGCGGGTCTGGCCTGATGGGGGTACTTGGGTTTTTTATAGGTTTGTTTTATAATTCCAAGTTTTAACTTGGGCATTAATTTAATTATCTTTTAATGTTTGTACTGTTGTTTATATTTATGCCCTGTGAACCGCCCTGAGTCCCTTTGGGAGAAGGGCGGTATAAAAATCTCAATAAATCTCACTTTAGAAGTCTTTCAGCAAGAAACATTGAGGCAAGGATGGACAAAGATCCTTAGTTCTGGTTAGCTGAGACTGTTTACTAGTTTATTCTGATCTTGGCTGATAACAGAAAAGCTTAACCAGTATAATGGCTAATACTTGGAAGGGATATCACTAGGAACTCCCAGAATAAAACTGGGAAGTAAATTAATAAAAGAAGTCATGGATAGAGGTAGTGGCAAACCACTTTTGTATTGCTGTAAAAAAAAATATGATCCATACAGTCATCTGTGGTTTACCATGGAGACTTTCCTTTCCTCTTACTAAAATGGCTGGTGGGGATTCAGAGCCTTTTTTTTAATAAAGGAAGGTGATGAATAATTTCTCCAAATTAATTACAGAGAAATATACTCAATATTATTGTTGTTTTACTGCCTCTTCAGACTGATTAGCCATATATTAGGCTTTTAATTAAACTATATAACATTTTTTTAACCAAAAACAGCATTTTAGGAACATTTTGGGACTCTTAAAAGCCTTGTCCACAGGATTTAGCTTTGTGGGAAAGAAGAATTTTCTGAATGGTGGATATGCTGAATGGATGCTCTGCATAGGTGATTATGGAAGAGAACAAGTATGAGAGAATTATAAACTTATCATATGTCCTGTTTTTAGTCTGCCAAAGCCATAATCTCCCTACACATTTTGGTTTTCATGTAGCTTTCAACCATCTTGTCTCAAAAGTGCTTTTTCAAAAGGCAACTTTTCCTTTCTCTCCCAAGAAGCTTCTTCAGTTCAGAATTGAAGAAGCTTCTTGGATGAGAAGTGAACCATATTCAAGGAAAAACAAAGTCCAGTTGCCTTTTAAAAAAAGCTCCTTTGGGACAACCATGACCTAGATGACTGAGAATCTCCATAGACTTTCAACCATCTATGGCTCAGATCCTAACTGCTGACAACATTTCCCATGAAAAAAAAAACAACTTTTCTTACTAAATTATTTCTGTTAGAC
This sequence comes from Vipera ursinii, assembly GCF_947247035.1. Taxonomy (NCBI): domain Eukaryota; kingdom Metazoa; phylum Chordata; class Lepidosauria; order Squamata; family Viperidae; genus Vipera; species Vipera ursinii. The sequence goes on along the minus strand of NC_139516.1, from coordinate 138,616,165 downwards.
AAAGTTTATATATTGAAGAAGCACTACCTTTTCATTTTATCAGCAAATAACCCTCGCAATCAGTTTTGTATCAGCCCATTTCACTTCACTGTCTTTAAATCTAATTTTTAAGAAAAAAAAGTCTAAAAAAAGACTTAGTTAATCAGGAAGAAGAAAGAAGAAAGGAGGAAGAGGAGGAGGAGGAGGAGGAGGAGGAGGAGGAGGAGGAGGAGGAGGAGGAGGAAGAAGAAGAAGAAGAAGAAGAAGAAGAAGAAGAAGAAGAAGAAGAAGAAGAAGAAGAAGAAGAGGAAGAGGAGGAAGAGGAGGAGGAGGAGGAGGAGGAGGAGGAGGAGGAGGAGGAGGAGGAGGAGGAGGAAAAAGTTGCATTTTCATTATAAATTCAGCAAATATTATTCTTGCCCACAATTTTATGAATGGGTTGGTATTTCATACAGCCCTGGATCTGTATGAAATCCATGAAAAAAATAGAAGAGATTTAAAATACAGTTCTCAGCAAATAAACTGAGTGACCTACCCCCCTCTCTCTTCTCTCTCTCTCTCTCTCCCCCTCCCTCCCTCCCTCCCCTTTTCTCTCTTTATCTCTCATTCTCTCACACACTGCTACCTGAAGGATGGACAACTTTCCCCATAATAGACTAGAACCTGAGGGAGAGGCCCTATAGTGGTTAGTCCCAACATGCTAAAGACCCTTTATCTACCATCTCACAATAGATCTCTGATAGATTGACAGGATTCTTTGTATCTAGTGTGTGTCTCAATATTCTTCAAAGATGTTTCAGGGGACATGCTGTATATAACTCACTGCTTTTCTTCTCAAAACAAAGTTGAGCCCAAGGCCAAGTTTCTCCACAATATCATACTGACTCACAGACACAGACACACATGATACTGTAGCAAAAAGTGAAATACAGTAAACTGAGTAGACAAGCTAAAACGTGATCAATTGTTTTAGATATAATCATAGTAACAATTTATTAAACTACATTGTATGCCACAAAATAGAACCCTGAGATCTACAGAATTACAGTAAGTGTGAATACATTTTTCTAGAAAACTCAATACTAAAATGCAATTCATTTTCCACATGCAAATCTACTACTCATTTAATTTCAGCAGGTTAATTTAGAGAAAGAGAAATTGTTCTACTGACGCTTCTTCTAAACAACTAGTTAGAAATCCTTGCTGATTTGTTCAAAGCTACGTAGTAAATAAGATCCATCTTCTGCTCATCCCTGGGCCAGACAACCGATTTCTGTAATGACCATGATTACTTTTTCAGAAAAAAAAAACATCTTTAAAGCTGCAGGGTATGAAAGGTGGGCCACAAAAATGATTTTATATTGATTACCTAAATATCCTTGCTAGGATTTCTAAATATCTCATGCCCGCACAAGGTGAAAAGTCATTAGTAATGCTTAACATTTCCTCTCCCTACTGAAACAGTATTTCTAGAAGGTGATAGACGCTTGTGGAAGCTATTGGAATACGAATGAATGGCATTAATGAGCTAGTTAGTGATGCTACAATGTTTAATCAGGTTTAGAATGTGTGGAACCTCTGCATATCTGGAAGTTGGGAAATTTCATTTTTATGGCATAAAGGAGACAGGTTACATACAGTATACTGTCTCTTTTAATTGGCCTAAAAGAAACTGAAATCTTTTGCTAAAAAAGACCATACCAATTTAACTTTCCTTCTGGCATCTGGTGGACTGCAGGCAGATATCTGCAAGCGGTAGATGTACAGTGTTTCCTATGGGGATTTTTAATTATGTACAGGCCTCCTCTGATTTCTCTGTTTCTTGATTTTACTCTTTTTTTAAAGGGTAAAATGACTCTTGCATTATATTTGGAAAGGTACAGTATATGCCCTGCCTGCCTGCAATTTACATCCAAAGAAAAGCAATGATAGGGTTTGTGTAACATCATTTGTCTCTCCCGCCTCCTGCAATTAACCAGCTACTTCTTTTTAATGAGCATTGATGCTGCTTACTTCCAAAAGCAGTTGTCATCTATTATAATGGATAGAATGCATCCCCGTGTCAAATGAATGAAAAAGATGCTGCTCTCTGTATTAATAACTCTCAGCATAGTACTAATGACAATGGAAGAAATCAAAGTGACCAAATAATCATTGATGTGATTTCCAATGAAAATGTAGTCCTTAAGATGTGTATCTGTGTGGGATGATTATCAGCAGCATACCATTCTCAGTGCTCGAAACATTTTTGTCTGTGTGTTTTGCAAAAATGTGGTTTATCTCCCTCTTGATAGTACAACTCTCACTATTAAGATTAATATACAGAAACTAGTTTTAAATGTATTATCAACCTTATTGGATAGTTGTTGTTAAGAACTCATGAAAATATTATCTCTATGAAGGCTAACCAAATAATTCCCAGATGTAGCTTTTACTGTGCAATCTCCAGGTATCATAATTACTCTCTTGAGCACCAGATATTATTATCATTTTTAAACCCTGTTTTTGATCTCACTGCTTCTTCCACCCGTAGTCTACTGATTTCTAGGCCAGAACGTTAATCATTGTACCAAACTGTCTCTATATATTATAAAAAATTACATAGCTATATAACTGGCACCAATAATTCCCCTATCAAAGATATTCTATACTAAGAAATTCTAGGATAACTACTGGCAATAAATAATAAAATTGCCACCTCCATGTCTTTCTTATTGGCTTTTGGCAAGTTTAAAAAAAAATCTGGATCAGATAATGGCTCCTTGATTTAATCCAGGAAGAAAACTGGGTTTATATTTCTCATTACTTCCTATGATTTAAAAGAAAAGAGAGTTGGGGATATGAATTAATGGCTATATTTGACATCATCATAATCACCCATCATTTTTCATAACCTTTTTCTCTCTTCCAAATCTTACCCCTGTTTACAAATTGCATTATGCTTCGAAGCAGATTGAAACATTGAAAGTGTGATGTAGGATAAATAGTTCCTTTTAAAAATATCTTTCTCTTAGGCTTCCAAACTGCAGCTTTTCTTACTCTGTGTTTCAAAGTGTAGCAGTTGTACCAGTTCATCTTTCAGTTTCAAGCTGTGCTTTTCTGATGGTCTCACCCAGCAAGGGAGCTTTCAACATTGGAAGGGAATTGGGGCCGGGTGGTGGTGGGGAGAGTAGGGGGGGAGGAGGAAGAAGGATTGAAGGATTGGAATAGAATGTATTTGTAAAGCACAATTAACAACATGCTTTTATCCAAATACCTTTTCCTACATTTTGCTTAAAAGAAGATGGGAATTAAATGACCATTTTTGCTGACTAATGTGTTCCATTCGTGTTGCTCACCTGAGCTTTTAAAAGTTTGCACTTTGGCCATATATCCCTTAATCTTTAAACATCAGCACAGGATGCATACACATACACACACACCACACACACACACACAAAGACATCATGACCAATTTCCAAGTCTCTTGTGTAAATATGGATAAAAAAGGAAGCCAAAACATTTGACTGATAGAAAATGAGTTTAGCTTAATTTTCTTCTTGTTAATAATAATAGGAGTTAATTTGTAACTGACTCAAACATTGAAAGAGATCTAACTTCATATAATTGGCAATTTAAGGCTGTAGGTGTTTAATAAATTCAGGGGGGCTGATTTTCGTGTATGTGTATAGATAACAGCTCTAGTTCATCTATTTTACCCAGTTTCTTAACAGCTACCATATTTTCCAGCGTATAAGACGACTGGGCATATAAGATGACCCCCCAACTTTTGAGATGATTTTCAAGATTTTTCGTCTTATACGCCGGAAAATCAGCAAGCCCGGGAAGGCATGCCCTCCCCTCTCATTGTGGAGGAAGCAGGGCAGGCTGGCATCTGGCGGGAGCCAGCAGGGCAGTCCTGCCCACACTCGTGCTCCCCGGCTCCTAAGGAGTCCTCGGGGAGCCATGGCAGGCGCCTCACGCTCTTCCCTCTTGACCTCTGAGATTACTGAGTATTGCTGCAGGAAGAAGCTTATTAACAGCTGTTCTCATGATGTTTCTCAGGATCATCAGCTTTAATATGTGTGGACTTCAACTCCCAGAATTCCCCAGCCAACATCTTAAGGTTGCTGAGATTGGGAGACATTGCTCTAAAGCACTAATATGCAAAAGGTAAATTTGATTTTATCAAAATCAAACCCAACATGGTTGCTTCTTATGCATTTAATAACTTTCCCTTTCCTATCATGTTAAATTACAGTTTGGCAGACATTTTGGAGGGGCTAAGGTGCTACCTCAGTGCTTTATGAAGTTTATTTACTTATTTACTTATTTACTTATTTACTTATTTACTTATTTATTTATTTATTTATTTATTTATTTATTTATTTATTTATTTAAACTTATATACCGCCCTTCTCCCGTAGGACTCAGGGCGGTTCACAAGGTTTTTTAAAACAATGCAACAAGTTACAAAAATTAAAAACAATTAAAATAATTACACTAACCTTGAAATTAAAAACCCAATTACAATTAAAAATGCAATTAAAAGAATTAAAACCCTAGTTAATACTCTCAGTCTAGGCCAGAAAGCTCAAAGAGCCAGGTCTGGACAAAGTTGACAAAGGCTTATGGCTGTGGGCTTTCTTTTGTGCTAACCCTGAGAAAAGTCTTGTGTCCTTCAATCATGATATCTTTGATGTGAAAAACGTGTGACTTGTTTTCATATTCAACTTGTCATTCAATAGCAGTGACTAGGACAGATGTACCCTGGTGCTTTGAGAAAGCAAGAAAATGACATGAACACTTCAATTTCACACAGATGTGTCTTTGTAAGTAAAGGAAGGAAAGAAAGAAAAAGCAGATGACAGAAATCCACATTGTCATAAAGAATCAAACATGTCATGGATAAAACAGCAGGGGTGGAGGAGGGGGGCAGGGAACATACCCATAGTTTTTGCAGTTCTGTGATTTTTTTAAAAAGCAGGGGTTTATAAGGTAGGATGTGTTCTACTTTACTGGTCACTGTATCGGATCATGAGAAGTCTGCTTGTTAACTATGTATGGACATAGGCATGTGTACACTTGATGTTTGTTCATTGGTTTGCTTAGTACCTTCAGGTCAGCCTTGACTCCTTATCATTGTCTGGATGAGAGCCTGCAGTTTACTCATAACACTTTTGGGAGGGGTTTATGAGTTCCTTTTTCCTATTGCTGATGGACTGATCCAAAGTCATCCAGCTGGCTTTTCTGCCTAAGGGCAGGGCTGGAACCCAAAGTCTCCCTTTTTCCAGCCTGGTGTCTTTAACCACTACATCAAATTATCTCTCATATGTGTGTGTGAGTGGTGGTATGCAAAAAGAGGGGGAGAGACCAAGTGGGGTGCTTGTCCCTGCCTGTCCCTTTCCCCTTGCAAGCGACATCTTTGAGGACAGACATTTGAAGAAGTCCTTTTCTCTAATATCATTTGCAGGTTACTACTAGAATTGGGGTTGTGTCTGGGTTGCCTTCAAGGCCCAATAAACACATATGTACATATGTTAAGGTGAGATACGCATCTTTGTGTATAATTCTCAGTACTAACTCAGCAACCTGAGCAGCCCTCAGGCCTGAATAACTTTTCCAGGTAGTAGTAGACATTGCCATGGCTTCCAAGAAAGGTTATGGAGATATTCTTTCTGATTAATATGTCTCAGAGTAAACATAATTTGAATTAATTTTATCTTGGTCTGCAATTTGGCAAGCTGCTACGTGGATGAGCAATGCTAGATGCCCATGAGGGTGGGGTTTACTGGGAAATTAAATGTGGGAGTTGAGAGATGAGAAAATGTATATTGCATTAATGATAATTAAAAGACAGAAATATACTCGTGTACTGTATGTAACACTATTGTCCCAGACAATCAATACTGCTAACTTGGGGCAAATAGATTTCACTGAAGCCTAGTGTTATTTTTTAAAAACAAAAACTCCTTCTGTTTGGTTCTTTTAATAAATATTTGGCCTCCGAAACATTATAGATCATTTCAGCTTTATAGACTCAGTTGTATTTGGCATCTACAGTTTACTTTCTTCCATATGATATCCATCTTTCTGTCCCAGAGTCACTATTAGAATCCTGGTTAAAACAAAAACATCAAAAAAAAACTTTCTCCAAAAGATTGTGGGTTTTTTGGGGGTGGGTGGGGGAAAGGGACACTTTGATAAGCTCAAGGGCCAAATGTTCCTTTGAGTTCCTTATCCTACTTTCATTGCACTGTATGTCAAGTACATTTTCCCTCTCAGTTAGAAAAATCCTCTGAAAATCCATATAATCCCCTCAGAAGTCATCTGTGTTTGACATCCAAAGCAGTTTGTTAAGAATTTATGGATTTTCTGTGAAACTGAAAGACAACAATGTTATTACATTTAGATTCATTTGCAATGCCCGGCATTTTTCCAGTCCTTCTGTATATGCCATCCTCTTTTCATGTGGTGAAAATTGACATAAACCTCACTAATGTTAAAGACCAACTTTATACAAACACTATTTATTTTCACTATTTTTAGACCATCTCAGTCAATCTACTGTGGAAGATTAACAATAAAAATATTAAATAAAGAATCCAGGAATGAAAATTCAGTCATCACGACCTAACATAACAGCATCAACTTAAATACTGAATTAAAAAGAAGAGTCTTCAGAGCTTTCTGTAATGCCAAACAGAAAGGGATCAACCTTTTTTTTTGGGGGGGGGGAGATTGTTTTATTGCTGTGCTATTGGCCATCATTTAGTAGATGTTATTATGTGCTTTATATTCATTGTTTGTAAACTACCAGGAGTCAAATGGATTCTGGATGCCTATAAATGTAATAAATAAATAATGACCAGCAGCATTCCTATCACTATAAAATTACGGTATCATATGTAGTACCTTTTTCTGGCATCAAATTCAGACAAGAAATTACAAAAAGTATATTTTCTGTCAAATTGCCTTCAGCAGAGCAACTGTTCTTAAATTTACACTTTCTAGATATCTTGGACTTCAGGTCCCCTAACCCCCACCCAATTTGGTCAACAGTGAGGGATGGTGGAGCGAACCAAATTGGGAAAGGCTGTTAGTGGATGAGCAGATAATGTTGGCAGAAGTGTAGCATTTTTAAGCATGGTTAATTTTTTAAAAGAGAATAATTTGCAGAATGCCCACTTTGCCGTACAATTTTTACATGGGCGGAGTAAGTGGCACAAAGCTACAGTATCAGTTGGAAAAATTTTAACTTGGTTTTCAACATTATACACTGTATCTCATCTCTGTCACATGCTTCAAGAGAAGCAAATGGAATAGAAATCAGATAGTAGGAAAAGTTTATCTGTCCCCTTTTTTGTGATTTTGAGAACCATCCATTTTTTTCCAGCAAGTTACTCACAACTTCTCTGTAATCACATGAATGTGCATCTCCAGTTTCATTTGAAACCTGATTGCTATGACTGTAGTAATGTGAGCACTGCACGAACAAAAGACTGGTATCACACTGCATACTGGAGGTTGCATTTTGTTCATTAAGCTTGGAGAACTCAAATCAGAGGGCTTCTGTAAAACTGCTGTCTAATGTGGCAACGCTAATCCAGCAGGAATATTGCTGTAGCTCTATCGTGTGAGGTTGTTCAGGCACAAGGACCAGATAAAAGGGACCCTGTTTCTCTTTTTTACTGTTCATTTTGTGAGTTGTAGTCTAAGATACTCATCTCTGGCCACACGAGTCAATCAATCAATCTGCAACCAAATTACTTGAAAGAATGGTTAACATTGGGTGACAAATTCTTAACTTGCATTTTCTTGGGTTTTCCCCGAAGCATTTCCCCATTTCACATCCATTATGGAGGATTGTAGTGTCAGTCTCAAGGTTTTCTTTTGTGTGTGTGTGTGTGTGTGTGCGTGCCTGTAGATAGGACCAAACTATTGTAAATGGATCCTTTCTTCAAACTCTTGGCTGCATTGTCTTACTCCACTTCAGGCCTGTAATGTTAAAGCAATCTTTTTTTATTATTATTTAGAAAGAACCAGAAGTACAAATTCAACACCTTTCTGTTTTTCACAAGTTTATATTTCAGCACTAGAACACTTGTTCCCTCTTGAAGTTTTTTTTTTTTATCCACTACAGCTCTAGTGGGCTCAGTATATTGTTGTGCCCATATCAGCCTGAGTCAGTTCCTTTTAATCTTGGACCTCCTTCTTTAAACCCTTAGCAATCCCTTTTCTTTCATTCCTAAATGTTGTCGTTCAAAAAGCCACCTCTCTCTCTCTTTTTCTCAATAGAATACATAGGGTTAGTCTTTTCTTTGAGCATTCTTTGGCACAGAATGTTTTATTTTTTGGAGTGCTTTTATATCGCATTCAGGAAGAAGGTCTTGTAAGATTCAAAACTTGAATTTTATAGGATTCCTGGATACGAGTGCCCGACAGTAAAATTAAAGTGGAGAAGCATTCTTAAGGAATGCAGACATTAGAGAGGAAAACGTAAGAGTGATGCTTACACTTCAAATGACATGCCGGATCTGAAATAAAAAGAGCAGGCACAGTTTAGAACTAAAAGTGGGAGAGACCAGATTTTTTTTTTAAAAAAAACTAATTTAATGCAGTGGAAGTATAAGTGATATTCAATTAAAACAATTAAATCCACCTGATATGATTACTCCCTATGTATTTAATAATTTACCTCTCCTGTTATGTTAAAAGTTATAATTTGGCAGGAACTTTGGAATAGCTTCAATAGCTTCAGGTTATAAATCTCTGCTGTTCAGAGATAAATCTGCTTCCTACTCTACAAGCTGGTATGGTGGTTAAGGCACCAGGCTATAAACTGTGAGACTGTGAATTTTAGTCCCATTTTAGATGCATCGCCAGCTGGGTGACCTTGGGTCAGTTATTCACTTTCAGCCCTAAGAAGGAGGCAATGGTAAGCATTTCTGAAAACCATATCCAAAAAATCTGCAAGGACTTGTCCAGCCAAATGCCAGGAGGTATACATTCATAGCCATAATTAGGAGGCATTCACACATACCCATTCTACTAGTCATACTCCTTTACCCTCTGAAGTTCCTATGGCTCATGCAATTCCGGTGTGAAATAACTTACTGGATCAGATAGTTAATACGTCTTCTGGCCTACTCTCACGAAAGAAAGAAGGAATTTGTTGTCCCATGTCTAATCATCATGGCACACAATAATCTCTTCCACCTTCTTAGCTTTTCCCAGTAGGCACAGCAACTGTATTTTCCCCCAAAACGATGGCAAGGATGCCATCTTCTCTTCCTGAAATGATACGTTTCTAACAGAAGTGGCTAAGACCTAGACATTAAGAGAGAAGGAGGAAAAGAATAGAATAGTTAGTCCATCTTCCTATGTGTGTTTTACATACTAAGATTTTATTATGCTGAGTGTATACATTTATCAGTTTTGACTGGGATGCCATTAAGAGTAAATAAATCAGTGATAGAAAAGGCATGACTATTATCAGTGGTTTTTTTGTAAAAGAAAAAGGTGCCGGAACTCACACATGTCATACAACCCACCTTGCCTACCCTACAAGGCTCCATCCAAAAAAGGTGCCGGAACTCGATTCTGAGCGTTCTATGAGAAAAAAAGCCCTGACTGTTATTTATTTATTTATTTATTTATTTATTTATTTATTTATTTATTTATTTATTTATTTATTTATTTGATTTATATACCGCCCTTCTCCTGAAGGACTCAGGGTGGTGTACAGGGCAATAAAATAAGAATACATTAATACATTATTATTATTTCATAAACTAAACTAAAATGCCCATAGCACTTAGACTTATACATTGCTTCATAGTGCTTTACAGCCCTCGCTAAGCAGTTTACAGAGTCAGCATATTGCCCCCAACAATCTAGGTCCTCTTTTTACTCACCTTGGAAGGATGGTAGGCTGAGTCAACCATTGATACAGCAAGAATGCCAGTTCAATAAAAAGTCAACTTTGAGTCTTCCAACCCAGTGGACAAAAGTAGTTTGTATCAAGATCAGACCAGCGAGAGGAAGAGACATGAAGCTAATTCCCTTCTCTTGGCCATCAGATCCAAGAATGCTGTCTCCCTACTGCTATTAGCAATTGGGGAAAAAAAACCAACCCATCATGCTTGGAAGATATAGGGATGAAGCATTTGGTTCCCACTATCTTTGTGACTGTGTGCATTTGCAAATACAAATGTTCGTAATGGGACAACTTGCCACAGCCAACTTGCTGCAGCCAACTTGCTGCAGCCAACTTGCTACAGGCCATGGCCAGCTCACAGCAGGACAACTTGCTGCAGGACAATTTAACAATTCAATTTAATTATTTAAAAATAAATGAAAAACATTTTAATTTTTGTCATTCACATTTCATTCTGTCCCTTTTTCTGCATCCTTTTTTAATGCTTCTATTCCATCATTTCTTTCATATTAGTGTAACTCTTGTTGCACGGCAAATTGTCCTGTAGTGAACTGTCCCGTGGTAAGTTGGCTATGGTTAGTTGTCCCAAGGTGAGTTGGCCATGGCAAGCTGGGATGTAGTGAGTTGGCCATGGTGAGTTGGCCTTGGTGAATTGTCATAGACCTTAGAAGCAGAATAATAAAAATCCCAAGTGCGGTGATGTGAGAAGCATGTACAAAAGGGCAAGGCTCTGACTGCATGGTTTCCATTGGGACTTTTGAGATTCTGCTCCTGAGCTTCATGCCAGTGTCAGAGATGACTATTGGGACGAATATATTTTTTCACTTCTAATCTATAACTCTCTCTCTCTCTCTCTCTCTCTCTCTCTCTCTCTCTCTCTCTCTCTCTCTCTCTCTCTCTCTCTCTCTCTCTCACACACACACACACACACACACACACACACACACACACACACACAAACCTTCTATCTTATTAGCCCCTTACAGGAGCTTCAACTGAAATAGATTTGGTTCACGAAACCTAGCTCAACAAAATCATCCCTTTTCTTCCTTTGCTGAAGTTGAAATATACCAGGTTAGGGACTTAACCACATCTAAACTATTAACATGGGATTGGGGGCTGCTGATAAATACAAGCAAGTTAACTGCAAACATCAAAGTTATACAGATTAAGGACAAAAAGTGTGCTGTATTTCATGAGCCTGGGTAAACAAAAAGAGGGATGAGATCAATTATTTTTCAAAGCTTCAATATGCTTAAGTGAACACAGGAATAAACACGTCCTTGTACTGTGTAAACTGCAGTGAGACTGATTTGCTTACTATAACTTCATCGAGGACAAAATGTAAAGTGAGGAGGTAAGTGAATCAGCTTGCCTTGTAGGATAAAATGGTCCCCAAATGAGTGCTGTGACAGGAGGCAGATAATAAAGGAAGAGTAAGAGTAGATGGACTCTGAATGATCAAATTCCAAGAGATGGCCAGCCTACCCCACAATTCAATTTGTAATTAGCCTATTAAAAAGGATTAATTATGAGAACAATCTCAGAATGCCTGAAATTAATCATAAGATACAACAGATCAATTATGAATCAACTGTATTGCTGAATCCTAAACTAAAATCACTTTGTATTAGTGTCTTGCTGCAGTCTAATTGAAACTTGGCATTGGTGTAATCCCACTTTCTATTGTGTTTGTGTGCGTATAAGTTTGAAAGGAGTAGCTTTGGGGAAGGAGGAGGTAGAAGAAGATGATAATTTTCATTAGGTTAACTTATATTCTTGTAAAAAAAAACCAAAAAACCTTGCATGCATTGTTCTAGCTTGTTCAAGATTGATAGCATGTCTCATTAAGAATTCTTGTTAATCACCTAATATGTAATCGTTTTTTTTCAGGGATGGCCAAATCACAGCTAATTAGCTCAATCTGGTTCTCAAAACATGCCTTTTCAGGTTCTTGATAGACTTCCCAGCTTTTAAGTAGAATATATTAAAATGTTTTCTTTTCTTAGTTGCTTAACTTTCAAGTTACAAGAAGCAGAAGCAGTCCAGATGTTCGTATTAAGTTTGTCTTTTCAGCCTTGCAAAGCTAATATATGAAATGCTGTATCTGAACATACTTGTGAGACACTTACTGTAGCATGGTAGCTGCTGTGAGATAGTCAATTTCTACTGCAAAATGTAACTTTCTACTTTCATGAATCCTTCCCCAGTTATAGACATTTTCTGTCTTTGCTCTCCTGATTGGTATGAACAACTTGCCTTCAGTCAATCTTTCTGAATGAAAAGGCAAACCAAGTCTAAAATCAAACTTCCCAGCAATTTCCTAGGTGTGCCTTTCGATGAATGTTGCTTTGGAAGCCACAGAGTCTCTGCATTCTGGTATCTTTTATGACATTATCAGAGCAGCAAAATATTAGCTGCTAAAGTCTTGATGAATAGAACATATTCTGATCTTTCCCCATGTGAATTTATTCGCAAAACTGTCATTACCATTGAAAGGATTTACATTAGTTGCCTTTGTTTTCCACTTCCGGCTGCTTCAGAAATAGCTATGGTGAAATCCTATGACATTGTCAAACCATTTTTATTTTCAACATGTAAAGGAATGTTTCTTTCTACATGAAGTCAGCTAATTCCACTCTCTGACCACCTGCAGGGAGGGGTGAAAATCATTAAGTTTCCTTCCTTGGCTCACCTCTTAACGCCATTAAATTCCTTTCCATTTAATAATGAGAAATGAACTAGCGCAATAAATAAGGCAGAAGAATCTGACAGTAATTGGCTTTCTAGTAAGAACACCCACCTCAATCTTTTTTTAAAAAAAAAAACAAAAACAAAAACAAAAATGTAACTACAAGCTTTAACTCACGAGGTTGCTTTAGGCAAGCTGTCGTCTTAAGTTTATATCTGTCAGTATATAATTTAATAATAGTAATTTAACACCATCAAACAACAACATCTGCCTACCCCAGGTCATTGGGAAGGACTTGCCAGGTAGATAAAAATACCAGATCCAGTCTAAACGTCTGACTGACTGTGTGATGAACCATAATAGTAATAACGATGTAAAGTTAAGTGAGCAAATGAAGTTAAACATCTTTGAATTTATTCCAGGCAGAGAATGTTCATGACATACCAGTTCCCATTTTATCCCATTCCCATTCCTACCAGTTCGTATTAGCTGGATAATGAAGAATGTGCACCAGAAATATTTTCAAAGAAATAGAGAATTCAGTGAAACTCTCAGAGTGGGACATGATGTTTTTGCATTTACAGCTAGTCTTTGCTTAACAATTTGGCAACTGTTTGAAGTTACAACAGATCCCTCAAAGCTACTTATGACTTGGTTCTGGAACCCTGATGGCAGCAAACACAATCTCATCATTACATTTCAGGTGCATGGCAACCTACTTACACCTTTGCAGCGTTCCCTAGTCATGTGTGATTTATGTCATTTTGTTTGTCAGTTCCCAGCATTAAAAAGAATACATTGATTTGCTTAACAATTACCATTGTGCTCATTTAACGACCATGGTGCTCAATTAATGACCATGCAAAACAAAAACAAAAACAAAACCACAATCAGATCCGGTCACATAGATGGTTTAACTTACTACCATTATGGCTTAAGATGGAAATTTTGGGCTCCATTATGGTTGTAGGTTGAGGGCTACCTGTACTTAGTCATGAAATTGACAAAATATATTGGGAAGTATCCTGTCTTTTATTGCTACAATCGAAACAGACTCCAGCTTCCCTTGCTTTAGAAAGGGAACTCAGCAGCTTTCCCAGTAGTAGTCCTATGGCCGCCATTTAAAGAAATCTGACTCTTGAAAAGCTGTTGGAGAATCTCTCTTTTTTCATGAAATCCAGAGAAAACTTGTTCGCAAATTAATTGAAGATCTTCAAAAGGAACATTGAAAATCAGCTCTTCAAAATGACCTTGGTGGTTCACTAGCTCAGTTTCCCACCCAGAAATTTCATAAGATCATAACATCTCACATGTTTTTTTAATAATTTCATGCCCAGATTTCATCTGCTTTTGTCTAACATCTCAATAAATGTTGGCTACCAAAGAGAAGGGTTCTTTTTAACAAATTATATGAAATTATAGTGATGCTATAGTGATGGTTTACCAGGTGCCTCTTTGTAAACTATTGCTGATGTTGATACAGCAATGTCCAGTGCCACTTAGTGACTAAACACGACAACAACGCTATCCACAGCTTGTATATCAACTCCCCTCTATTTTTCAGGTAACAGTAAAGAAATTTTTAAGACAGCTGAATGCTGATGTTAGGAGTTTTGTCAATTCTTATTTCTGAAGCCATTTCAACTGTTGGATACTGTTTTTCATTACTTTAATTGCTTGTTTAGTTCCAGTCTGGAATTTTATTTTACATTTTTATTGTACAATGTTCCAAGAGTTTTCCTTTGGCGCAATCTTAAAAGAAAAAGAAAATTAACTAAATCACTAAGTCTGGGTGCTTTTATTACTGGCACAGACATGCGTGCAATAGATCACTGCTTTTCAAAACACAGTTTAGGTGACCCTGGCTGGCTCATGGAGCATTCTTAAGCAAGAAGATCAATAATGGAAGATAAGCTTACATTTTATTAACAGCTACAATATATAATATTGGCTATGTGGTTAGAGGATAATCTCTGTGTGTACTTTATGTTCCCGGATCTTTCGAAGGGATGGACACAAAATTAATTCCATCCAGATTTCTACACAGGTAGCCTTCAACTTTCAACCACAAATGACTTTGGAATTAAGGTTGTAAGTTGTGCCAGGCATTAAGTGGGTTACCATGTGACTGAGCCCAAATTTACAAAACTTTTTTTTGTTGTTTTTTTTTTGCGACAGCTGATAAGCAAACAGGATAGTCATTAAGCGAACCATGGTTCTGCAATGGTTGGCCCAAAATGTGAATCATGATCATGTGACTGCAGGATGCTGCAAGTGGCAGTAAATGCAGGTCAGTTGTTGAGTATCAAAATGCACTCACAGGACTAGCGGGGCAGCCATCAGAACTTCGAATCTGGGGATATGTAACACCGGCGAGATCTGTCATAACTTTGAATGGCCACTTATAAGTCAAAGACATGAACGTACTGCATTCCCAAAGCATAGGAGAACCAGAATGTATGTATTCAAGAAAACTAATCTTTCCCCCACACTCCAGGTATTTGATAATGTTTTCAACTCAATTTGGGGAAAAAGAATCCAAAACTGCCATTTTTTAAAAAAAATATAAACAAAATAATATATGCCCCCAAATGCTTTATATGGGGAGAAACGTTTAGAATAAGTACACACTGAAATGTGCATGTTACAAGAAATGTGAAAGAAAATCAATCAAACCTTTCAAAATAATCCACTAAACTTAACCAGATGAAACTGGGTTTGACAGGTATATCCATACATCTATCCCCTTTGCTTTTTTCAATGATACGGTTGGATCAAGAGGCGATTAAAAGCTTCTGCTTCAGATTTATAAATTCGGGCAAATAATGGCTTGCATTGGCTTGCACAGAGCCAATTCATTAATTAAGAGTTACATTTTGGCTAGATAGAGTATCTTATGCAATGCAATAATTTTAAAAACTTCCAGCGTTTGTGGTTTTGTGGCCTTAGTGTCAGGGTATAAAATGTCCAGCAAGTGAAAACTCTTTGTTGAAAATGCTTTTGGCTATTGCTAGACTAGAATTCTCCAGTTGCAGGAAACAAGGAAGACTTTTTCTTTTGTAGTATTTCTCTGGCATCTGATACACAGACTGACAGAATATCTAACTCAACAAAGTCAAGGAGTGTGGAAAACTATAATCAGTAAAAATGAATCTTGCTTTCCCTTTATTCTATATCTAATTCAATCATGGATGCTATTCTTCCTCCATTTTTTTCTGCTTCTTTTAGGAATGGGATGCTTATTATTAATTAATATTCTGGTAAGGATTTGGAACATTTGGCAATGTTGTATTTTATTTTATTCATCAACTACATTTATTTAATTTTCTCAAACTAAACAAATGCAAAAGAAAATCCCTTTTGATTTGTTTGCCAGCTCTTCACAATAATGCCTATATATTTTCTTATTGAATTCTATGCATGCTGGCTTGAAAATAAAGACCTGTTAAAGCCAGAGCACCTGATTTCTCCAATAAAAACCCTGGAATCTCAGTGCTGAAATGGATACAGGGCTTTTTTTTTCTACGATCATGAAAAGAGTCAGAAAAAGAGATGAAGGAAAACAGCAGTTTTAACAAGCAGAGAAATATGGATTTTCACAAATGTTCTTGAGATGCCTATCATTTTTAAGTAAGGGTAATTGTTGAACAATCATGTGGACATTTCAGGGAGAAAGTCAGCTGAAATGGGGAAAAAAACCCAGACGTTTGGAATTTTCCTTCAGATTAAAAAAAACAACCATATACTACTTTAGTTTAGGTTATTTTCTACCCTCCAGGCTTTTTGTGCTTTGTGATTTAACAAAAAAGCCCATCTCATTTTTTTTTCTCCTAAAAGAGAGCAACTAACTATCTAGCCCAGTGGCGGAGAACCTATGGCACGCATGTCAGAGGCGGCACTCAGAGCCCTCTCTGTTGGCACACACGCCACCGCCAGCAGCAGGTCCATAAGGCCACCATTGCCTGGAGGCAAAGCAGCCAACTAGCAAGCTCGAGCACAGGTAGTAGAGCAGAGGTCACCAACCATTGTCGATTGATGGACTGGAAGAAAAGGGAGGGGGAATCATTTTACATGCATGCATGCGCACACAGGGCTGCGAGCACACACGCACTCCAAATGGGGTGGGGTTAGTGCCTGCGTGATACTCACTAGCCCTGCCCCATTCTTGTATGGTGCAGCGTCTTGTATCTGCACCCTGCAGTGCTGCAGTGGCCGTTTTTGCGCCTTGCAGCACGGTGGCCCATTTTTGCGCCCCCGGGTTTTGCGTGCCAGAGGCGGCACTTGGAGACCAAGGGCACCACAATGCTGATGCAGCCCTGGCACTTTGCGATAAATAAATGGGTTTTGGGTTGCGGTTTGGGCACTCAGTCTCTAAAAGGTTTGCCATCACTGAACTAGCCCTTTCCCATCAACATGTTTATGCATTTGGCAAGGTATGTATATTCATTTGGTTTGCAAAATCTTTCTTCTGATAGGCTGCTAAAAAGAAGCTGTGAGCTTCAGATGGGGACCATAATAATTTCTCAATGAGGAAACAATTCTCAGAAACACAGAATGAACTGTCCAGAGTTTCAAATGTTCATGAAGTACACTAGGCAGGAGGAGTTGAATTTCTTCAAGTTTAGAGAAAAGAATTTTTAGAACATATCAGGGTAGTTGACATCAAGCAGTACACAGCCTTGTGTACTGTAATGTAGCAGAGCATGGCAGGCCCTCTGATTCAAACCTCATTGTTTTCCAGATGCACCTATATTTGTGGCACTTTGGAGTTAATATGTTCATTAAGGGTTTGCACAATTTCAGTCTGATGATTCTTTTTAAAAGACTTTCAATCAAATCACTCCTTCAAATTGAATCCTCAGAATGACTTACTAAATCCGTTTTGGTACATTGAATCAAATCAGGTTCTTTCAAGCCTGTTTGAAAATGCAATGGATTCTTATCCATGTGCAGAAAATGTTTTGTTTAATCAATATGATTTACCAATTTAAATTATTCAAATCAAATTGATTTCACTCTTCAGTTCAAATTGCAATCTAAAATGGAATCAAATCCATTTTTCAATTCAACTTAATGATGCAAATTGGATCTTGTCTGATTTTCCATATTGCTAATGTTTACTGTATTTATGCAATATCATAGAGTTACCAAATACTGTAGGGAAGGCATATTATTTAGTTAAGCTTGTATCTGATGCATCATCAATGCACTTCACTGAGCTTTACAACCGATAGTGATTCCAATCTAAAACCAAAAGCAGCAAGGATAACAGGGGAGAAAGTAATAAGGGATCACGATATTAAACAATGTAGGTGATTAAAATTCACTTTGGAGTCCTTTTTTCTGTTATGACTTATATCCATTTTATATGTTACAATTATCAATGAGTGTACTATCCTATGTGTTCTTGATAGGTAGTCCCTCAACTCTATCGTCCCAGTCACCACAAACCACATTCTGAGTTCACAACCATAAGCACTCCACTTGTCACTTTTCTTCAAACTGATGAGGATCCATTGATGAGGATTCTTGGACTATATTATAAAAGTAGTAATAACAGTAGGACTTTCTAGCCTACGGACATTGTCAAGGAGAATAGTGCTACCTGTGTGTTATGAATGTGCAAGGGATAATGTCTTTTTGCACAGTACAGCTTTAGAGATTCCCAGAGATCTATTTCAGTGGTTACTGGAGTGCCAACTCAGTCTCTCAAGGTTTAACACTTGGCTTCCCACACACACACTCCTATGAATGGCAGATATTCACTTCTATGAGGACAACACCAAGATGAGAACTGGACTTACTCTAAGATAGTTCTAGTAATTCCTACTAGTCATAATCAAGCCTGCAGTAGCTTTATTTCTCACTGGTGAAACTTTGTTCCTTGTTCATACATACCTGTTCTTAGTTTTTATCAGATTTCTGGACATATCCAGTTATTACTAGGATGTTTTCTGGGTTTCCCCTTTTATCCTCCCCCTCCCTATGTTTCTTGTTTGTACTTCTGATAATTTCCAGTAGCACATTGTGCACATGTGTATCCTTTTGTTTAATTAAGCAGTGATACAGCTTCAACCTTGGAAACAGAAAACGTGTGTGTGTGTGTGTGTGTGTGTGCTCAAATATTCACACATAGTTCCAAGTGAAAAGGTGAAAACAAATGCATCCTGGTTATCCACAAGCTTCCTTTGTATTTTAACTGCAAACAATGTGTTGCTAGTTACCCCTTTGTCCTAGCATAATTTCCAATTCTAATAACAAGGTTAATGTTCCTAAGGTACTATAAACCTCAAAGATCTGAGATCAGGAATTCTGGCTTTCTGCATATTTTTAAATTTCGTGTGTGTGTGTTTGTGTGTGTGTGTGAGAGAGCTGGAGATGGGAATGTGTGTTAGTGTGTGTGTGTGGGGGGGTGAGTTTACACTTGCAAATCACAATTTTAAGACATGAACAGAGCTGCCAGCTAAGTCAGACTTGTTAGGAAGTCACAGCCTCAGAGCATCTATTAGTGTCACTTCTTTATAGCAGAAAGGGTGACTTCTTCTCTGTTATGAGACAGAAAATCAATAACCCCATGACCAGTCTCCACCTAAGTAGCCATGGAAAGGCATATATATTTACAGCCAACTACATGGAGATGAGCACTCTCTCTCTCTCTCTCTCTCTCTCTCTCTCTCTCTGTGTGTGTGTGTGTGTGTGTGTGTGTGTGAGAGAGAGAGAGAGAGAGAGAGAAGACAAACACATACACACACACAGTGTTTGTGTATGTGTGCATTTCTCAACTTAACCAACAAATATGATGGGGAGGCACTTTTACAAGGGGAAGCTAATTGCAACTGGCAGATTGCGTGCACTTGTGTCCATGACACCCGACCCTCCGAGCAGGTGCTGAGACTGCTGGGCAAGAATTAAGTAGATTATGGTGATTCAATGGCCAAGGGGGACTGACATCAAAATGAAAGGGAACTATGATTATCTTTTGCAGACAGAGAGCTGGGCATTGGATAACTCAGTTCCTTTGAGAAACGCTGATAGGGACACAATGGAATGGAGCATCCTGATTATTTGCAGCGTTCACTCTTATTGATGAAATTGGAAATTAACAAACAAGACCTATCTGGCACTACTCTTTTTTACAAGTTGCCAAAGACCATTACAAGAAGCAGTATTTGAATCAGATTAAAACTCTTCACTTACTATCAGGGCTGAACAACAACATGCCCTGCAGAGTTTGACTAGCTAATTTTGTCTGGAATACGGAGGCTACTCTCTTCATCAAAAATGTAGGTCATTTTTCACACATGCAGCTTCCTTTCAGCTGCCTGTAGCTATTGAAGTCATTCTTGAAATCAACCTTTTTGGGCAGCTGATATCAGACCCCAAGAACCAAGAAAGACACATGGAATTACTTATAAGCAGTTTCCTTTATTGTTCCTCACCAATAGAAAGAAACCTCGCCAACTGCAGCCCCTCCTTCCTGGGAATCCAGATTACATTCACCACATCTGAGTAGTTAAATGTATAGAAATTAGGAAGAGATTTCCCCAAACATCATGACCATAAATTAAATTGACTTTTTGTTAGAAGGATGAATAATTGTTAACTGGACATAGCTATCAAAAATATCATTCCTGGGGCACTAACACTATCTTTCCTGTGGATTTGTGGATTTTCAATAATGCTTTATTAAGAGGATAGCCTAGGACAGTGGTCCCCAACTTTTGTGGCTTAGTGGCCTGGCTGGGGGAGAGAGTGGAACTGGGCTGCAAGAGCTGTGGGCCCATGCATGCACACAGCTTGACTCATGGCGGGCTGGCGTCCACATGCACGCACAAACAGCTTGACTACTTGAGCTGTGCGCATACCAGCCTGCCACACGCATGGTCTGGTTCCTCTCTCACCCCCAGCTGTGCGAGTTGCAGTGTGCAAGTCCTGCTGTGTGTACAAATGTGCACTGCCCCACCGTTCACATGGCCTGGTTGCAAATAGGCCTGGTAGTGAGCCATGACCAGGGGGTTGGGCACCCCTGGCCTAGAAGTGTTTTTCAACCTTAGTGAATTAAAGATGTGTGGATTGAAATCCACACATTTTCAATAGTTAAGGTTGAAAAACACTGCCCTAAACTCTTCCTAGTCTTGGGCAGAGTGATGTGGTCAGTTAGCATATATTGGGCTCTTTGGCGGGAATGGAGCTATTTACTATTCCCATGAATGAGGGCTATACAGGTTCAGTCAACCAGTTCATCCAGCTTCTAGAAGCAGAGGCAGGAAGAGTGGCATCATCCTGCCCTTAGATGGAAAAGTACATCATGATGACCCAACATGTCAATGTCAAAAGTCACATGTCTGAAAATGTCAGGCAAAAATCAAGCTTTGATTTTTACAACTCTAGCATTGAAACGAGAGTTTTCCTTTTTGGGGGGGGAGAGTAAATACCAATAACTCTTGACTTGTGACATGTACTGGGAGATGGGGATGGGGAGGAGCATTAAAATAAGACAGGTCTCGGATGGTCATAGGTTCCCCAAACCTGCTCAACCTGCAACGTTGTTTACACACATATATTAGAAGAAGTAAGCAGAAAGTTTGCAGATATTATTGCCTTGTGTTTTATTCATTGCGTTCTTTTTAGTCATTCTTTATTCCTGACAAAAATCATGTACTTTGTAATTCATTTAAGTAATACTACTTTGGTATTTATTAATTAATTTGTTTAAATATGTAGACAACTGTCAGAGATGACCAGGCTGAGCCCCAGGGAGGGGTCAAACATGTCATAGGTCACGAGGCCCTTCACACCAGCAAGAGATCTAAGTCCAGCCCACTTTGAATTCTTTTCTATGCTTAACTCCTGCACATTTCCCTTAATGATCACTTGGCCAGATTCTTGCAGAGAACTTAAGCTTGCAATAAATCTTTATTCTCATTTGAACTGCCCGAATATCCTGATTTCCCGGGTGCTTGACAACATCCATTAGACCTTGTCTGAATCTTGTTGAGTATGTTGTCCATTTGCTATGGTACATGAAAAAAATAACATATAGCTTATACCATAAAATCATCTGGCATTTAAATCTGAACAAAGCTACAGTATATTCCCCCAGAGTACCCTTGCAGCAGAATACAATAGACGTTGGCAGGGATAAAACTTGCTGCAGATAGAAGTGATTTATGAATTCAGCATAGCTGTTTGCTGAAGTCAGTGGATTTTGATCATAGGAGAGAACCAATGCTCTGAAAATCTAGGATCAAAACAAAATCCCAATTGAGATACACAAGAAGGCACAATGCTAGTTCGCAAGACTGATAGGATGTTCTTAAAATGTACTAGCTTAGAGGTCTTTTTTATAAATGGACAGGAAAGTTATCTGCATTAAATGTACTGAAAGTGGGGGGAAACCCTGTGTTTTAACATTCTACAAGAAAACCAAACCCACAATATTTGTGGTTACTAAACAAGCCTCATTGTTTTTCTTTGATGTAGAAAAGGCCTTTGACTCTTTGAACTAGGCTTACTTGTTCAAGATTTTGGAAGATATGAATTTTGGAGAAAAAATTATGAAAAGGTATGAGTTTATATTTCACAGAAAGCATATATAATTATTAATGCAGTTCTAACAAAACATGTGAGATACAAAAGAAGAAGAAACAAGTGCCCACTGTCAATGAGATGAGAGGATTGCAGAATAAAGTTTTTAAAAGAAACTTTATGAGTTAAGAGTTTCTGCAGATGACTTGATATTAGTTCTGGTAGATCATTTAAAGTCAATTGAAGTATTTATGGGCAAATTAAAATAATTTCATGCATTAGCAGATTTCAAGATTAATAAACAGAAGATGAAGATATTAACAAAGATACAAAAATAGAAGGTCAAACGGAATCGATGAATAAAATAAGTTTTGAGATTGAGAAGAAATTAAAATATCTGGGTATCACTATGAGAAATATGAAGTGGTTATTTCAAAATAGCTATGTTAAGACATCAAAGTTAAAAAAAGCTGTGTTAAGACGGAAGAAATAATAATTGTTATTGCTAGGGAGAATTTCTGTAACAAAAAATGAATGTCTTGCCTAAAATGATGTTTTCGTTTTAGACAATGCCTGTTTTGACAATTGATGTACTATTTAAACAGTGGCAGAGGGATATATTTAAATTGTGTGATGGAAAAAAACCCATGAGTTAAATATAAGGTTAAAACAAATTAAGTTAAAACAAAGATGATTAGGGGACTGGAGACTAAAACATATAAGGAACGGTTGCTGGAATTGGGTATGTCCAGTTTAATGAAGAGAAGGATGAGGGGTGACAGGATCAGAGTGTTCCAATATCTCAGGGGTTGCCACAAGGAAAACGGGGGTCAAGCTATTCTCCAAAGCACCTGAAGGCAGGACAAGAAACAATGGATGGAAACTAACCAAAGAGAGAAGCAACCTAGAACTAAGGAGAAATTTCCTGACAGTTAGAACAATTAATCAGTGGAACAACCTGCCTCCACAAGCTGTGAATGCTCCAACACTGGAAGTTTTTAAGAAGAAACTGGACAGCCATTTGGTTGAAATGGTATAGAGTTTGGTATAGGGGATTGGACTAGATGATCTCCAAGATACCTTCCAACATCATCATCATCATCATCATCATCATTATTATTGTTGTTGTTGTTGTTTTTATTATTATTATTATTATTATTATTATTATTATTATTATTATTATTATTATCATCATCATCATCATCATCATCATCATCATCATCATCATTTTAAAGAGGATTACACGCCAGTCCTTTGCATCTTTTTCCTTTCTTTTCTATTGTTTTCTATTCCCCCCTCTTATACTTTTGGCCTTCTGTTTGATTTCTTTTCTTTTCTTTCTTTTACTGTATATTAATTTTAACTTTTATCTTTCTTTTTAAAAGAATAAAATGATATAAATTATAGGAAATAACATTTAAAGGAGACCTGGATTATATTTAGTTTATGAATCATTGCAGGATAAGTCTGGCCATTACATTTGTTGCTTGTGCCTTCATTTGTTTACCTGGAATTAGAAATGAACAACTTAAATGGGCTGTGATTTCTACATGAAAACTGGAAATAAAGGCAATGAGCTTTTTTAATTCTGTGGGTCAGCCAACTCTGATTGAAGCATACCAGTGATTCAGACAAATGAAAGGTCTATAGTTATTTATTTGGCCCCCCTCTGCAAATGTAATGTCACGGAAAGATGCCTTATCTATTTAATGTTTGGGTTGGCCTTGCTTATTTGTCACTGATTGGTTGTAACTATTCAGTCATCTGTAAAGAAAGTAAATATGCCCTTTGATCAGGGCTATTTTTCATTCTGTGAGAGCCTTGAGCAAAGAGGTTCCTTCACCCCTGTGTAATCCTGATATTTTGACATTTATCTTTTCACAGGGAAGACAGAAATATCTTTTTAATGTACTGATGCCTTCCAAAGTGGATGAAAGTTCCTTGTGTTGGTTTTCTTGAATTTAGTTACTCTACAATGTGGAGAATGCCATCTTCTCACCTGTCAGTCAAACTGTTCAAAGAAAACACTGTAATAATGGCCCAGAATAAACATACAAAAGAGAAAATGATGTAGGCTTTATTGCCAATGTATCATGGATATCACCAAATGAATCTTCCCTTTCCAAGCTGCAGGATGAATATTCCATGTATATAGATATAGTCTACCATTCATTTCCATCTAGGATAGCATGTAAGCATTATATTGAAAGATAGTTACAAATCTTTACAGAAATCTTATTAGTATTGTTAAGAGCAATTTATCTACCTCTCCTCTACTATTCATCTTACGTACACCAGACTAATCTGAAAATAACATTTCAGTTGATATACATTTCATAGTGGTTATTGTCATTTTCTAATATTCATCTCCCTTCCCACTGATATATTTATGATAAAAAAGATACTAAGGAAACATATCCTCATGCTACACTGTTGAAAATATGGCATTACAAAGAAGATGTTTCAGTTACTAGGCATTTGGCTGAGTAAGAGATGCCCCTTATTCTGAAATATGGAAGCTCTTATGCCCAATATAATTGTAATAGATGATGATGATGATGATGATGATGTATTTAAATGTTTTTAATTTACAGGTTTAGATGAATCATATTTCCTCTAGTAGATCACTTCATTCCTTAAGGTCCAGTTTTCTACCTCATATTTCTTTTTCCAGTGAAGATTCCAAGTGAGTTTTTCTTTTTTAAATAAGAAGATGTGGGGTTTTTTTTATTAGTTCTGTTTGGTATTCCCAGAAAACCCAAAGTTTCTTTGACCATAATAATATCTTGCTTTTGTTTTCCATTTTGTTGTACTGACTTCATTTTTCTTGATACTGTCTGCATTTCATACAATGCGTTATTTCTTCAGTGTTAAAGATTCCATTGTTATTTTTTAGTACCACTCAAGTGTCTTTATGGAGGAAGTGAATTTAAAATCTCAAAATGAAGAATGGAAATTGGAATGGAAATGTTCAAAGCCTTGAAATATCAGAGCAGATTTAACATCTGAAGTTCAGTGAAAGTTCCACACTGACCTTGAATGAAAGCTTGAGTTTGGTCCTATGATAGTAAAATAGACAGATGAGAATAGATCATTATTGTGAAAACCTAATTTACCTAGAGGAAGTTAATCACTTTTCCCAAAGCTACTGTATAAGAGGGTCCCAATTTACTACACTGCTTTCAGGAACAGATTGAAAAACTTTATTTCTTTATTTCTATTATTATTATTATTATTATTATTATTATTATTATTATTATTATTATTATTATTATTTTAATTCTTAAGGTGGTCTCAAATACCCCAGATACATTAACTAACTGGGCAGGAGCAATCAGAAAAGTACTAATAGGACATTCCTGACTATGAAAAATAGAAATCTTCAGAGCAAACATTGAGCTCAATCCTTCCTTATATCTTGCAATGGTCGGAATCCCAGAAGCTAAAAACATCATCTTTTGAAACCCTTCATAAGCTACAAACAGGTTAGTTGGGAGGATGGGGAAGGCAAAATGTACATAAGTATAGGGTCCATATCAGATGGAGTGCTATGAAAAGATTTAACCTGAATAAGTTTGAAGGTGCATCAATTAAATCATCGTTACATCACATCACTGAATCACCGCATTGTTTCAATACATCAGATCAAATTGGGTGCCACTGAATCGATTCAGTGATTTGATGTCCACTTGATCATGCATGAATGCATCTTTGTTATGAATGGTTGATTCAATTCAAATCAAATGGATTTGACTTATCCAATTAAACTGACAATTTGGATCAAGCCCTGAATGATTCATAAACCCCTAATCAGCTGTCTAATACAAGAAAGAAATATAGAAAATATAGAAATATAGAAAAGCCTTTTGTTCCTCTTTGCCAATATTGTTTAGGAGTCGCACTAATACCTTCTCCAATTAGCTACTCTCTGAACCTTTTGTCAGATAAGTTGTGATGGACATGGATAGATTTATTTAATTGATTTGGTTTCTCATACTGGGTCCAAAGAAAAACCACTAAGGAGCTTAGTTATACATTACATTCAATGTACTCAAAAACAGTTGAGTAAAACTTTGTAGAAAACTTGTGAACTTGAACAGAGTAATTTAGAATGTATAACAAGGGTCTTGAAAAGCAGCAGCTGGTTGAAGTAGAGAAGTAATTAGCAATGTAGCTAGTGAACATGAGGGTAAGTCAATATTGCACCCTAACCACATTATTCATTTAGATGTTTATTTCAGTTGCACTAGATCTATGAAAAAAATAAAAAAAAGTTTCTATTAGTAATAAATGATCTGCATTGCAAAGATCAGATAGCATGTAAATTACAGCATATATTCTTAGATTCATAAATGGAAGATGCCATTTAAGCCACTGAGTCCAATTCCCTGCTCAATGCAAAAATCTAAATTAAAGCAACTTAGACCAGTGGTTATCTAGTCTCCACCTGAACATATTCAATCAGGAAAGCGCTTCAGAGGCTCCAAAGCAGGTTCCAAAGCTTTTATGAAAACGACAAAAGCAATGTTACAAAAATGCTGTTTTATTTTATTCCCTTCCCCTTTGACTTCCTCTTTTAGATCTTTGGATCTAACCACCCTCCTGGTGATTCCACTGTCAAATTGCTTTTACTTATAAAATTCAGAACTTATTAAAACCTAATTTCCCATAAATTAAATTTGTTTTTTACATCCTGCACTCTGAATACAAATCTTGACCTTCTAATAGGTAATAATAATAATAATAATAATAATAATAATAATAATAATAATAATAATAATAATAACAATAATAGTTGGTTTATTATTATTATTATTATTATTATTATTATTATTATTATTATTATTATTATTATTATTATTATTATTATTATTATTTGGAAGTGACCTTGAAGGTCATCTAGTCCAACCCCCTGCTAAGGCAGGAAACCCTATACCATGTCAGAAAAATGGCTGTCCACTCTCTTCTTAAAAAGTTCCAGTGTTGGAGCATTCACAGCTTCTGGAGGCAGGTTGTTCCACTGGTTAATTGTTCTAACTGTCAGGAAGTTTCTCCTTAGTTCTAGGTTGCTTCTCTCCTTGACTAGTTTCCATCCATTGCTTCTTGTCCTGCTTTCAGGTGCTTTGGAGAATAGCTTGACTCCCTCTTCTTTGTGGCAGCCCCTGAGATATTGGAACACTGCTATCATGTCACCCCTCACCCTTCTCTTCGTTAAACTACACATACCCAATTCCAGCAACTGTTCTCTATATGTTTTAGCCTCCAGTCCCCCAATCAACATTCTTGCTCTTCTTTGTACTCTTTCTAGAGTGTCAACATCTTTTTTACAATGTGGTGACCAAAACTGGATGCAGTATTCCAGGTGTGGCCTTACCAAGACATTGTAAAGTGGTATTAGTACTTCACGTGATCTTGATTCTATCCCTCTGTTAATGCAGCCTAGCACAGTGTTGGCTTTTTTGGCAGCTGCAGCACACTGCTGGCTCATATTGAAGTGATTGTCCACTAGGACTTCGAGATCCCTCTCACAGTTACTACTATTAAGCAAGGTACCACCTATACTATACCTGTGCATTTGATTTTTCCTGCTTAAATGTAGAATCTTACTTTTTTCACCATTGAATTTCATTTTGTTAGATAGCGCTCAGTGTTCAAAGTCTGTCCAGATCCTCCTGTATCTTAAGCCTATCTTCTGGAGTATTGGCTATTCCTGCCAGCTTGGTGTCATCTGCAAATTTGATGAGTCCCCCATCTATCCCCTCATCTAAATCATTGATGAAGATGTTGAAGAGCACTGGGCCTAGAACAGAGT
Organism: Vipera ursinii; assembly: GCF_947247035.1. Lineage (NCBI taxonomy): Eukaryota > Metazoa > Chordata > Lepidosauria > Squamata > Viperidae > Vipera > Vipera ursinii. The sequence goes on along the minus strand of NC_139516.1, from coordinate 138,588,235 downwards.
CCTGGGGCACCCCACTACACACTTCCTTCCATGTAGATGCAGTTCCATTGAGGACCACACGCTGAGTACGGCCTGTCAGCCAGCTACGAATCCATCTGGTGGTGATGCTATCTAACCCACATTTTCCTATCTTATCAAGTAGTAGGTTGTGATCTACTTTATCAAATGCCTTACTGAAGTCCAAGTAAATTATATCTACAGCGTTCCTCTGGTCCACTAATTTTGTCACTTGGTCAAAGAATGCAGTAAGATTTGTCTGGCATGATCTGTTTCTTTCAAGTATTTAAAGATTGCTATATTGTCTTTCCTTAACTGATTTTTCATAAAGGTAACCTTTCATAAAGGTAACCTTCTATACACCAACCTCTGATCATCCTCATTGTCCTTTTCTGATTCTATTTTTGAATCCTCATAGGGCTCAGAAAAGGACATAATACTTAGATTCTCTATAAGTAATAAATAAAGGGAAGATTAAGTGTTAAAGGGATCAAGTTACATATGCATAAAAAACAAAGACCTAGTTTTGTTGAAAATTAACATTCTAGGTAATCTTGGTAGCAGAAGGGAAAATGAAGATGACTATTCACATTAAATATCAATCTCCAATTAATCAGTGAGGATCTTTTAGAAAATCTTCATTGATATAAAAGTTCCCCTTGAAATATGGCAGAAAGGTCCACTACAAAGTCTCTGGCCTTTTCTTCTTGCCCAGTCACTGGCCCATCCCATCTGAATTGTTTCAATATCTATGTTTTTTTTCATTTTGAAAAAAAAAGAAAAAAAGTCAGCCTTGGAAACTGATGGAGGTAGAAAGAAAAATCCAAATTTATCTTTTACTGTCAAGAATGGAACCCAAGCAATCAAATTTATTGAATGGGGATAGCACTGAACATCAAAGATGGCAAACAGTAACTCCTATTTTTTTCCTAAGAAAACGAAGTCTCAGGGTTTTGTCTGATCAAGGAAAAGTAATTAGAGGGAAACAAGTGCTAAAGCCTCAGGATGAGAGAAAGCCTCAACTCTGGTATAACCCAATTGATTTGTCCATCAGGTACAGAAATGAAGCAGATCCCTGAGCTGGATTCAGTTCCCTATTGTCATCTGTGAGTCTACATGTGCAGTGATACTTGCAGGATCCCATCTGTTTGAATGGGCCTTAAGAAGGTACTGTTGAAAGAGAAAGATATTTAAGTTGTAATTTGTGCACACACGGAAGAGGAAATGATCAGTGGGACAAAGTGACCAATAAAAATTGGTTGCCTCTGCTAAACAGGGGCCAAGGTGGTAGAGACCAGATTGTCTTTCCCCAGAAATATCCCAGAAAATGGAACAGGAAGAATTAGCAATATCAAAATGGCAGGCATTACCAGAATGAAGCCCCATCCCTTTTCTACCTATATGATGATACAGCAGGGATTTAAAGGGAACAAAGGCTTATTTGTTTAGTCACAACCACTATTTTGACCTAGTTGATACTCCCCACCAGATGCCTCTCTCTACACCCATTGTATAATAACATGGGAGCAGCATCAGAGAGAAATTGCTTAACTCATTTTTTTTTGCATCTGTCTTTACACAAAAGGGAAAAAAAGTTCAATATATAAAAAAAGAACACCCATAAAATGAGGATTAGGAATGCAAGTCAAAATAAGCAAGGAAATGATAAGAGAACACCTATCTCCTGTAGACAAGTTCAAATCATCAGATGGATTGCTCCCCCAAGGTTCCGAAGGAACTGGCAGATGTGATCTCAGAACCAACCACTGAACCATATCTTTCAAATTCCTGGAGCACTGGGGAACTACCAGATGACTGAAAAAGGGCTGATGTAGTTCCCATCTTCAAAAAAAAAAAAAAAAAAGGAAAATGGATCCAGGAAACTACAGACTATCAGCCTGACACCAATACCTAGGAAGATTCTGGCAAATCAAGCAATGAATCTGCAAACACATAGAGGCAAACAAATTCATAACCAGAAGCCAACATGAGTTTCTCAATAACCCATGCCAGACAAATATTATTGCATTCTTTGACAAAGTGACAACATTAAGTAACATGCCTCCTTAAGTAACACCAGCTGCCTGCAATTAGTGCAGGTTCGCATCCCACCAGGCTCAAGGTTGACTCAGCCTTCCATCCTTCCGAGGTAGGTAAAATGAGGACCCAGATTGTTGGGGGCAATTAAGCTGACTTTGTAATAATACCGCTTGGGGGGTGTATGAAAGCCCTAATAAACAGGCCTATACATAGAATGAAGGCTACTGCTAAGCTTGTAAGCTGCCCTGAGTCTTCGGAGAAGGGCGGGATATAAATGGAATTAAAATAAAATAAATAAATAAATAAACATTAGTGGACCAGTGAAATGCTGTGGATATAATTTACTTGGACTTCAGTAAACCATCTGATAAAGTAGACTACAACCTACTACTTGATAAGATAGAAACATGTGAGTTAGACAGCAACACCACCAGATGGATTCACAACTGGCTGCCTGACCACACTCAATATGTAGTTCATAATGGAACTGCATCTATCTGGAGGGAAGTATGCAGTGGGGCACTCCAAGGCTTTGTCTTAGGCCCAGTACTCTTCAGTATTTGCATCAATGATTTAGATGTGGTGATAGAAGGGGAACTCATCAAATTTGCACATGATACCAAACTGGCAAGAATAGCCAACACTCCAGAAAATAGGCTTATGATCCAAAAGTATCTTGAGAGACTTGAACACTAGGATCTATCAAACAAAATGAATTCAATAGTGAGAAAAGTAAAGTTCTATATTTAGGCAAGAAAACCAAATGCACAGGTATAGAATAAGTGATTGTTGGCTCAATAATAGTAACTTGCAAGAGGGACCTGGGTGTCCTAGTGGACAATCATTTAAATATGAGCCAGCAATGTGTTGCATCTGGCAAAAAAGCCAATGCATTCCTAGGCTGCATTAACAGATGGATCATGTGAGGGTCTAGGACAATTTGCCATGGCCAGCTCACCATGGCCTACTTGCCACAGCCAACTCATCGTGGGGCAAAACACCATTGGACAATAGTTACACTAATATCAAAGGAATGGTGAAACAGAATCAATAAGGAAAGGATGCAAAAGGGGGGACAAAATGAAATATGAATGACAAAAATTAAAATATTTTTTTAAAATTATTTCAAATAATTAAACTGAATTGTTGAATTGTCCCATGGCAAGTTGTCCCATGGAGAGCTGGCCATGGAGAGTTGCTCGTGACTAGTTGGTGGGGGAAGGTTATTCCATTCTGTCATGTGAAATGTTAATATCACTTTATAATGTCTTAGTAAAGCTACACTTAGAATATTGCATCCAGTTTTGGTCGCCACAATATAAAAAAAGATGTCGAGACTCTAGAAAGAATGCAGAGAAGAACAACAAAGATGATTAGGGGACTGGAGACTAAAACATATGAAAAATAGTTGAAGTAATTGGGTGTGTCTAGTTTAATGAAAACAAAGATGAGGGGTGACACAATAGCAATGTTCCAATATCTAAGGGGCTGCCACAAAAAAGAGGGTCAACCTATTCTCTAAAGCACCTGATAGCAGGACAAGAAGCAATGGATGGAAAATAAGGAGAAAAGTAACCTAGAACTAAGAAAAAATTCCCTGGCAGATAGAACAATTAATCAGTGGAATGGCTTGCCTCCCAAACTTGTGAATGCTCTAACATTGGAGGTTTTTAAGAAGAGACTGGACAACCATTTGTCTGAAATGGTATAGGGTTTGCTGATTGTGCAGGAGGTTGGATGAAAAGACCTCGAAGGTCCCTTCCAACTCTGCTATTATGTTATGGAGACTGGGGTGGCCAATTCTCTGTTATAAGATATAGAGCTGTTTCTATATAATTATAGCCTAAAACATCAGTCTCATGACTAATCAATAATTGCATGATATTAGATCTGAATATACAATATGTAAAAATAGACCCTTCCTCTAGATCTTAACACTCATTGCAATTTAAGAGATAATTTTTATAAAATGTTTTATAGATGGCATTTAGATTCTAAAAAATTAGCAAGTATGTATCCGAATTGCAAGCCCAAATGTTGGAGGTGTGGTTGTGAGGATGCAACGTATGTTCATATATGGTGGACTTGTAAAAAGGTTAAAGCTTTTTGGATTAAAATTTGGTGGAATATGCAAAAGATATTTAAGAAAAGGATAAAGTTTTCTCCACAATTGTTTTTATTGGGTATTATTACAGATACTACTGTTATAGATATTAAGTTGATGTTGAATTTAATTACGGCAGCGAGACTTTTAGTAGCGCAATATTGGAAGAAGGAAGAACTGCCGACTATAGAAGAGTGGACTTTAAAAGTTTCTAACTTGGCGGAGATGGCAAAGATTTCAGCGTATTTGAAAGACCAATCGCAACAGAGATACATTGTGGAATGGAGGAGATGGATTGATTATATTCAGAATAAATATGGGACTAAAAAGTTTCATTTAGCATTTGAATAAGTAGTGGATCTATATGATGTATAAGTAGTTAGTAGTCATTTTATTAATATTTTGACGATGGAGAGTTAAAGTGCGATAGAATTTAATGTTTTATTGTTGTTAGCATATTTTAGATTATGCTTGTTTGTATTTTTATATCCTGTATTCAGCTCTGGGAAGTCGGGGAGGGGGGAGGGTAGGGTAGGGAGGGGTTGGGGAGAGGGGAGGAGGGGGGTCTTTTGTATTCAAAAATATATTGTAAAACTTTTCAATAAAAAAAAACACTCATTGCAGAGACATTTTTCGGTGAGACTGTTGATTTTTACAAGACCCAATTTATTACTAAAAATAACTACATAAAGGAAAACTGCAGGAAATTAATGAAATTTTCAAAAATGACCTGTGAGATATCAGCAGAATAAGAGAAGCATGAGTGTTTAGGGGCCTTGATATATGCAGTATTAGTTCTAAGCTCCAAACATATTTACGGAGGCTTTAAAGATGTCAGGACATTTCTCATGTTTATGCCACCACAGAACAGCTATAATTCCAAAGCTCTTTAGTACCCAGCAGGCTTCTGGTTTCCTTCACAGTGGTCCTTTATCAAGCACTAAAGGGTTCCTGTCTGATTCTGCTGCCACATGGGAATGGCTCCTGAAGCACAATCAGGGAAGCCTCTTTGCAACAAAATATGTATTTATGGTGCAGCCTTCAAGGGAATAATAATCTATGATTCATGCAGATGGTAAAGGCTTTGGTTTGGGGATATCTGATTTCCCAGGACTTATGAGGTATCCGCCTCCATCAACTTGGAGAACATCATTAACTGCAAAGCAAAGTATCATAGACAAGAAGCCAGGCCCCTGCAAGCTATTTACTTTCTCTCTTAAAGCAGGGGCAGTTTCAACAGCTTTGACCATTAAGCTAATTCACAAAAGAATAATTAAGTTAGAAGGGTGTTTGTTTTTTTTAAAAAGAATTTATGACCAGGTAATTAAATAACATTCTTTAGGACAGGTATAAAGCAAGTAGTTTATTGTTTATACAGTGTTATAATTTAAATATTTAATTTAATTTAATTTAATTTGGGTTTATTTAGGCACCAATCCCCTCTAACAGGCTGTGGGTGGTATGCAATTAAAGTGACAATCCTAACAAAAGAATAAATAAATGAGAATGGAGGGTGGATCTAGTCAACCATAAAAGGTAAAGGTTCCCCCACACATGTGTGCTAGTCGTTTCCAACTTTAGGGGCCGGTGCTCATCTCCGTTTCAAAGCCGAAGAGCCAGCGCTTGTCCGAGGACATCTCCGTGGTCATGTGGCCGGCATGACTAGATGCCAAAGGTGCACGGAACGCTGTTACCTTCCCACTGTAGTGGTCCCTATTTTTCTACTTGCATTTTTACATGCTTTCGAACTGCTAGGTTGGCAGAAGCTGGGACGAGTAACAGGCGCTCACTCTGTTACGACCATACTAACATACAATCCAGCAAGTGCACCTACCATCCTAACCCAAAGCCTGGAGAATAGTGAGGTCTTTAAGGCTTTTTGGGATGCCAGCAGGGTGAGAGTCATATGGATATCAGGAGAAATCTCATTTTAGAAGGCAGGCATTATGATGGAGAAGGTATGTTTCCAAGGTTCTGATAGATGACTTCATTTGATTGAGGGGACTAAAGAGGATACCAACTCTGTTGGATGGAACCAGCTGGGCTAATGGGACGTAGTCCCTATAATATGTAGGGCTTTATATGTCATAATCAACACCTTGAATCACATCCAGACACAAACTGGCAACGAGTGCAGCTCATGATGCAGAGGTACACACGAGCACATTGAGGTACACCCATCACTGCCCATGTTTCATTAGAAGCCAGTTGAAACTTCTGGGATGCCCTTCAAGGGCAATAACCTGAAGAGCACATTTCATTAGTTGGGTCATGAGGTGATCAGAACGATTCTCTGAAGGGCCTTCTTATCTAGGAAATTGTTCCTGGCCACAGCTGCTACTGACTTGTCAGATAAGAGCTGCAAGTTCACCAGACCCCCACACTGGGCATCACCCTTGATGGGACAATGTAACATCCAAGGTTAAAAGTAGAAATTTCCCAGACTTAGATATCCCCAACAGCCATTTTCTCTTGGTAGGACCCCATAAAGAGACAGTCGCTCCCCATCTAAACTCATAGATCCATGTAGATAAAAGGGGAGGCAATTGAGCCCTGTAACCACCCATGAAGAAATGGCCTGTGGAACAACTTCTCTCCTTAATCCAACATGGACTTAAATTGGTCCTGGAGGAAAGAAGAGAGTCATTGCAAAATTAACAACCCGTGGCATCAACCCAGGAGGATGCCATGGTTGATGGTATTAAAAGCTGCTGATAGATCAAGAAGCACAAGAATAGACATATCACCTCTCTCCTGGCTTCATCCCAGTTAGTCTAAAAGCATAACCAAGGCTTTCTCCATGCTGAATCCCTGACTGATATACCGAAATAAAGGGCAGCTTTTAGGAACGGTCAACTTTTTTTTTGTTGGCACTGAATGACCTTTCTCCAGGAATTGGGAGGGAAGGCCACACATCCCAGAACAGATGGTCTTTTGCCTTTTAATAAATTAGTTACCTTTACTTCTTGTCTTTCTTCATAGGAATGTGAGAGTGAGGCTAGATACAATCTCAAAGGCTCAGATCAAAGTATGATTCTTTTAGCACAGGGGTGTTGAACTCAATTTCATTGAGGGCCGCATCAGCATTGCAGTTGCCCCAGGGGGCTGGATGGGTGTGGCCAGGGTGGGTGTGGCCTACTGGGTGGGCGTGGCTAGCTCTACAACATTCGCATGAAGGGTGCCTATGGGGGCCTGGGCAGGAGTGGGACAGATCTGAGGGTCTCTGGCAGAAGGAGGGTCTCTGGGCCAGGGCCAAGGCAGTGGGGGCCATTCCCTCACTGTTTCCAGGATGGCTTCGCGGGCCGCATGAAACCACTTCGCGGGCCGAATCTGGCCCCTGGGCATTGTGTTTGACATGTCTGTTTTAGCAAGTGATGCCTACAGCACAATCTTCCTCTCTAAATTCCATCTTCACCTGCAATAATGCACAAGTGTTTTTTCAAAGCTTTATTCATTATTGTTATAAATCCCAGAGCCATTATTAATTATGTTTTTATAATTAGTGCAAAACTCAAGCACACCAACGTTTCTACTGATTTCTGTGGGATGATTTCAATGGCAACCATCTCTTTATTTCTGTTAGTATCTATTCTAAAATAGGGAAACATGCAGATTTCATTAATTAGATCTGAGACTATGGGACAGAAATTTCCCTGACATAAGAGTGGAGATGTCCCAAAAATGCAGAAATGGAAATTCAGCTCCAAGGCTCCCATAGGCTTAGCGAGAGGTCACACATAGCCAGCCTCTCCTTGGATGCTTTGAAATTCCAACAATGAATGAGCAAAATCAAATCAGGTGGTTAAAAGCAAATGCATCTGAATAGAAATCTGCATCCCTTTTCTCCTGTGAGAGCAAGCAAGCAATCACCATTTGAGCTTACTCCAGTGAATAAAGAGCAAAGTGTTGCATACAACAGCATTTTGAATGTGGGAAAGAGAGAGATGGGTGTGAGGAAGTGCAAAGAGGTTATGCTTCTTTTCTAGAATATCTGATGTCATTCATAGCTATTCAAACAAGGCATTATTGTCTTAAGGTTACTGAGCAAAAAGTAAGCAATATGAGTTTTCATGCTCTAAGTAGAGAAGCCTAAAAGAACTTTGTAAAATATCCCTTGAGAAAGGGAATGGGAATCCTGAGATTCTAAGTAAATTGAAAAAAAAATAAAGGAATTTTCCAATCCAAATAAATAATGTGGGAAGAATCCAAAGGGGGGAAATATATATTTTGTGGAACATTAATGGAGAAGATCTTTAAAAAAAGACAGAAACCAGCCCCCAGAAACCAGCCCCAGCCCCTCTTCCCCAAGCAGAAACTAGGCAGAGGCCAGCTTTTAGAAATGCAGATGTGATAATCCTTTCAGAAAGGTTGGAGCCAGGAAGCTAGAAGATGACCACGACAATAATAACAACAGCAGCAACAACAACAGTTGCAGCTTCCTGCAATAATTCCAGCAAAGCTACAAAAAATTGTGCTACTCGCAAAATCTTACATTTTAAGGAGATACCTGGTTGTTACCTAGGATGCTGGCAGCAACATGTGTCAACCATTAGTGCCAGTCAGTTTGAATGTTCAGTTGACTGAGGTTCATGTTTAATGAATAAAAGTTTAATAATAATAATAAATAATAATAATAAAGTTGGAAGGGACCTTGGAGGTCATCTAGTCCAACCCACTGCTCAGGCAGGAAACCCTATACCATTTCAGAAAAAAACAGCTGTCCAGTCTCAAAAATTTCCAGTGTTGGAGCATTCACAGCTTCTGGAGGCAGGTTGTTTCACTGATTAATTGTTCTAATTGTCAGGAAATTTCTCCTTAGTTCTAGGTTACTTTTCTCTTTGATTAGTTTCCATCCATTGCTTCTTTTCCTGCCTTCAGGTGCTTTGGAGAATAGCTTAACTCCCTCTTCCTTGTGGCAGCCCCTGAGATGCTGGAACACTCCTATCATGTCACCCTTCTCTTCATTAAACTAGAAATACTCAATTCCAGCAACTGTTCCTTATATGTTTTAGCCTTCAGTCCCCTGATAAGAACTGATTAGATTAGATTAGTTGAGATTAGGAAGACAAAGACCCCTAAAATCTACATACCCCACCCAAACTCTAAAAGACATGACCTTTGGGGACATAATAGGATTAACCCACCAATACCAAAAGGGCACACTCTGGCTCAGGTCAAAGTACATGACACAGGAAATACAAAGCCTCAAACAGGAACAAGAAACAACCTTAAAAGCCCAAGAAGATATAAAAACCCACCACTCCCAGCTACATGTGGTCAGTTTTCCCAGAGCCAAGTTTCTGTCTGGCTCTGCCCTTCAATAAACTACAACCTTCTTTCTAAAGCAGTCTCCATTTTGTTTATTCCCGGCTTGGACTGGACCCTGATGAAGATTTTTCTTTCAACAATAAAAAAGCTTTGGCCGCAAGGAGGCTGATGCTACACTGACAGAAAAAAAAAGAAAAATACAGAACAAATATATATACCTTCAGAAATTAAAAATATTGATCTAAATTATTATTGGCTGAGAAAATAGGGTTGCTAAGCCTTCCTTCCTTCCTTCCTTCCTTCCTTCCTTCCTTCCTTCCTTCCTTCCTTCCTTCCTACCTCTCCACATTTTTTTGCAGTGTGTTAATATTTTTAGGATGTTTACTGACCTATATATAGCCCAGCAAGTGCTTTGTCTCCACTTAATACACTGTAGTAACTGGAGAACAAAAGAACTCTAAGAACCATAATCTCTCAATACACAATCCTTGTTTCTGAAGTTAGTTTTGGCAGCTTTCCAATCATGTTGTATTTTAAAAATACACCATTCAAATGGCTGTAATTAAGTAAAAAAAAAAGAAGACCATCTTTGGGATTCAGTAAGATGCATTTTAATGTGTACCCATAAATGGACTGGATCCAGAGAGCTTCTTCTGAAAGTATACCGTAAATGACTCCTTATAGACAAAGAATTGTCTATTCTTTGTAGAGATTGATCAGAAGTGGAGGAACCTTTTATTGTCCTGATTCTTTGAGAAAGCTTATGAGAACTTAATTTCTCTGAGTCCTACCAGAGTTGAGACTCAGGGCAGTATCACTGAATTTAACCTGGAGATCTGAGTTTCTTGCCTTTATCATAATTTCTATAATACTTTTTACTCCTAATCCATCACAAAACAATATGAAGCAAACCAGTGATTACCTTCACTTCTGCCTCCTTGGTGGCCCTGAGGATTGAGAAGTTCATGAGCCTATCAACATTTCTTCAAACCACTGCTGATCCTAGAGCAGGGGTGTCAAACTGCCGGCCTGCAGGCCGGATGTGTCACGTGGAAGCCGTGCCCACTCCATTGCTGGCTATGGAGAAAAAGCTCCGATACATCACACGACGTCACATGACATCATGAGTTTGACAAGTCTGTCCTAGAATAACTAAAAACCCTTCCCTAGAACAAACCTTCTGTGCACGTTTTCATGCACCTTGTGTGCATTTCTCTCGATATCTTCAGAAAATCTAACTGCTTGATAGGATAGCTAGTTGTACAACAGTAAACCCATTCACACTCTGTTGCATACAAGATGAACTGTGGTGAAAGGACAGCATGCCAGAATATTTGCAACCAGGCACTTTTCCTAAGACCTGTAACTATGGTTGTATGTAGTGGTTGGCAGTAAGACAGAAAAGGAAATGTGTTTTAAATATCAGGCAATGAGAACAGAAGGCTCAAGTTTGAGAAGTGAGGCAAAAGAAAGCTTGAATCAGAGTGGGAGGCACAGACAAAAATTACCTTCATCATAAAGCCATACAGGTAATCCCTGATTTACAACCATTTTGTTTAGTAACTGAAAAAAGTGACTTTATGGCCGGTTTTTGCACTTATCACTGTTTCAGCATCCCCATGATCGCGTGATCAAAATTCAGACATTTAGTAAATGGCATGTATTTATGACACTGTTCCGGGTCATGTTGTTTGTAACCTTCCCAGCCATTTCTGACCAGCAAAGTCAAAGCCCAATTGCATGATTCATTTAAGAACTGCAGTGATTCAGTCAACAATTGTGACAAAAAAGGGTTATCAAATGGGGCAAAACTCATTTAACAGCTGCCTTGCTTAGCAAGAGAAATTGGGGGCTCGGTTGTGATCATAAGTCAAGGACCACTTGTAATATTGTATATAGTATATATAATATTGTAAGCCGCAGCTAGCAACCAGCTTTGCCAACTAACATCCCCCCCCCCAAAAAAATGTTCAGCATTCTAAAGGAATTGAAGTCATGCAATCTGATTTCAAGCTGGCACAAAGTCTGATTGGAGGTGTCTTACATCACTGACTCACACTGATCTGAAATAACTTCATTGTATACTAATGATTTTTCTCTCTCTTCCCATTCTTTGCGTGAGGGGGATTGCTTTTCTAAGCACTCCTATTGAATGTTAGATTGTGGGAACACACACACACACACACACATTCAGAATTCTCTTCTAAATGGGCTGAATGGAATTTAGAATCTAATCAACCCTTAAAAGAAAGGCTCTAAGGTCATGTGGTGGAAAGGAAGTCCAAATTTGCCACAGAAGCAACTGATTCTCATGGAAACTGGCCTGAGGCTTGAGAAGTGCTGATAAAATACATTCGACTATGTCTTCTCTCTTTTGGTGGAATCTGCTCTCAGTGTGCTCCTCCGTTCTGATGAGTGGAGGCCTATAATTTCAGTGCCACCAAATGCCCTCAGAATGATGCCAAAGTGAGGAATTAAATGGGTGGTTAGATTTAGTTGCAAGAGCCTTGGTGGAGCAGTGGGCTAATGCCTCCTTAAGTAACACCAGCTGCCTGCAATTAGTGCAGGTTCGAGTCCCACCAGGCTCAAGGTTGACTCAGCCTTCCATCCTTCCGAGGTAGATAAAATGAGGACCCAGATTGTTGGGGGCAATAAGCTGACTTTGTAATAATGCCGCTTGGGGGGGGGGAAAGCCCTAATAAGCAGGCATATACATAGAATGAAGGCTATTGCTAAGCACATTGATTTGTGCTTTTTAGATTGTAAGCCGCCCTGAGTCTTCAGAAAAGGGCAGGATATAAATGGGATTAAAAAAAAAAGATGCTTGATGTGTCAGGTTGCATGGCTGTTGTTGTTGTGTGTTTTTTTAAATCAGAATCTGGCAAATATTATTGGTAGTTTCTACAAGGATACTAAGAATATTTGGCTGGACTGCTGTATAAATTAAAATTAGGTTTTCTTTCAGTTCTTATTCCATGTTTTATAAACCTGTAAACATATCTATAATGCACGGTTGGGTGTTACCTTAGAAGAATTTTGAATCAGCCCAATATATCTTAATTTAATTTTCCTCAGAGGTTTATTTTGAGAATAAAAGGCTGTGTTCTGCTCTGTGCTTATAGGGAAAGAGATGAGAAGGATCTAGTTTAAACACCTCTTGTACAGATTCTGGATCCCTTCTGAGGAGGGAAAAGATTGAGAAAAGAGAAAAGAAGAATCATGGTACCACCTTTGGAATTCTGAAACAATCATTTAGAATTAAAAATTCTATAAAATATTACCTTTTTTTGTGTCTAAACCTAATATTCATATTTAGAGTCTAGGGGGGAAAAAAGCGAAATCTTTTTCTAGGGGAAAAAAAAAGTCCACGGAGGAAAGACATCAATTTGTGACGTGATATGTGAAACTTCTGAGAACAAACCACAAAGGTAGCCCTTTGTTTCTTTTGATTTATAAATATTTAAATGTTGATAACCCCAAATGCCTCTGTGCTTTGCTAGCTGCAGCATCAGTTTAATGCCAGAACAGTAAGTATGTTTTTGGACGGCTAAGGATTTGGAAAGGAATAAATTATATTTCTCCCAGGAATAGGGCTAACAATGATTTGTGCCTGTCATTGCAATTCCCTATTTACCTGACCTATTAGTAGAGGGCAATATGCCAAAGAAATGTTTAATTAACATTTGTAAGTAGATTTTAAAAAATCACTGCCGCCCCCACCCAGCTTTAAAACAGTAGTTTTAAAGCCTGAAGTGAAGGTCCTAGAAAAGGCAAGCTCTTCACCCTGTAATTATGAAAGCTCCTACTGGGGCTTTCATTTATCTCATTAACATCACAGTCAGATGGTGCTGCTCTGGGTAACTTGTGGGTGTCTAAATAATTTTACTCCTGGGCAAAGCAAGCAGAGATGTCCCCTTTTCTTTCTTTTTTTAAAGCTTCCAACAGGTTTCAAGGTTTCTCAGGAGCAACACCTTATTGAAGCTTTGTGATGTCTCAGCAAGACTGCAAACAAAACTTGAATAGGGAAGAAATTGAATGAAACCCAGTTGGGAAGACGATCTCTTTTTGTCCGAATTTAATTCAAATTAAACTTTAAACCTCCTGGCATGAGCTCAGCAGGCAGTTATGGCAAGGTGTAGTACAGAGGTGTGATAAAACGGTTTTCCTGAATTGCCTTTTCCTTCTCAGGGAACTGCACCATCTATGTATGAGGTGGTGATGAGAAGCTATTGCTTACCCAAGAAATTTGTTAACGTGTATACTTGGCATTAAAAATATAGGTTGAACGTTCCTTTAAAAATGTCCTTAAATTAGCCCCCTTTCTTCAGAAGAAGAAAAAAAAAACAGTCAACCTGGAATGGACTTTCAGTCTTGGCCAATCTCCAAATATGTTGCATTTCTGCAGGAAATTTCTCCCCATGCTTCTGTCTGCCACAAAGGGACCCTGAGGTTAATAATACCTGCATTCTTCAGGGAAAAGAGAGAATCAGTGTGGCAATTTTGTGGCCAGTGAACTGATGTGAGGCCTCAGTTTGATTTATGAGTGTATTTCAAATTGGAGTCAAATGGCTGCTTTAACATCTAAATACAAACAAACAACTTCAATGGAGACTTAAAAAGGCATATTATTTATTTGTTCCATTCATATTCTATCATTCCCATTTTTAACCCCCAAAACAACTCTGAGGGGAAAGTTGTTCTGAGAAATAGTGACTTCTGTAGGTTAGTCCTCGCCTTATGACAGCAAATGAGACTGGGAATTTCCATCTCTAAGTGATACAGTTATAAAGTGCAATGTTATATAATCACATCACTTAGTGAGAGTATTCTGAGCGGACAGTCCCTGTTGCCATCATATCCCCAAGTTACACAGACTCTTAAGAGGGACAAGGTGGAAATGCCAGGTAAACAGTCTGGTGGGTGAGAGTTATGAGAGGGTAGGGTGCCACATGCTATAAAGCACAGGAGGTTGGTTGGATGTGCCACAATGGGCAGGGAAATGTGTAGGCAGACACACATAAAAGAAGCAAGGACAATTTCTAACTTCCTGCTGGCTTCCCCATTAACTTTGTTTGTGGAACACTGCAGGAAATGTTGGAAATCATGATCACATGACCATGGCTCACTGAAATATAATTGCAAGCTGGGCACTAAGCACCCAGAGCATGCTCACATGACTGCAGGGACATAGCAATAGCCAACAACTTTGCAGTCATAAGTCCCCCTTGTTTGGCACTATCATAATTTTGAATGATTGGTTGCCAAATGAGTGGTTGTAACAGAAGGAATATCTGTATTGTGTAGTTCAGCTATAGCAAAAACTGTTCTCAAGTTGGTTTTGCATTCCTATGATTCCCAGCCAGGAGACTATTTGGTAATATTGGCTTGTGATTACGGAATTGAAGATCAGCACAGGCCAAGAATTAATAGGCTTTATTTATAATATACATGCCTGCATTACTCTATGAGAATGCAATGTAACCTATAGTGGCTGGGGAACTTTTTGGGAGTTGAAGTCCACACATCTTAAAAAGGCCAAGGTTGAGAAACACTGCTCTAGAGCTTTGTTTGTCCCCCTACCTCTTTAGTTTGAAAAACATATGGTAAGGAAGAACTCAGTCAGGTCAAGACAAAAAATGTGGAAAGTATAGTATATGCCTAAAAAAGGTCCAATGCTATTAAACAAGTAACAAAACATAGCCCACCTGAAGCCAGAAAATTAATCATTTGTGTCCAGCCCCATAAAAATATGCTCTTGGCTGTTTTGCATCTTTGTTCCACCAATTAAGTCCCAACAAAATGTAGAAATGGTGGCTTTTTGTTTTCACCAAATTTGCTTTTTATGTGATCAGTTATGTTATGTACTGGTAAATAATGTTGTATCTGTAGAACATTTCACATGCATTCACTGATTGTTCAACCCAATAGTTAGCTAGCAATATTGATGCATATGAATCAGTGAAACAACTGTGGTTTGCCTAAGGCCACAGAGTGTTTCTGGCTTGAGATGAATTTTGCTTCATTGACTTTCCCCCTCAGTTTTTCATAGCCACCAAAGCTGCACCATCTGGTTCTTATAAATTGCTTCAGTTGAAGTTGTTATGGCACTTGAATTGCCTCAACTGGTTGAAATAATCCTATAATTCCTTTTCATCACTACCAACTTGCAAACAAGCAGGGTTGTTTTAAAGGATATAACAAAGCCACAGAGGTGTCTTTTCCCCTCAAAGATTTTTTTGTTCTCCAGCAGAAGACCATGGAATGAAATGCTATAAAAATAATCTCCCAGCTAAGCTGTGTTCTGTAATGATTTTTAACAGAGCTTCTTCCACCATGCAGGCACTGATTTTATGTGTGATAGAGGTTTGTCAGAAATGTGCACTCTAGCTAAAAATAACAAGCATAATGGGTCAAACATTAAATCTCTGGTGATGGCCTCTATTTGCACTTTGTAGATGAGAGGAAACATGATTTTTTCCCAAATGAATCAAGTGAGAAGTGAGTGTCTTTTTTCATTTAGACAGGCAAAAAGAATTAGGCAAATACAAAGTTTCATTGAAGCAAACCCAAAACAAAAACTTTAAACTCACAAACATGGGAATCAACATTTGGATCTGGAAAAAAAAAGATCTATAGCCTTGTTCTGAGATCTGATCCACACATTATCCATTCCTCTATATGTCAGTTTTTGTTAAGCCTTAGGAAGTAAAGTTAAGCTTTTCTAATATATTGGTTGTTGTGACTCTTTGGCCATGTTAATTCCCAAAAATTCTGGAAGTAGAGTCCAAACATATATAAAAGATGCACAATTAAAAAAATTCTAGGCAACAGTTCCTTGGGTTCTTGAAGTTAGTGGGAAAGTTAGTGGGAGCTGAGCTGTGCAGTTTCCTCTGTTTTTGTGTCATGGCAGATAACAAAACACAACTGTGAAAACAGCTAACACAAGCCACAATCAGCTTCATGACTTGCAGCTGAGAATGTTGAAGTAATATAAACTGATATAAAAAGGTAGTTCCACAATGGGTCTTAGACAGGAGTCTTCAAACTTGGCCCTTTTATAACTTGTGGACTTCAACTACCAGAATTCCTCATCCAGCATGCCTGGATGAGGAATTCTGGGAGTTGAAGTCCACAAGTCATAAAAGGGCCAAGTTTGAAGACCCCTGGTCTTAGGGATACATAGATATGACCATTGATATGGCAAGTGATAGTTATGTGTAGGCAAATCAACTTATTGGTGTCTCATCACATTATCATGGTAAAAGTGGGGCTTGCTTAAGGTGGGGAGGGATTTATGGACTGTTTCTAAACTAAGCAAAAAAGGGCCTTTTTCCTCCTCCAAATTGATGTTTACCTTTCTTAAAAATAAAGAAAAAATATAACAGGACCCAGAATTCTTCTGATTCACAAGTCATTTCTTTAAGTAGCTGGAAAGTAGCTGTGTACATGTCCACAATTAATCTTCAGTAATAACAGTTAATGGAAAATCTCTTTACAGACCAATGAACTGTTGATAATAGTGTGGATATTACACTTCCCACAGAAAGCTACTTCTATAACTGATTTAGCTGTTTCATAGAATCGTTAGAGTGGAAATGAACCATTTCAGCCTCTTTTATCAAGTCAAGACACAATATACCAAAACATTTTCAACAGATGCTCCTCAACCTTTTCCTTAACCATTTGTCTCCACAAGCCATCTTATCAGCATACTGACAAAAGTTTCAGAAATCCTCACAAATTTTGTCTTTATATTTTGGGTCCATGGTAAAAATTTCTCACTATTTCAAAATATTTTTTTTTCTCTTGTCCTACTAGAAAAATGGTGTACCATTTAGGAAGTTATGGTTTGAAATCTGGATTATGTCACTGAAGCCATTCAAAGAAAAATATCAAGAAAGGAAAGTATGCGAAATAATAATAGACTGACACCTCACAGGTTTTGTGTGTGTGAATAAAATGAAGGAGATTCCCATGTAACCTCATTGAACTCCTGGAGGAAAAAAACAGGGTATGAATTTCAACAACCAGAAAAAATGACTGCTGTCATGTTCACATAATTTAACTAGGTTCTCAGTCCAGTTTGTAACATTCAGTAATGTTGTGCACATGTAAACTTTGGTGTTCATATTTTCTGCTTCAGATATTATACACATACACATACTGTACATACACATACAGTTGTTTCTTCATACTAGTCTTTTTCCCTATTTTTTTCCTAATATATACCCATAAGATATTAAACAAGATTGATGGTTTGTGAAAAGATTGTGATATTGTGATATGATGTGAAAATATTTTTTTCAGGTGATGCTAATTAGTCACTTTTAGCTATAATTTGCTTTGTATTTTATCAAATCAGAGAGGGGAAGATTTCTGAAAAAAATTCACTGGTTCTTCTTTTTCATTAAAAAAAATGAATATATATGGAACTTTTCTAAAATGTTAGTACATTAACAAAGTGTGTGAAATCTGTACCCTTTTTATACAGAGAATTCATTCAATAACTTTTTTTTTTAAAAAGAGTCCTATTTCAGGGAGACTCCAACCACTATTTTAGTCTGATGGTGCGTGAATATATTCATGATTTCCATCTGCAAATTGCAGCCTGAACAGCCATTGTGACTACTGCTTGTGTGAAAAAATAAAGTCAGCCTCTGAACATGAGTTTGCATGAACAAATATTGTAATGTAGTGGGTCCGACGCAAGGAAGAGACGCCAGCCGGAGTACGTGTTCAGCTCTTTATTGGAAGGGGGTAGCGTACTGAGGAATGAGGGTTACCTGGCCTCCTTAAATACCTAGCCAGGTAAGCGGACAGCCATTGGGGTTGGCCCTAGGTTTCCCGCCGAAACTGGGTTTCCTGCCAAAACTGTTCAGGCCAACGCCCCCTGGTGGCTGTTGCTATGCAGGTGCCTGCATACATAACAAATATCATCTTTAGTTCTCCTCAAGGATTTGTATAAACTTTTATTTTACCTGGCATATGTAGGAAATAGCTTTTAGAGTCTTTGTCTATAGAGTTACTAGTTACTTTGTCTATAGAGCAAATCATTATAGAAAAGAAGGGAAAACACTACTACTTTTATTGGAGGAGACCTTGGTTTTACACATTAAAGCTTCTTTATTAAATCCAGTTTACAAACAATTGGTTTGATGTCCATGCTGTCCAGTAATATATATATTATTTGGGAATCTTACATATATTCTTGGGCATTTTCTCAAACTGTTATTTATTTAAGACTTTTTATGCTCTTTTGGACAGGCAGATTCTCTTCATCTGTATTTGGTAAATATTGAAAAGAGGTTTTTATCTGCTTATTTATTCAGATTCAGATCTTAATTGTAGTTTATATTCTTGAAATAATTAAATGAAATGTCATTTAAAGGCTAACAAATTATTGTGGTATTCAACAGATGCAAGGCAGGGTATACTGAGACTATACAAAGCTCCTTTGTACCTGAGCTTATAAATTGAAATTGATGAAGTAGGAGGGAATGGCTAAACAAAGGAATAAATGCTGAGATTTATTGAAAGAGGCCATTTTCATTTTTCCTTGATGAGGCATTTTTCCTTGATGAGCTGATTACACATGTGATATAAAGGGGAAAAAAACATATCTCCTCCCCTGGTCTCTTCTCTCCCTGATACAGCTGACAAAGTGAGAAAGAGCCTGTGGCCTAGAGGTCAACACAGCTGCCTAACATGCAAGCAGCCCAGGTTCGAATCTCAGAAGGGTGTGGCTGGCTGATGAGAGCAAAGCAGCTTGAAAAGCTATACCAGTCTCCCTTTAATTCTTTGTTAGCAATCCAAATTTAATATAAAAATGATGTCACAGTAGTGACTGCTGCCTGTGGATGGCCCTAGTGTGGGCTGATACAGGCAAAATATTCCTTCTCCCCATATTTGGGTTGATAGGGTACTCTATTGTACTGTACTCAAGACAGAGAGATAGAGATAGAGATAGATATATACAGACTGAATTGAATACCTTGAACTTTATAATTCAGATCCTTTCTTTTAGGAAAACTGTCTTTTATGAAATTATGTTAAGGTAACTTGCAATCTACACAATAAAAAACCACCAAACAAAAATAGGCTAACATAACAATAACTTCAATATCAAAATGATAACATGCATTTATTTTTTTAAAAAAAATCTTTATTATGTTTACAATCAAACAACTTTTATGTGCAATTCATCTATTTCTCTCCAATAAAATACCAAAGCTATATTTTTAAGATTGAAGTTGTACAATTAATACAGAAAAAATCAAATAACAACAAAAAAACTCCCAGCAAAAGTATCAACCTAAAGTGAAATATATAAATAAACCATAAGTTAAAAATATTTTAACCAAAACAGAGGAAGTTGTCACTTTGAATTTTGCTAAGTTTCTTATTTTGCCAAACATGACAAAAAAGGTATCTTGTAATTTGAAAGGTAACCTTTATTAAACTTTGAATGTATTTTTCTATTTTTTTCTTAATATACACATTTTATATATAAACCATTATATATAAAACTGTAGGTTTATTTGCATTTTGTACTAAAGGCTTTGCAAGCAATTTTTGTTCATCCAATGGGTGGATTTGGGGGGAAAATAATGAAAAATATATTTCTATGTATATTTTTGGAGTTGCAAATTCTATACAGTTAAAAAAAATCAGCTAAAAACATTAAGGTCATCAATAGTTTGGAGAAATATGAATTGAGCATATTCACATTAATGTGTGAACCAAATTAATTTTTCTTCTATCTTGACAATATTAAACATCCTCATCATAAGTACCCTTTGTTTATCTGGAGAAGATAATTTCAACCACAGGACTTTATCATCCCTACCCCATTGCTCATGTGTCTACATGACTAAATGAAGACACATAGCATCTGAAGAACTGCTCCTGAAAGTAACCTGAACACATGACATCCAATGTGAGAAAAAGTGATATATTATGCAGTGCTTTGTTTCTTTTGTTGCTGTTGGTGTTGTTGAAAAAGGCTACAGAATTCAGCAGTAGAATTAGGAAAGAGGGGCATGGGACAATATTGTACTGTACCAAGAAAGAAGTATGTTATGATGACCTCATCTGAAATTGTTCCATTTTTAAATATAGCAAAGAAGAGCCAAAGTCAAACACAGGGTTTTTGTTTGAAGTAACAGTTGCATATCCATCGTCTTGTATTGTTCCAAGGACAAATTTGCAAAGATAAATAATAAATATTATTAAAGCTTGTAAGCTGCCCTGAGTCTTTGGAGAAGGGCGGGATATAAATGGAATAAAAATAAAAATAAAATAAAATAAAAAAAATGTGAAAATGCAGGATACAAATTTTATAGTGAGATTACACAAAATGGATCTCTTGCTGCAGGGTTTAGGTAAATGTGAATCCTACTTCTGCAAAGTTGAAATAACTCTCTGGGTTTTAATTTACATAATAATGGCCTGCCTTGAGCCATCTTGTTCTATAGTTTTAGTAAGAATAACCTGAAGTAAGATAAATGTGGAGTGAAGCCATTATAAAGCAACTTAATCATGCCATATCATACAATTATTTTAAGAATAAAGGAAGATAAGCTAATAACTTCAAATAATGACAGTTGCTGAATAGATGTATATTTCAATTCATCAGAACAAGAACATAATTAATCTCTGTGATGGCAGGTGGAATTTGAATAAGCTAAACAAAATGCTTTTTTAAAAAAGGTTAATTTGCTCAAATGATCATTTCCAGACTGTCCTTTCACAATACTCAGATAAAGAAGAAAAATCCATATCCTTTAACATAATTTTATGGTCTAGGATTATCTTTTCTTCTCCAATATATAGTCTAAATGTTTTGGGGCTAGAAAAAAGGAGCAATATCTGAACATATATCCATGAACATGTGTCTCATATGGGAAATAGTTAGCGTGGTTGTAAAAGTAAGATGATAGAATTGAAAAATCATGTTGAACCCAAGACATTGTGCTTCATAAGACAGAGCAGCCTCCCTTTATCCAAATCAAAATGCATAGTTGCCAAGAGCTACCCAAGTTATTTAAAGTATTTCTCCATCTTTGGCAAAAGCAGATAGTCATTACAGCTGAATTAATGAACCTTTCACTTCTGTTTCATAAGCCAAAATTAAATAGCTAAGGAGTCCTTTTTCTGCTCAGTATTGGGGCTGGTCATTTGGGGAATGACAAGGCAAATCCAAGGAAAATCTAATGTTGGAAAGTATTATGAAACTAACTGGATGGAATTATGGAGTATGTTTAAGAATGCTGACCTAAACTGATTTGATTGGCTTTTATACAACCCATATTCACCCTTCCTTCTTCCTTCTTTCCCTCCCTTCCTCCCTCCTTCCCAAATTTTTATGTACCTACTCCGAAAAATACATGCAGAGACATTCCTATGGCTCAGATATACCAACATTTTTTAAAAAATGCAATCTTTAGAGGGAGCATATTTATTAATTTTGTAATATGGCAGAGCATTGTGGAAATTGTATAATTTCTCTGCTTCTTTCCTGTTATTATGAAACAGAATGAAAATAATGGGAAAACATGTGTGACAGAGTCATAAGCAATAGGGCTACCAGATCTGGACTGCAAAATCCAGATAATCACAGAAAGCAGCAATGAACATGAGCTCTTTATTTCTAACCTGCTGTCTTCAGGATTTTTGCAGTCCCAATCTGGTAAGCAGACCAGTACAGTCCAGATCAAGTATATGCAGTGGTGGGATTCAAATATGTAAACAACCGATTCTCTGTGTGGATTCCACTTCCACTTCTGGGCCTGGGCAACCAAAAATTAGCTGCCGTTTCTGCCGAAGTGGTGTGAACCGGCTGAATCCCACGGCTGGGTATATGGACTGGTAACAAACTGTTTGGTCCATCTCTTATGCTGAGTGATCTTTGTTTCTTGGCTATAAAAATGACATTGCATCAATCTTCATCACTGCCTTTGCCTCCTTTGGAATCCATGCATAAGGTGTTGTTGTTGTTTTAAAAATGCTTGTTAATTATGCTGACTTCCATCCCACTTTTTTCTTTTTCATTTGCTTTCTCATAAGCACATGTCCCTTACGGCAGGTTACCAGGGAAAAGGCAAAAATGGGTAGGCCTCTAGTTTCTGGTCTGTAATGGCCAATCCTATAATTGATCTGGACAGAAAAGAATGAAAGTGCAAGAGTTCAGAGACAAACAATATCCAACATCTTGGCAACATCTGAGAGATAAAAGCAGACCTGGAAAACCCCAAGGTGTGAAGTAGCTGTAGAATAAGTTGCCTGCAATTTAGCAGCTATGATTCTTTTATCCACAAGATCGTAAGGGGAGAAACATACAGTCACATTAACAGTAAAGGGAAATGATGGGAAGAAATTCTATGGAAAGCAAACAGTGCTATCTATGAAACAACATTTAAAGCTGTTTTCATCAGCATATATTGAACACAAGTAATGAAGGAAAATCTACACAAAGTGTGAAGAATTTTAGTAAAGGTGGTATCCACCGTAATTACCAACTATAATTGCATACTATTAAGGTAATATTTTTTCATCTATTTTTCCAACGTACGGGTCATTTGATCGCATAACCTTGAGATAAATGTCTCAAACAGTAATAATACTGCTTTCTGCCTTTTTCACTTCTTAATGTTTTTGTCATCAAAGGCAGAGGAATTGCTTGCTATTTAAGCCTCAGGAGCAGACAGAGTAATAAGAATTAAATTCATGCTGGAGAATTTCTATAGTCTTTACGCCAGACTGAGACAATTGAATTCTCTGTTAATTAAGACTGAAATTGAATTCTCCTTACCTGATATTGATATCAAATATTCCCCCCTCCTTAGAGTCACAGCAGTGAGATATCTGGTGGAGGTCAATAACCATAACCCCATTTACAAAGTTTCCTTTTTCTTCTTTCCTGTTTTCAATAAAACAATATAGGTTTCATAATTTGTTAGTAGGGTCAATAGTGCTTCATCCATAAATGGTTTGCATAAATACTTTTTAAAAAATATATGCCATTAATATACAAATAAATGTCTTTCTGTATTTATTGTATAATACCAATTACCAAGAAATCTCACACACCTTGCTAGTGTATCTTGATAGCTAAACAGTCTGTATACAGAATTACATTTAGTAAATGAATAAGCAAAATAAGGAGCATTGTTTTTGCAATTTTCAGTCAGTGAGAACTTCATAGTCATCATTGCTCATTGTGGCTTTGTAATTATCCAGATAAAATAGGCATTTAGACCAACAGCATCTACTGTATGTGCTTTGTTTGAAATGCATATCATATAGTCACTGTGCCGAAGCTAATTGGATGGAGGGTTTTCTGAGAATGCTGTATTAGCTGCATGGGGCTCCAAGACAGAGAGAATATGGTTTATAGATGAACTAAGTGAATACATGGGAGGTAATGAATGCAACATGAAACAATAATTTGTTACTGCATTCTGAAAATTGCACATCTGTATTCCAAATATGGGGGGAGGCATATAAAATGAAATAGTTTCAGATGCAGCCTATTACTAAAAACAAATGGTTTAGTAGATCAACAGAGACTGCTAATAAATATATCCTGGCTGATATATTTCGAAGTAATAATAAATACTCTTACAGAATTAATGATGATTATTGCCAGAAAATCTTATTTAGCAATTTGATAACATTCACTTTTCAATATGAACTTTAAGAATGATAGCTAATTTAAACTGCATTTATTATTCCAGGCTTGTCTTTTTAAGCTTCTCATGGTATCATTAATATCCATATGAAAGGCAATTTTTAGAGATGTTGTAGAGTATGGAATCATTTAGACCATGTAACTGAGTAATAATTCCTCCTTCTGTGATTCTGTAATTATATCATTAAAAATTCATCCCTTAAAAAAGATGAAAAAGCATTTTTACTTTCTTTCAAAACAGGATAAACATTTTGGGTATCTTTACATTTTGACTGATAATGTGCCATCAAGTAGGTGTCAGCTCTTAACAACTACATAATAGATTTTCTCCATGACAATCTATCTCTATCTGCTCCTGAACTTCCATTGGTGCACTCATTACCAGTATATCTACCTTTTTTAATTACTGTTGTGACCAAAGTATGTCCCTCTCAGGAAGAGAACTCAGAGTCGCGAAAAGGGTTAAAACCTGGCCAGTGGGTGCTCTCAGTCAGTTCCAGGATTGCTTTGAAACCACTGTCTGGAGTGTATTCGAAGATCAAGACCTGAACGTATACACGGATGCCGTACTCTCTTATATCAAAATGTGCACTGACAGAGTGACAACAGAAAAGTGCATTAGAGTTTATGGGAATTGCAAACCCTGGATGACTGCAGAGGTATGTACACTCCTGAGAGCCCTGGATTCTGCCTTTAAGGCAGGGGACAGGGACACATATAGAGACGCCAGGGCAAATCTCAGAAGAGGCATTAGGATGGCGAAACAACAATATAAACATAAGGTGGAGAACCACCTAGCAGACAACAATCCAAAGCAGGTGTGGCAGGGACTGCAACACCTAACCAACCACAAGGGCAATACCAATGCCTCATTGGCAGAGGAGCTGAATATTTTCTTCTCTCACTACGAGGTGAAAAGACCAGACCCCGTAGCTTCTGCTGGCTGGCCTTCTGATTCTCAGCCACTCACCCTGTGTGAACATCAAGTGAAAGCTGTACTGAAGGCTCTGAATCCCAGCAAAGCTGCAGGCCCAGATGGAATGCTGGGGATAGTGGTTAAGAACAGTGCTGACCAATTAGCATAGGTCCTGACAAGGATCTTTAACATCTCCTTGCAAACAGCATGTGTACCATCATGCTTGAAAGCAGCTATCATTGTCCCAGTCCGAAAGAAAACAGCAGTTGAGTGCCTGAATGACTACAGACCAGTTGCATTAACGTCTGTAGTGATGAAATGCTTCGAAAGACTGGTTCTCCATCATCTTAGGATATGCCTCACACCAGACTTCGACAAACATCAATTTGCCTACAGAGGGAACAGGTCGACAGTCAATGCCATAGCTACTGCTCTACACTCTGTAGCAAGCCATCTAGAGAAAACTGGAAGCTATGTCAGGATGCTTTTCATTGATTACAGCTCGGCTTTCAACACCATTTTGCCGAGCATTCTTATTGAAAAGCTGACTGACTTGAATTTTTCCCCCTCCATCTGCGATTGGATTAAAAACTTTCTTAGGGAATGGCTACAAACAGTGAGGGTTGGGTCTGTTTCATCCACCCCCCTGAAGCTTTGCACCGGCTCGCCACAGGGCTGCATGCTTAGCCCCTACCTGTACTCATTGTACACATACGATTGTATCGTCTGACCCATCTACTGTGATAATTAAGTTCTCAGATGATACCACTGTAGTGGGTCTTATTACAGGTGGAGATGAAACAGCATACAGGGGGGAGGTACAAAAACTATCCATATGGTGTTCAGAGAACAACTTGCACCTGAACATTGGCAAGACAAAAGGGATGGTGTGTCAATGCTGCAAACATTGACATGTTTTTGCACTGACAGTGTAAGAGACAGCCTTTTGTTTAAACTGCTTCACTTTAAATCTTGAAGGGAGGGAATTTTTCTAATGTCTATTTTGAGAAGATAAGAAGCCCTGTACAGAATGGGAGGAGAGACCTCATATGTGAAACTAATTGGATAATATGATTTATAACATGTAGATAAGGGCAGGGATTGTGTGTGTGTTATGATGGGTTTGGGGGGAGGAGATTTCAGATTCTGGCATCCCTCCATGAGTGCAAATGTTTCGTTTTATGATTGAGACTTTTTAGATAAACAGTGCTTGCATTTTGTTTGATTTGTCTCATTCATCGGAACCATGACATGGTGCTAGACTTCTGGAGGAACCTGCCCCACTTTACATCGGGGGGGGGCTGTGTGGAGAGAGTTTCCTCCTTTAAATTCCTGGGATTCTACCTCTGTGAAGATCTTACCTGGAAAGTTAATACAACCCAGGTGGCCAGAAAGGCCCAATAGAATCTCCACTTCCTCAGGGTCTTGCAGAAGAACAGGGTAGAACAATGGCTAATGACCTTCTTTTACCAGTCTACTATAGAGAGTGTCCACTTGCAATGTATTGTGGTTTGGTATGCTGGCCTGACAGCCGCGGATAGGAAAGTATTACAGAGGGTGGTGAGCACAGCACAAAACATTGTGGGCTGTCCCCCAACACCACTGGATGATGTCTCCAGAGCTCACTGCCTTGGAAGAGTGAGGAAAATTCTCAGGGACAACTCACACCCTGGTCAGTATCTCTTTACTCTCCTTCTATCGGGTAGGAGATACAGGAGTATAGCCAACTGTACCAACAGGCTGAAGAACAGCTTTTATCCATGGGCTGTCAGGCTCTTGAACAGGAAATAATTGTATAATTTTATGTATGATTGACTTTTGAGGTTGGTGTGTTGTGCAATTAGCTCACATGGTGTAACAAGATGGTGGGTTTGTTGTCACTGTGAGTTGTGGTGGTAGGGCACGAAGGGAGGCTTAGCCAATATCAATGTGTACATGGTTGTACTTTGACAATAAAGGTTTATTCATTCATTGTGCATCTGTTGATATCCATGTACAGAGGCATGACTTTGGTTGTTTGGAGACAAGAGTTAGCTATGAAGAAATTACAGCACTAACAGAAATTGATAAGCCATTGTCTGCTTCATTTCAATTACCTAAGCTATATAACCCAAATATATTTTCTTCTGTAATATTTCCAACTCTGGCATTCCAATCTGCAATTAGAATTGCATGTTCCATCAGTGTCAAATTTAATTTGATTATAAAGCTCATCAACCTCCTCTTCTTCTGTATTAGTGATTGGAGCATAAACTTGGATGATTGGAAGTTTAATTGATAATAATAATTTGGTCATTGATTGCATTTTACTGCTTTTGCTATATCTTTCCTAACTATGAAAGCAACTATAAAAGCAGCTTCTCTGTTTTTCATGTACTGTGCAATAAACAGTGTTATCTGACTGAAAATATCCAATTCATCTTAATTCACTGATGCATAAGATAAGTTGTCAATTTGTAGTCGTTTAATTTCATCTTAAGCTGAACTGAACTTTCCTATGTTCATGCTGCTTATGTTCCATTTCCCACTGCAATTTTGCCTTTGCAGCTTTGGATTCCCCCCCCCCCTCTATGGCAACATCAGCATCTAGATGTCCCAAAGGCTTTAATTTAGCTATGTCATAAATACCATTAGTACTCCAAAAGATCCTCAGCATTTCCTCAGTAGTACGTTGATTGCATTCTGACCTGAGGAATCCTGTATTGTTCATAGGTTTACCATCTGGTTTTCTTAGCAAAAGTACAGGATGTTTTCTGCTGAACAATATGAACTGGTGCCGCTGACATTGTCAATAAAGTGACCTTCCCTCTCTAACATTTTCCAATGCAAGTGCCTGCTTGCTTTAGCTGGGCAACTGGAATAGCCTAGAATCCTACTGGGAAGATATATTCTTGCCATAAACTTTGGATGTTCTTCAGTCATATTCCCTGGAATATCCCTGTGCCACAATGAAGCCACAAAGCATTTATTGAAGGTAATGGTGATAAGCTTTGCTTAGCGACATCATTTTTGCATATAGGTACTGCCAAAAATATGCTGTTGGGTACTTTATTGTGTAAACTGTATAAATTCAGGCTGCCAACTTAAGCATATGTAAGTAGAAATAAGCTCTGGTTAAATCCCTAACATTTACTTTGAAGTTAAAAGTCTGTCTTATGTTTAACGTCTAATTTTGTGTTTTACACATAACAGTGCCCACATCTGCATTTATCCAGTATTTTAGTGATTTCCAAGGCAGTATTCATGTTAATCTGTTCCAGTTTTAATGAAAAATTGTGTAGCTCTTACCACCTGCCCAACATTGCTAACTGCCTGAGATGAAGTTGTTGCACTCTAAATATTCACTAACCTTCTTCAAGTCCAATTAGGCACAACAGTATAGCATTTTAATGATTTGTTTTATACAGAATGATTCGCTACAAAATTACATTCTGAACCAGTAATTTCAAATAATGTGACTGAATATTATTACTTGCAATCAGTTGAACTAGGATTCACATATAGTCAAAGTGGCATAATAACATTAAAATGTACACAGTCTGAAAGCAGTTACTTATAAAGTTAAACTTCTGTGCTACCCCAAGTCAGATCTAATATTGTAACATATAACTGGCTTGTTATGGGGTGGACCAGAGGTACTGGGAATAGACAATACTTGACAAACAAAATAGAGGCAACTACATAATACATGGCACTTTAAGTTATGTGATTTTGGTAGGATGTTACTTCCTAATGTTTCTTGGCTAAGAGGATATATCAGTTGCCTATTGTGCCACACTATTGTCCAAATATTGTCTTTACTATAATGATCTTAACTCAGTATGCCTTATTACTGACATTCAATCTATTATTTCAACATCCTCCTTTCACCCATGTAATGCTATCTAATTGGAAAAAAAAGTTATAGTATGTTATGCAGGCTGTTAGGTTGTTTTCATTTATTGTTTATTAGATTGTTTTTATTCCACCTTTATTGTTATTTTTTATAAGTAACTCAAGGAGGAGAACATAGTTAATACTCCTTCCTCCTTCTATTTTTAATACAAAAACAACCTTGTGAGGTGAATTGGGCTGAGGGAGAGTTTGTCCCAAAGCCATCCAGCTGGCTTTCATGCCTAAGTTGGAAGTCACAGTGTCCTGGTTTCCATACCAGCACTTTCACTACTATAGCAGACATCCAAGCCTCTGTCTACTCATAGATTTAGTTTTTAAAAGTTGGCAATAAAAATGCCAAGGATGAGGTAGCTAATACATACTATATGTATCAATCTATGAGATGCTGCAACACTCATTCCAGATTTATCATTTCTGCAAAATAGAAACCACCTTTCCCTAATATCTGAGGTACGTGCAAGGGGGAATGTCTGGGCAGTTATTATGGCACTCGACCTTTTTTTTATGTTGATTCCTCTAATACAGGGGCCACCAACTTTTCCAGATATCATATAGTATTGCAAAATGTAGTAACCTCACCTCCCAGTCATCAAATACAGTCACATAAATGTCACACATTTTCTGCATTCAAAATGATCTTGCAAAAATTATACAGTACAAGCTGTGCTAGTTTTAAGAAGGTTTCATTTTTTAAATTAAAAAAAAGAGTTTTAGATGTGTTTATGGGTGTTACAGATGCCTTGACATGCAAGGAGAAGCTGGTAGTGACTTGTGATCTTATTGCTATTTTCTCTCCCTATTGAAACAGTATTTTTATTAAGCTGTTTCTGTTTTCCAACTTTCTACCTTACTATCTGTTAAATTTTATTTACAAAATGCCATTCTTCCTTGATTTCTTAAAATAACAAACTATGGCATTTGTTGCATTACAGCAGCAACAACAACAACAACAGTAATAATAATAAAGTTGGAAGGGACCTTGGAGGTCATCTAGTCCAACCCTCTGGTCGGGCAGGAAACCCTATACCATTTCAGACAAATGGCTGTCCAGTCTCTTCTTAAAAACCTCCAGTGTTGGAGCATTCACCACTTCTGGAGGCAGGTTGCTCCACTGGTTAATTGTTCTGTCAGAAAATTTCTCCTTAGTTCTAGGTTGCTTCTCTCCTTGACTAGTTTCCATCCGTTGCTTCTTGTCCTGCCTTCAGGTGCTTTGGAGAATAGCTTGACTCCCTCTTCTTTGTGGTAGCCCCTGAGATATTGGAACACTGCTATCATGTCACCCCTCGTCCTTCTCTTCATTAGACTAGACATACCCAATTCCAGTATATAGATTTAACTTGGTAAAGCACACATTTAAATATTTTTATTCTTACATTTTAGGAACATGACCCCTGTGAATTTTGTATGCCAGCCTGATTTTGGTTAAAAAAGGAAAGTTGCTTAATTTTCACAAGTGTCTATTATATTTTTTAAAAAATGCAAATAAAGGGAAAATGCTCAGTTTGTCTATGAAATGGGGACTAAAATTCAGTATTTTGCTCTGAAAAATAAACAGGATAGTGCTCAAATATATCACAATTATATTATCATACATTCAAGCAAATTAAGAAATATATTTATCATCTGAAAAGGAAAAGGATTTAGAGCATTGTCTAGAATCTCAGCTTACTTAAAATCTTACCTAATTACTGAGCAAGCCTCCTTTCAGTCAATTATGCTTTAATAATTTCTCTATTGGATTGTTGAAAAGCACCATAACTAAGACTACCCTTAAAGATATTTCAGAAATTCAGCTTGTGCAGGTTGCTGCTCCCCAGTTTTGTGACTGGCTAAATATACAGTATTTCTAAATGCATTGTATTTAGCTGAGCTACTAGACCTAACATAAAATATTAGCATTATTGTTTTAAAGTTTGGGATTCTCTACTGTAGCGCCCGGTCTCCCTAAAACAAATTAGTTAATGAATTACTATGACACCCAATGGTTGATGTTTTTGATGATGATAGTTGCTGGAAGAATTAGACTTTTCTACAATTGTGTGGTGTTTTCTCTACCAGGCACTTCTTGTGCAAGTCATTAAGCATACAAAGCTAGAAATCTCTCAGAACTAACTTCTCTAACCCAAGCACATAACATGATCTGTGCTTGGGTTAGAGAAGTTAGCTGTTTTATTCTTGACCAATCATAATGGCTGCATCAGTACAAGGGTGGACCCTGGACTTCTGGGATTTCTTAAATTCCCTGCCATTGAATTTCTTCTCCAGTCTGCCCGTACTTGGTCTTTCTCCACCTGCTTTCTCCTTCCTTCCCTCTTAAGACAGAGGAGCAGTTCAGGTCTCCAGACTATAAGGTTGACGTTTGCTTTTTCTGTACTTGCTTCACATTGTTGGCTCCTGTTCATCTTTCAAGATACCTGGATACTTTTCATTGATGACCAATAAGGTTTCCCCTCCCCCTCAATTCCGGGGACTTTGCTCATCTTATTTTGCATTTCAGTCTGTTACAGCAGAAGAAAAAGTCAATCATGCCAGGTTTTAATCAGCCAACTTTCACACTTTTATGTGGGACCATTCACTCATCTTTAATTTTAAAGAAGCTCACTTCTGCAGCATTCAGCTACAGCCAGACATTTCTCACATTTTCATTGCAAATGAACTGTGCTTTAATAATAATTTGAACTGTCATCCTTTTCACAAAATTGAATTAAAGTTGTTCAATAAAATCTAGATAGCCAACACACACACAAACACACACACACACACAGTCTCCAACTATGAAAATATGTGTGATGGATGACTTTGTATATTCTACCATTTTTCCATAAGGATTTTGAAATCTAATATTTCACTGTTAGATTGATATGGAAGGATATATTATATTCAATTGCACACAGTTATTTGTACAGCCCCTTGAAATTTTGCAGTGTTATTGCCAAGGACATTTTCAAAACAGTTTCCAGGAAGCAGATGGTAAATCATTGCAAATGGTGTCAGAATATTGCCTTTTGAAGGAAAATCCATACTGTGGTTCTAGAACAAGATTTGTGTTTCAATCTATTTTATAAATTCCCTCCTTTCCTCAACAATAATTTCTTGCTCCACATGCATTGCAAGCCTATCTATATTCTGTCCATTTTCTTGTGCAGTTCTCTACGAATACCTGAATGAATTTTCAGAAATGTGGTACAGCATGCTATATAATGTTGGGCAGCCTGAACGTATACAAGTTTTAAATGTTTCCATGAGACTACAATATCCCTTACATGGGTAGCTGGCAGAATAAGTTAAGTAGTAGTTAAATTATGTCTCAGTGAAGCAGTGGAGGTGACAATGGTAAAGTCTACTTCTAATTATTTGGATTTTGTTGCTAGTTGTTGTCTTTCTTACAATTACTATAACTGTTAACAAGGTCTCCAGTGATGTCAAAACAAATTTTATTCAAGCTTCCCATTTCATTCATTTTTAAAAGGCACAAAGAAATCACACATTTTCCCAATCAAGATGGGGAAACATACTGATTTTGGACACAAGCAGAGTATTTGAATATTTAAATATAAATGCATATATATAGGCTTCTGTCTCTTTTCCTCAAAAATATAACTTAGTGACTTCTTTAAAGTTTTTTTTTCTGATTCTTTCCCTCAAGATATAACTTAAGGTGGAACAAAGCTAGCTTCCCAAGGATGCTGGCTCCTTCCCTAATGTGATTTTTTCCTCCATGGCTCCTAACAGAATGTCCTGCTCTTATTAAATCCTTGAAGATGAAATACCAGAGTTCTAAAACTGTGACTTTTCCCCAGGGATGTTTTTGATTCTTTCTGAAATACCATTGTTATCTACAGCATGTCTCTGTTCCTGCATCTTTTCATGAGGTCCTTAATAGTTACATGATTGAGTCACACATCTTTTCTGCTGAAATGCACTTTGGAGGAAATATCTTCCATTCTGAGTTTTGAAGCTGCTCTGCTACCTTTTTGAATTAGCCCTTTCTTTTTGTACATGGAAAATTAGCCCAAACTTTCTCTTATCTGCTGTGCTTTCTCAGATTCTTCTTTCACAAAAACATACATTGAAAGTGCCAGCTTTTAACTTCTCACCAAGATATCTAAATTTATTTGCCAAGCTTAATAACTACTCTGATACCATTGATTCCACTTCAGTACTATTCATCACTTATCTAAAAATCAGTAATATCTGCATCATTCACCAAGTCTTTTAATTGGTTAAAAACCCCAACTATCTATATTATTAATACCAACACTCCACAGAGCTATTTCCCTGCTCCTAGTGGCAATTTTCTCATTTTACAAAGGTATCTGTTGATTCTCTAATTTAAAGGTGAAGGCACTTCAAGGAGCAGATAATCAATGGCAGCAGAAGTTGTTCTTTTCCTCAGTTTTGTCATCTGTCTCCACCAATACTTCATTGCAAACAGAAAAACAACACCCCCCCATCCTTCAGCTTTACCTAAACAACATCAAGAATGAAAAAGGTGTCTCTTTGTGGTGCTTGTGCAATCAAACTCCATTTTCATTTTATATTTGAACTGCAAAAAACTTTTACTTGATGGGATTGTGATCAACTATTTACCATGTAGTTAGGAACCAGTTTGTACACATATGGATTCAGAAACAACCAGTAGGATAAGGAACTCACACGACTTTTCCACCTCCCAAACTAGCTGGACTATTTGGTTGAAAGAGAAGGCATTTGGACTTGGTCCTTTTTCACTAGTTCTTCTGTGTGAAGGGAATTGAGATCATGCTATCTCATTCCTTGAGCAGGGACAACATAGCTACTTGAAGGCCCTGAGCCATATGGGTGATTGTCATGCAAAGATTGCACCTCATTATAGGTGGAATGAATGACAGGAGGGAGCAAAATATCTTAGCTTTGGGCTGAGGACTTAGTCCCCATGTCATTCATGTCTGAGGCACTGTTAAAGCACTTTCCGGTTGAAAGGATTACCTGGTAAAATCACTGTTGCCTGAGAGATGCCCGTGGGGGCTACTTTTATGTCTCCTGTCAAAGAACTGGAGCCAGTGATGGGAGCTCACCATATCATGCAGCAGCACTCAAATGTAGGGTTCTCCAATCTAATGTCCTAACCAGATGAGCCATTGCACTCCTCCGAGGACTTGGTAATATACGGAGATATAGGGATAGAAAAATACCAAAAAAAAAGAACAAATAGTAATTACTATTAAGTGTAACTAAAAAGTACTTTCTAGTGATGCATTGTCCCCTTCCTTCCATTTGTATCCTCAACCACTAACTGCAATCTAGATATTTATACTTTACATTGACTATTGAGGATTGTTGCTAGTTCTATTTAAGTGCTTTCATTTTTTGTGTTTAGTCATTCTCATATTTTTTTTCTAGAAAGTAGAAACCATATTCCAAATATCTGAATGTGCCTTGTTCTATAATATTCACATGCAAAGGAGCTATTCCTATTTAATTTGATTAAACTCCTAGTCCGTGTGTGTATGTGTGTGTATTAAATGATCTTCCAATATGGTATCATTGTCAGGGCTCTGTTTTTTCAAAGCTGTGCCAAATTTGTGTTCCCATTTACATTTTCTGGAATAATTCTTAATAAGAATTTCTATGATTTCAGTTCAAATTTTATATATATATATATATATATATATATATATATATATATATATATATATATATATATATATATATATATATATATTACACAACTACCAGATGTGGCAAAATATTCCTTCTTGTTATAGCAGTTCCAACAATATTTTCATGTGTTTTATCTATCTTGATAATTATTGTCAGAGTTATATATAATCTGTATAACATTTTATACCAATTTTCCCTTAAATTATAGCTTGGAGTGAATTTTACTTTTCCCACAACATTTCTCATTGTTCTACTGGAATTATTTATTTGAAGTTTTCCATCCACTGTATCCTACAGTTTTTATTTTTTTTTCCATTTCCATACCATATTTCAATAACAATTTATATATACATTCTAGAAGATGATTTTAGTTTTGTATATCTTTGAGAAATTCTGTCACCTTTCTCAAGGTCCCTTCTCCTTTCTTGAGATCACTTTCTATTATTCTACCTACTTGTAAATATGTCATCTTTCTTATCTACCATAAATATATATGAAATATTTTAGCCTCCTGCTTCTTCTATGATTGACATTCTATGATTTGGGGATTTTATCCATTTGATTATCACAATAAACAGCTTGCACAATAATATAATTTAAAATTAAAACGTCTTTTGAATTTTCTCCAACTTTAAATCTTTCATTTTTCCTATTCCATATGTATGTGTTCACTATTCTTCACCAATTTTCTCTCAAACTGGAGTGCAGATAGCATATTCATTTTTACTATTGCGATGAGTCCTGGCCCAAAAAAAAAAATCTTCAATCTTTCTGAATCATTTCTTTCCATTATTTATTAAAATTATTTTGAAATATGCATTTATTTCATTCTTTCAGATAGGGTACTAAACATTCCATTTTTTTTGTTTTTCTTATCTAAAAGGCAGACTTTTTTCCCCACAAAGTTGTCTTCTTCAGAAGTTAAATTTCTCATTATTATCTCTGTTTTTTATTTTGTTTTGTTTTTTGCTTTGCTTTGTATCTGAAGAATTCACTGAAGTCTTTGATTATTTTTCTCAATTATCTGTGATTGCATACTAATCTTTATCACCTGGATAACATTTCAGCTTGTATTTATCTCTGTGAATTTTAATGCATGATATTTGTTTGTGTTCCAGAGTCTTCTCTGCCAAATATAAAGCTGTTTCATATAACAATGAAGAAACTGGATTACCTTTGCTAGAGCCTTTGCTCATGTGAAATTTGTGGAGAGTATTC
Source organism: Vipera ursinii (assembly GCF_947247035.1). NCBI lineage: Eukaryota > Metazoa > Chordata > Lepidosauria > Squamata > Viperidae > Vipera > Vipera ursinii. Next base: position 138,552,466 of record NC_139516.1, on the reverse strand, counting down.
TATTTCCTGAAATCTTTTGCTATTTGCTGCTGATATATATTTTCCAAGCTAGTCTTTACATTCTTCTCCTGGGTTCATTTTGTTTAAAACTGCTGGTAAAAAAAGAAAAAAAAAGGCCATTCCAAGTTGTCAAAAGCTTTTTCTATATCTAAGAAATATAATTGCTACCTTCTTTTTCCTACTATGTATGTATTCTGATGCATTTATCAGAAATCTTCTGTGCGGTCTTTGGTACTCTCTGAACTTGATTTTTTTTTTCTTCCAGGTGTTTCATTAGCAAACTAGGAAACATAGGTGCTAGTAAAAGAGTAGGAGTTGTTCCCATTTTATATTCTAGTGGCTGAGTCCTTTGGGAAAGGGTGGTATATAAATTTAATAAAATTAAATTTAATAAAATTTAATAAAATTAAAATTGTGTGTCTGATTGGTAGTTTCATAATTGTGGTATTGTTTGCTTCTTGATTGTTGCTCTAGTGTTAATCTTGGTGTTAATCTCTGCTTATCTGGGGGTTGATTGCTGGTGAGATGGTGTTTAGGCCTTTTTGTTTCCTTTTTTTTAAATTAATCCCATTTATATCCCGCCCTTCTCCGAAGACTCAGGGCAGCTTACAATTTAAGTACAAACCAATGTACTTAGCAATAGCCTTCATTCTATGTATATGCCTGCTTATTAGGGCTTTCAGCCCCCGCCAAGCGGCATTATTACAAAGTCAGCTTATTGCCCCCAACAATCTGGGTCCTCATTTTACCTACCTCGGAAGAATGGAAGGCTGAGTCAACCTTGAGCCTGGTGGGATGCGAACCTGCACTAATTGCAGGCAGCTGGTGTTACTTAAGGAGGCATTAGCCCACTGCGCCACCAAGGCTTTTTGATTGTCTCTTTTGAGTGGTATAATGGGTGTTGTTGCAGAAACACGTAGAAGAAAACAACCAAGCTTAAAGAGACCAAGGACCCTACAGTTTAACCCTGAGTTACACATATTCTCTTCTACCAGTATTAATCTTCTGTTAGCCTTCATTGTCATCTCTAGGAGAGATAGGCAACACACAAATCTAATAAGTAAATATTTTTTTTCTCTTAGGTAGATAACTCATTTGGTCAGTATACATTATTTCTAAAATACACTTCCTCTGCAATGATGGCTTAACTGGAGATTTTTTACCAAGGCTGTAATTGCCCAGCTCTCATTTTTCTGTTGCAGCACCACTGGACATTCCGACATAAGGAGTAGGTTATATAGAAACCCAATAATTCTACTTTATTTTTTTCTTACCAAGCTGATTAAGAAAAAAAAGTAACTGGAATCCTTCTCAAAAAAGGTTATGAAGTTGTGAAGCCCAGAAAACTTTCTTGGAAAGGTTCAATGATGCAAGCATATGTTGAGACAAAGAATTGCATAGTCTATTGAGTCTAAAGGCGAATGGGATGAGAAAAATGATCTAGTTTTAATGCTAGTCTATTGTGTGCCTATCTATTATGTAAATATAAAACCTTTAAAAATGTCCAGAGCAGGCATGTCAAACCTGTGGTGTCACGTGATGTTGCGTGACATATCATGATTTTTCCCCCATTGCCAGCAATGGGATGGGTGCAGTTTCAGTATGATGCATACGACCCATGGCCCAGCAGATTGACATGCCTGGTCTAGAGCAACTATAGTATTGCAGGATATAGATCAAAGGGTCAGTAGCCCTGAGCCACATGGGAAGAGTTTTTCTACATAGGGGACCTTCTTATATTTGCTTTTGAGAACTGCTGATGAAAACATGTTTAATCAGAGCAAAGACAAATCCATTTGATATTTGGCAATTGTTAGCTGATCTAAATTTATTTATTTATTTAATTAAATTTTTATACTGCCCTTCTCCCGAAGGACTCAGGGCGGTGAACAGGGCATATCTTAAAACTACAAAAGTACACAAGTTAAAAAGGAATTAAATTATTGCCCACAATAAAAACAATAAAAATATATATAAATATTAAAACCCTAAGTAATTCCCCATCAGGCCAGGCCAGCTTGTTCAAATAAATGGGTCTTTAACCCACGCCGGAAGGAGCGGAGATCCGGTGCCATCCGGAGCTCAACCGGCAGCTGATTCCACAAAGCCGGAGCGCCCACAGAGAAGGCCCTCCCCCTGGGGGCCACCAGCCGACATTCTCTGACTGGAGGCACCCTGAGGAGGCCCTCTCTGTGGGAACGCACGGGGCGGAGGGGAGTCGACGCCGGCAGCAGGTGGTCCCCGAGGTATTCCGGACCCATGCCATGCCATATCTCACTGGTGTGGTCAGGATTGTGTGGTTTTATAGCACTGACCTCAGAGTAGTTTGTTATTCTCTATATGAGCTTCTACCTCAAAGATGTGTATTTTGAATATTAGTATGACCTGATTTGGGCACAGAACCAGTAGGGATCCAAGAGAAAAGGAACAATGGTGAATTTTATCTTCACTTTCTTGCCTCCAAGAGAAGTAAAAGTTGTCCTTGAGTATGAGCAAAGCCAATTTCTGCACTTGACCCAGTGTCTAAAAACATTTTTCCATATCCTGATCTCTGTTTTAATCAATCCAGGTTCTGTATCTAACTGGAGAAGATATAATTAGTGGTGAATGTGTGTTAACTTATAAGGGATAAAGAAATTGAAAGAAGGATATTAATAATTATTCTGGTCTTAAGCTGCATAGCAGAAACACAGAATTGTGGCTTGGAAGATTACAGAAAAATAGGCAAGCAAGATTCAGTTTTACCCTATATATTCTAAAAGAATTTAAGCAGGCAAATAAAGATTACATGGTTTCACTGGCTGAAATTTGGTGTTGTGTTTTTTTTAACCTCTAGCAACTTTTTCTACTTTTCACCCCAAATTACTGCTAGATCTTTCCTATCTACCCTGGATAAGTACAAATCACCTGGGGCCAGTTGGTTTATATTCCAGATATTTGAAGGAACTGGCAGATGTAATATTGGAACCACTGAATGCAATTGTTGAGAGCTCATGTAGCACAGGGGAAATACTAGAAGACTGGAAAACAGCCAGTGTGGTTCCAATCTATAAAAAGGGAGGGAAATAGATCCATAGGCCTATCAGCTTGATATCAATACCTGGGAAAATCCTGGAAAAGATAATCAAGCAAAGGATTTATGAGCACCTAGAAACAAACAAGGTGATTACTAGAAGCCAGCATGCATTTGTTTAAAATAGATCATGCCAGACAAATCTTATTGCCATTTTTGATAAAGTAACTAAAGTAGTGGACCAGCGAAATGCTGTGGACATAATATACTTAGCCTTAGCAAGGCATCAGACAAAGTAGACCACCAGCCTGATAAGATAGAAAAATATGGGATAGACAGACACAGGGGTAGGCAACCTTGGCTCTTTTATGACTCATGGACTTCAACTCCCAGAATTCCTGAGCCAGCCAAGCTGGCTCAGGAATTCTGGGAGTTGAAGTCCATGAGTCATAAAAGAGCCGAGGTTGCCTACCCCTGGGACAGACAGTACCATCACAAAATGGATTTGCATTTGGATGATCAATCACACTCAGCAGGTGTTCCTACAGGGAGGGAAACATACTGGGTCTTGGGTTCAGTACTCTTCAACATGACCTTCGCTCATTTCGCCGGGACCTGAAAACTTGGCTCTTCGATCTGTTTGGTCCAGACTGTGGGGTTGTTAATTTAACTGGGTTTTAGATTTACTCTTGGGGCTTGAATTTAATTTAATTGTTTTAATTGTTTTAAATTTTTTGTATTCATGGTTTTAACTGCCCTGTAAACCGCCCTGAGTCCTACGGGAATAGGGTGGTATACAAATCCAATAAAATAAATAAAATAAAGAAACATCTTCATAAATGATCTCAGTGAGGGGATAGAAGGGGAACTCATCAGGTTTGCAGACAATACCAAGTTGGTGGGGAATAACGAATACATTAGAACAGGTGTGTCAAACTCATAATGTCATGACGTATCATGACTTTTTCGCCATTGCCAGCAATGGGGTGGGCACAGTTTTGCTATGATGCATCCGGCCTGCGGGCCAGCAGTTTGACACCCCTGCATTAGAAGATAGGGTCAAGATCCAGAATATTCTATTCTATTCTATTCTATTCTATTCTATTCTATTCTATTCTATTCTATTCTATTCTGTTCTGTTCTGTTCTGTTCTGTTCTGTTCTGTTCTGTTCTGTTCTGTTCTATTCTATTCTATTCTATTCTATTCTATTCTATTCTATTCTATTCTATACTATACTATGCAGTGCGCAAACACATTTTTTCAAAGAAGAACCATAAACTAGTAATGTCCATGTTTACAATCAAAGGATGCACTTCACAAATGTGGGTGCCTGTAAAAATAAGAGATGTTGTAATTTCATTCCTCTTTTTTTTAAAAAAAAAAAAGTGTGTTCCCTCATATTCCTCTGAGTATTCACATTTCACAGAATTGTAAAAGAAACTGGGAGCAGAATTAGTAAAGAAATTATCAATGCAGACACTGCATATGCCTGATTGCATAATGCTTCACTGTTAAATTAATGCTCACAGTAATTTTATTGGTTGTAAATATAATCAGTAATGAATAATTCTGAAATAAGTGGAGAGGAACGTGGTATTTTAAATCAGCGAGCTTTTAAAATTGTGTTTCATCTGAATCTTTTTAGTGAAGAGCTTCTTGAACTTAAAGTGGCACCAGGCTACTTGCAGAAGTTAGATTTTGGTGTGTCTCAAGTTTGTTTCCTTATTCACTCCTCAATTGATGAGACATTATGAGGGAAATTTCCTCAAAATTATGACTGAAGTAAACATTACTGGAGAAGAAAATTCCATGAACATAGAAAGTATAGGAAAGAGAGTCCACTGTATGGTCCCAGTTACAGTATAGTATTTTGAAACCTAACAAAGGGCAAAGTACTTCCAAAATACTTCCAAAAAGCATAATTTTGAAGTTTGTTCTTCCTTGTGGTGATAATGTTAATGAACTCATGTTCGAGCAAATGTTTTAAATATGTCAGCCCAATGAGTCCAAAATGCCATTGCATTCTTGATTTGCAGAAACTGAGACATTGTAGTAATAGTATGGATGAATTTAAAACAAACTTAGGACTATTAGCAAAAGTTATAGAGGTATGAATGTGTGAAGGAAGCAAAAAAACAACAACACAACAACAGAAGAATGAACCAAGCACTTCATCGACCCCAAATATTGCAAATGTTTTTCAGTGATCTTCTCATTTGTGTGCTGTTGTATCAGCATATCTATCAAACGAGGCTATAAATGGACATTTTCATGTCTGCATCAAATTAAGACCTTTTAGCAGAACACTAAGGTGATGGATGAATCTCCAGCATTGCTTATTGGCAGTAGGAAAAGGCAAAGCGGAGCTGCTCTCTAAATTTCTTTTTTTTATTGAAAAGTTTTACAGTACATTTTATCTTTAACAATCTAAATTTCTTAACTCTGAAGGAGGGGCTAAATACTTTACAGAATTGGTGAATTCAGATTCTAAAGGTATTTAGTTCTGCATTTGCCTTCATTTTCCTCTTTCTTACTTGATCAGAAATTTATTTTCTTTTTTCTTTGCTCTGCTTCCTTTCATTGACACTTCATATATTCCTGGCTGTATCTGCACTGATACTGGTTGAGAATTAAACAACTACATTTTTCAAAGAAATCCATCGCTACTGTGTTTTGTTGTGATTTTTACCTAAAATATTTACATAACATTTTGTTTTTAAATAGTTTGCCTGTGTATGTGATGCCAGTTAAATTCATTTAAAGGACTAGGACAGGGGTGTCAAACTCAATTTCATTGAAGGCCACATCAGCATTGCGGTTGCCCTCAAGGGGCCGGGTGGGTATGGCCTGGGTGGGTGTGGCCTAGTGGGTGGGCGTGGCTAGAGTGCATATGGCCTACTGGGTGGGCGTGGCCAGCTCTACATCGTTCACATCAAGGGTGCCTATGGGGGCCTGGGCAGGAGTGGGACAGATCTGGGGGTCTCTGGCAGGAAGAGGGTCTCTGGGCCAGGGCCAAGGCAGTGGGGGACGTTCCCTCACTGTTTCCAGGATGGCTTCACGGGCCACATGAAACCACTTCGCGGGCCGAATCCGGCCCCCAGGCCTTGTGTTTGACATGTCTGGACTAGGACTTCTTTCAGCAAATGTCTGTTTAGAATGAAAACTTGCTCATCCTGAAATTCACTGTGTCCCCACTATGCACACCCAGTATCAACATTTCTGGAGTTTTCACAGCAAGCAGGTATGGCCAATCCTAAGTTGTTTGAAGCAACTTCATACCAAGATGGCAAAATGGATGAATTAGTTCTGCAGGAGAAAATCCATAAGTAAAAAGACATTCTGAATACCTGTAGAAATATAGGACTTAGCTTTTAATATGCAAAATTCACCCTTTGGAATAGTTGTTTGTATTAATAGTTGTATTAAGCTGGTGTGCTGGATGTTTCCAGTGTGGACACATTATGGTTATCCCTGTTATTCTAAGTAAAAGACAGTTTTTTTTCTTACTTTTTTTTTTTACAAAAAGGAGTTTAGGAAGGAAAAGGAATCTAAGGGAAGACAATCTGGGTGATTTTTGCCTGTGCTTTTGTTATGTATACAGGCTAATCCATGCATATTTCCTCTTGCTTATTACCAGTCATTATTTTCCATTTTATATATTTTGAGAAAGAAATCTCAGTAAATATAATACCACGGGGGTAATCTAAAGAATACCAACAATTAAATATTTTAATCTTCTCTGTAAAACTCAAGCTGTTATTTTACCAGTTGTAATTCAATACAGATTTGTTACTGCATTAGTGAGTATAGGTGTATTTCAATAGACATAAAAAAGCAATGGTGGTGAACTAAAGTAATACAAGTAATCCTACTACTTTTTTTTTAATCCCATTTATATCCCGCCCTTCTCCGAAGACTCAGGGCAGCTTACAATCTAAAGCACCTGTTTTTTTGTCTACATTCTGCACTGTAGCTATTTTGCACTTTCCTGCGTTGCACTGACTTAATGCTCACTACTGTTTTTTTTTAAATCCCATTTATATCCCCCGCCCTTCTCCGAAGACTCAGGGCGGCTTACAATCTAAAGCACAAATCAATGTGCTTAGCAATAGCCTTCATTCTATGTATATGCCTCCTTATTAGGACTTTCTCCCCCCCCCAAAAAAAAGTGACATTATTACAAAGTCAGCTTGTTGCCCCCAACAATCTGGGTCCTCATTTTACCTACCTCGGAAGGATGGAAGGCTGAGTCAACCTTGAGCCTGGTGGGACTCGAACCTGCATTAATTTGCAGGCAGCTGGTGTTACTTAAGGAAGCATTAGCCCACTGCTCCACCAAGGCTCTTGATGCTAACTAGACACTATGCCGTACTTAAGCCTCCATAATCTTCCAGAAGGGCAGGCAGAGCTGAAGGGCAGGTTAAAAGGCATTATCAGTTTAGAGTCCTTGCATTGCCATAAGAAATCCAAATTCAGCCCCCCTGGAATTCTGTTGGTCTTTATCTAGCACCAATTTAGACTTGACCATTTGTTGAGCAGATTTTTGTGTATACAGTAGGCTTCAGTGAATCATTTATCCTGCAACCTATACAAGAATTGTCCTGATTCTCAGCACCTGACACAAAGTATTGGAAGATTATAGATTTTTTAAAAAATGAAGTATATTTTTAAGGAAAAAAGATTACAATACTATAAGCAAATTATAGTTTTTAAAAAATATTTAAAACTGTATTTTAAATATTGTATTTGAACTGTGTTGTTTGTTTAGCTTTGTGTTTTAATTATGTGTGCCATCCAGAGTAACATGCACAAGATGAGCATATATATATATGCTCAAATAAACAAATAAAATTGCATAACATTACATAAAATTAAAAAACCTGGTCCTGACAAAAAATGTGCCCCCTTTTAATTATATGATATCATACCTATTAATGCAAGCTATTTTGGTGAGTTCCCCTGCCAATGGTACTGTAGATATGAATGGGAAAATGCCACATCAAGGCACTAATTTTTTTTTAGAAATCCAATGACTGATGCTTGAAGGAACCGTTCTCTACCGAAGTAAATTCTTGGCTCATGTTACCTGCAATTTCTTTGACTCCTGTGGTGCAGCCATGATTAAGTAAAGGGACCTAAATGCAGAACTGATGGCATGCTAGCATCGTGAATTTGGAAGACAGTGAAGATTTCATACCTTGTGGCACACGGAAGTGTGGAGAAGCATTAACAATTTATTGATGAGTCAATCTCGAGCTGGTCAGGATCAAACTCTTGGCTGTGGGCAGAGTTAGTCTTCAATACTGCATTCTAACCACTGCACCACCACAGCTCAATAAGTGAGGTTTGTTTGGTGGTTGTCTATATCAGGGCTGTCAAACTGCTGGCCCACGGGCCGGACATGTCACCAGGAAACTGTGCCCACCCCATTGCCAGCAATGGGGAAAAAGCTCCAATATGTCACGCGACGTCACATGACATAGTGAGTTTGATATGTCTGGTCTATATGGTCAAGACTTGGAAATCATGCTTACATTCAGAGCATTTTCTTCCTATTATATAATCTGAAACCAGAAAATATTTGAATGCTTTTTAAACTGGATTCTAACTTTGCATTTATATTTCATACACATATTTATATTTGAATTTCCATTTGCACACTTAAGAGTCATTACACATCAATTGCTTGAATGCCATAACTGCTTCAATGTTACACTTGGTTTCCTCTAAATAACTATGGGTCATAATTTTTTTTAAAAAAACAATCCTCTAATTAAAAGTGTTCTTTAGCTGAAAAACTAAAAGCTCCAAGTCCAGTTTCAAAACAAAAAAAACCCTACAAGAATAGGAATTTAGTGACCATGGCTATACAGGTCATTTGGTTAAAGAGTTCCTAATAATACTAAACTGAAATATGGCATTTATATTTAAAGACTAGTAATTATTTCTAAATATAAATACATATATGACCATGCATATAAATTAACATCTACAAACATCGAGCAAATTTATATCCTCTGTCCTTTATTTTAGCTATCCTTCAGTGATTACTACCTTCTTCTCCTCTGTTTAATATGTACTATATTTATTGCTGAGCTTGCTTTCCTCTGTTGTTCCTTCCCTATTCTTCTTGTGGGTTCTTTCAGACTGATGACATCATTGTCGTCACTAGTGATAGCATAGAGTGCAGATAACTGTCTAGGTCAGGGGTAGGCAACCTTGTCTCTTTTATGACTCGTGGACTTCAACTCTCAGAACTGAAGTCCACAAGTCATAAAAGAGACAAGGTTGCCTACCCCTGGTCTAGGTGAAATATAGAGTGCATGTGCTTTAAATCAGGGCTTTTCAACCAGTGGTATGGGTACCACGTGTGGTACATTGGCACCTGGCAGGTGGTACATGACCATCTTAGAAAAGTGGTAGCAGGGGAGGGGAATGAGCTGAACTGGTGGCAGCACCGCACAAGACTGAGCAAGAGATGGCTGGAGCTGCAGGGCTGTCAGGGCTCATGCCAGGATCAGCACTTCTTTGGGGTTGTCAGGGCTCAGCGGAAGCACCAGGATCAGTGCCAGGCTCCAGATGGAGCTTGGTGCTGATCCTGGCGCTTCTGCTGAGCCCAGAAGAAGCGCCAATCAGCTGGAATGTTGTAGCATCCCCAGGGTCTTGTGATTTACATTCAGATATTTGGCAACTGATTTATATTTATGACGGTCACAGTGTCCCAGGGTCATGTGAAGTGACCAAAACCTACTGCAACCACCCAGCAGAGGTGGAGGAATAAAAACTAAACACCCCCCACCCCACCCTCGCTGCCAATCCTCAACTGAAATTCTCACAACAATGAAAACCTCGGACAGGAGGAAGAGCGCCGCCGGGCGGGCAGGCAGGTGTCTTGCTCGTCTGTAGCTTGGAGGGCACTTCAGTGCCATTGTAACTTCGAACGGTCACTTTTTTCCTTTTTTGTTTTTTGGTCATTAAGTTTTTGACACCTTGCTAGGCGACTGGTGGTACTCAGATACTGCCATATCCTAAAAGTGGTACAATGGGTGAAAAGGTTGAAAAGCCCTGCTTTAAATCACTGTTTTTAATTAATATACTGTAAATCAGTGCTGACTGAGGAATCCTGGGAATTGAAGTCCATACAACTTAAAGTTGCCAAAAATAGATTTAAATGAACAAAATAATAAAGCCATGATGCAAAAAGGAAAACAAAACAAAGCAAAACAAAAACCTTGCAGTTTTTATTTCTCATTAGCTGTTGAAGCAGTTGCATAAGCCAACCAATTATCACAGTTTCTATAATTTTAGGGGAAAAAGTACAGGAAAATAACTATACACCGAGACACACAAACACACACATACCACCATTATTCCATAGGGAGAGGGTCAAAGATGTCAAGAGGTTGCTCAAACTGTTGTAATCAAAACTCTACCTCCTTCAGACATGGCCATCATACATATGCAGATAAACCTCAACTTACGACCACAAGTGAGCCCAAAATTTCTGTTGCTAAGTGAGACATTTGTGAAGTGAGTTTTGCCCTGTTTGATGACTTTTGCCACAGTTGTTATGTGAATTACTATGATTGTTACGTTAATAGCACAGTTGTTAAGTGAATCTGGCTTCCCCATTGTCTTTGCTTATCAGCAGTTTGCAAAAGGTAATCACATGACCTCAGGACACTGCAACCATCATAAATATGAGTCAGTTGCATGTGTCTGAATTTTGATCATGTGGCCATGGGGATGCCACAATGGTTGTAAGTATGAAGAATGGTCATAACTCTTTTTTTTCAGTGCTATTGTAACTTCAAATGGTCGCTGAGTGAAATGTTGTGACTACCTGGACTTCAGTAGAGTTTCAAACTGTTTGCCATCTTGCCTTTTTAAGACCCTCCCATCCATTAGTTCCTAATGAACAGATAAATAGCACATGCACATCCCTTCAATGCTTATTGAAAATTGTACAGCAAGAACAAGCAGTAGTGTTTTAATTCCTTATTTATTGCACCACATTCTGCCACTTTGATTTCTTATTGGCTACTGAAAATGGAGGTGGAATGCTATGATGGAGCCAGTGATTGTAATTTATAGCATTTGTGTCAATTTACCTCATGTGTGTAATATGGGCTAATTGTGTTCATTAAAACCAAGTGTCCATTAAAACAAATTGGCAAAATGGGAGTTATATCCATTGCACCAATTTATGTCATTTGTACAAATGTCATAAATAGACACAAATGATGTGAATTGTATCAATTGCTTAATTATGCAAATAAGGTAAAATTACAGAAATGATGTCAGTTGAAACCATTTTGCTTTAATGAACACTTGTTTTTAATGAAATTCTCCTTTCCCCAAATTGGATTGTAAAAATGGGTCTGGGTGGGGTGGGGTGGAGAGAATATTGTTGTTGGAAAGTCATCCTGCTTGAATGTGAGACACAACACAATTAGCAGCCAAAGCTGAGGTCCAAATAATATCTTAGCAGACTCCAACAATATTATTTGTTTCCAGTGCTAGAAGAACATTAGGATAAGAGTGACCAGCATAAAATAAAAGTGATCACTGTCATCAAATGGCAATCTATGAGCATCGCATTTGTTAGTAGCAATTAAATCTAATCCCTACAATCTTTCCTGTTGTGGGGGAGAGCAGCCTGAAGAAGACATCTATTTTTTTTTTCTTTTGCTGTTGTTGTTGCCATTAAATGATATTGTCTAATTATAGCTTTGGTTTTCTTTTGCTCTTCTTTAAGAAAGTAGCACTGCTTACTGCATTTCTGTCTTCTGCTTGCAATATAGTAGAGTTGCGGAATCACTTCTGCTTAAAACGAAGAGGCATGGTAGACATCTTAGTTAATTTCCCTCTGATTTGAACAACTGCTAGTTATGCTGCAGAAATCAGACTTTCCCACTAATAAAATGCCATGGACTAAGTCGTGATATCAACCCCTCTTCCAGTTCAGTAGTGCTTGCCCTGCTCAGTTCCATGCTTAACCTGGTGGGAGTTCAGTCGAAGAAATGGAGGGATTAGATGAAGAGATAAAGCTTTCCTGTTAAGTATGGCCTATTTGCAATTTCTATCTGAGATCACTGAGCATGCAACTTATTATCGGTGTATAAATTTGAGTCAAGATATTGTATTAATGCTTCATTTTCCAAGTGCATAAATACATTTCACTTCAAGGACTGCATTGTAAAATATTAGAATGCAGGAGAAAGTTATACTGATTCAGAAGAACCCACAGAGTTATTTCCATGAAATAAATATATTCAAACACACAAATGCATATGTAAATGTGCCACCATTTGTGTTTGTGTGTGTGTGTATGTGTGTGTGTGTGCCTGTGTGTAGTGTATATATCTGCACATACTCTGTATGTGTGTAGATACAATATTTATGTGTGTCTAGTCATGCCGGCCACATGACCACGGAGACGTCCTTGGACAAACGCTGGCTCTTTGGCTTTGAAACGGAGATAAGCACCGGCCCCTAGAGTTGGAAACGACTAGCACACATGTGCGGGGGAACCTTTACCTTTACCTTTAGAGTATAATTATAGAGATAGATAGATAGATAGATAGATAGATAGATAGATAGATAGATAGATAGATAGATAGATAGATAGAGGGCCTCCTCAGGGTGCCATCGGCCAGACAATGTCGGCTGGCAACCCCCAGGGGGAGGGCCTTCTCTGTTGGGGCACCTGCTTGGTGGAATCAACTCCCCCGGGAGCTCCGGATGGCCCCAGACCTTCGGTCCTTTCGCCATGACCTTAAGACACAACTTTTCCAACAGGCCGACCTGGACTGATGATAATGGGGTTTTTAATTATGATTTAAAATGTTTTTATTGGTTTTAGTGGGACTTTGATACGATTTAATTCTTTTTAATATTTGTATTTATTTGTATTTTATTGTTCTTAGCCACCCTGAGTCCTTCAGGAGATAGGGCAGTATACAAGTCTCATTATAAATAAATAAATAAATTAAAACCAAGGAACTCTATTGAAAGCCTTTTCCAATAATTTTTTCTCCCTTCAGATAGAGCCTGTTTAGGAATTAATCAGCCCTGTCCTTTTTTTTGCAAGAGACCATCAACATCTGTGAATGTGTAGGGATGAAAAACATATCCAGAAGGGACCAGAAGATTTACAAACCTGAATTTTAAGTAGCATTTCTGAACAGTTCTCCCTCAACCACAACCATCATTAAAAATAATGCATTAGAAGATTAACAAAGGGCAGTGTAAGTGAATTAATAAACTCTTCATTAAAGATGCATTTTAGTGAAGAAGGAAAGTTAATTCCATTTTTTTTACTTCGATAAAAAAATAAATTTACTAAAGTGAATTTAATAAAAAGAATTTCATTCTTAAACTGTATTTGGATAACATTTGGTGCAAATGGTGAAAAAATATATTCTTTTGATGGTCTGCCAATATGGGATAAGCATTGAACAGGATGTTTCCATTGTGATTGATAAACCAGTATTACTTTTAATGGAAAATTCAGCAAAATTTCATTATTTTCCAAGTTGTGTGTTTGTATGTGTAGCATTAATCTCATATTTACCAAAATGTTATGTTATTTGATTAAAAGTAGAGAATGGGGAAACAGGTATCAATGGCTTAGGGTTTAGGGTTTGGGTTGTTGTTTTTATGTTTTGGCTTATACTGATACTGAGTCCACTTTCCAATTATCTTCTATCCTAGAATGATAATTTTTTCCCCTGTTATTTTGCTTTAAACATAATTTGGTAAGTTAATAAACTTAACAACACGATGCTCTAAAATAATCATCAGAAATAACAGGAGGAAAATCCAAGCTAATCTCAAACACAGAAGAGGATAGTCGATTCCATTCTAACAGACATCTTCAAATTCGGAACTGCTAAGTCCAACAGTTTCAAGTACTGATCTGTGATAAGCCATTTTTATTCATATTTTTTTTCTTATAAAAGCCACTAGCATTAGTGGAAATTCAGCATAGGCAATATTCAACCGATTAGAACAATTTACCTGCCTTTTTCCCTATTAGAAAATGGGACATCTTTCACACACTGTTTCTAGGGCACACTATCACTATGGTTAGTCGGTCAGATGTTTAGATATGTTGAATATGGCATTTTATCCATCCTATCGAGCAGATATTGTTTTACGGTGTTAAAGGTATTTGTTTGGTTCTGATAGACGAGGACTCAGAGTGGTTCACAATGAAGAGTTTATTGAATACACATAAGTCAACTGACAACTGTCAAATGTTTCAAGCTTTTATAGTGGAACTGTTTGAACTGTAACCAATCATCAAACACTCTTTTCCCGCTTCTTGTTACTTTAACCAATGATTGCACCGGAATCTCCCGCTTCAAAACCCTGCTTTTGCAACCTGCTATTTTCCATGTTTGCAAACTATTTACAGACACAACACCCCTTACCCCCCAGTTGTTGTTATTTATGTACATAATCCTTTAAATTTTTGGGTGGCCTATGGACTCTTGAAGGGTATCTATTGCTATGTATACTAGAGTCATTCCTATCTGATTGTCTGCTTGGCTGGCTTACTTTGGTGGACCTGGACTCTTGGCTAACTGGCTCTGACGCTTCTCTGTTAACACTTTGTGGATGTTGTTGTGTTTGAAGATCAGCTATTGCTGGCCTACTCAGAGGGGGCATTTCCCAGTCAATTTGACTATGTTGTTGTTGGTTACCTGTGGACGGGTTATTTTGCGTTTCTGCTTCCCCACTATCTGGCGTGTTGTTATCAATAAGCCTTGATGCAAAGTTTCCCCCGTGTATACTTTGATCCCCTTCAACTGGCATACAGCCAATAGATCTCTTTCTTAGCTGATCTATATGTCTTTTGCTGATCCTATTCCCTTCCCCCTCAATAGTGTAAGACAAAGGACCCAATATTTCAGTGACCACCCCTGGGACCCATTTGTCCCCTTGTGCATAATTCCTGGCCCAGATTAAATCCCCCACTTTGAATGATCTGTTTGGAATGTCCAGTTCCGCACTTGGTAGAAGTCTGTCAGGGTGTAACCTGTCCAATTTGGTGGTTAGTCTCTTTCGCCACCTCATTTCAGCTGGGCTTTTACCGGTAGCCGTACATGGGGTCGTATGTTGGGTCAGCAAGAATTCGGCCAGTCTTTGATGCCAGTCACCACGGATGATTCTCTTTAATGCGTCTTTAGTGGTCCTCACATTACGTTCAGCCAAGCCGTTGGTGGACGGGTGGAAGGGTGCTGATGTCTTGTGTTTAATCGAGTTGGCCCTGAGGAAATCCTGGAATTCAACAGAGGTGAATTGGGGCCCATTATCTGACACAATTACATCAGGTAACCCATGAGTGGCAAAGAGGCCCCTTAATACTTGTATTGTTTTACCTGAGGTTAATGAACTGACGGGTACTACCTCTAGCCATCTAGAGAAACTGTCCACTACTACCAGGAAGGTTAACCCTTGGAAAGGTCCAGCAAAATCAATATGAATCCTGGACCAAGGATTCCTGGCTAACTCCCACTTATGCGTACGTGTGTGTTGCTGCTCAGGCCTAGAACGTTGGCACAAATAGCAATTAGAAACGCATTCTTCAATGTCTTTGTCTAGTCCTGGCCACCACAAGTGGCTCCTAGCCAATGCCTTCATACGTACTATTCCCGGGTGCCCCTCATGTAGTTCTAATAAAATTGAGGTCTGTGGATTTCGGGAATGACCACACGGTTTCCCCACAGTACACATCACAAATGAACTGACAGTTCATCTTTCCTTCTAAAATAAGGAATGTACTTGGCATCCGGGTTGGTATTTGGCCACCCACTAAGGACCCAGGCCATAATTCTCTTTAGAGTATGGTCATTATTTGTTGCCACAGCTATATCTTTAGCGGTTAAAGGCCAGTCAGGAATGTCCAGTAGGGACATTATTTGTCCCACAGGGGCAGGGTCTTCCTCAGTGATATTTAATGGCAGTCTGCTAAGGGCGTCAGCATGTCCCATGTCCTTGCCCTGTCTGTGTTGGAGAGAAAATGAATATGCTGAGAGGAAAATGGACCACCTCAGCATTCTGGGTGACATGATTTGGGGTGTCTGTTTATCCATGGTAAACAGTCCCAATAGGGGTTTATGGTCAGTGAGTATGGTAAAGTTCCTACCATAAAGGTAATCATGGAACTTTTTTACTCCTGCCACGATTGCTAATGCTTCCCTGTCTATCTGAGCATAATTCCGCTCTGCTTTGGTTAGCGTCCTGGAATAATATGCGATTGGTCTTTGGATACCTTGGTTGTCTAAGTGGCTGATAACAGCCCCCACACCATAAGGTGAAGCATCGCATGCTAAATAAATTGGTTTATTTTCAATAAAATGGGTTACTGTTGATTGGCTGGAAAGAATGTCCTTTAAAGTTTGGAAACTAACTCTATGTTTATTAAGCCACTGCCAAGGGGTCTTTTTATCTAAAAGTCTATGGAGGGGTTCTGCGATGGCAGCTTTGTGTGGCACAAATGTATGGTAGAAGTTTACTAAGCCAAGGAAGGCTTGTAGTTCAGCCTTGTTTTTTGGTTCAGGAGCCAATTTAATTGCTTTGATTTTATCAGGGGTAGGATGAATTCCATTTTTGTCTATCCTGAATCCAAGGAATTCAGTGGACTTAACCCCAATGCAACATTTTTCCTTTTTTAATTTCAATCCAGCCCTCCTAAATCTTTCCAATACCTGTTCTAGCCGCTCTGCTAATATTTCTTCATTTTTCCCAGCTATCAAGACATCATCAAAGTAAGGGCATACACCAGGTATGCCCTTTAAGGTCCTCTCCATCACTTCTTGAAAGATGCCTGGAGCTGCTGCAATACCAAATTGCAGTCTGTGGACTCGGAACGCCCCCTTGTGGGTAACTATCGTCTGAGCTTCTGCAGCCTCTTCAGAAACAGTTAATTGCAAATACGCCTGCGCCAAGTCTAACTTGGCAAACATGGCGCCGTCCTGTATCGTGGCGAGGACCTGCTTCACCGTCGGGACCGGGTAAGCATGTTTTTTTCATTCCGAGGTTCAGGGTGGCTTTGTAGTCAGCGCAGATCCTCACATCCCCGTTAGGTTTGAGGGGTGTGACGATCAGCGTTTCCCACAAACCTCCCTCGACTGGTTCTAAGACGCCTTGGCCTACAAGCTTGTCGAGCTCGGCCTCGATTTTTTGCTTCAGGGCGAAAGGCACCCTTCGGGCCTTAAGCCTGATAGGTTTAACTGACGGGTCTAGATTAAATTTAATTGGGGGCCCTTTGTATTTACCTAGAGACCCATTGAATACATCTGCAAATTCATTGCAGACTGATTCGAGGGTCTTATTTTTAATAACTGAATTTATTCCCCCAATCCAAATGCCCAGGGCCGGGAACCAGTTAAGGCCAATTAGACTAGTCCTTTGTCCCTCAGTAACTATTAAATCTAAAACCCCCTTAAACCCTTTAAATTTAACGCTAAGGGTAATCTTTCCTTTTATTTTTATTGGGGTTTTTTGAAAATCGGTTAATTGGATTTTTGTTGAACTAAGTGGAATTTTTCTTCCACTTATTTGTTCAATCCTTTCAAGGGTTTCACTGGATATTATTGACACTGAAGCCCCTGAGTCTATTTCCATTTTGCAAGGAACCCCTTGCAAATGGACTATGATTTTTAATTTTCCTTCTGGAAAATTGCTATTTTTTCCCTTCCTACTGCGATTGACACGCGCCACCACCCCGCGGTTTGGAATTTTAACCCTCAGTCTAGGGGTCTCTTTGCCAATATAGTAAGGGGTTACCTTACCTTCGGGCCACATATCGACTTCATGAAGGCGGTTGTCGCGTGCACGACTCCTGCAGATGGCCTGGATGTGGCCGGTCTTCCCACACGCTCTACATCTGGCGGTACGGAATCGGCAAGAGGCGCGGGGATGGTTGCCCCCGCAGCTGCCGCACCGGTTGTCATTGTCGCGCGGTCTCGTTGTGGAGTCTCTCCATGGTCGTTGGGCCCCTATCGTTTGTCGTTGCGGTGTTGCGGTTTGGTGACAACGGTTCGGTTCAGGCCCCTCGGGATGGTTTTGGCACCATTTTCCTGAATCGTCTGGAGACTTCGGCGATGTCTTCTTCCCATTGCTGGTCCACCTCCCCGCAGTCCACATAGCCTTCTTGGTTGATCTCGGCAGACACGGCCATGCTACTGCGGGGGGGGGTCACGATACCCGGTGGATTCGTATGTTAAAAGTTCGTCCAACACTTCTTGCAAATCGCTGGTGGGTTTGGCGATTATTCTATTTTGTAGCTGCTCGTCTCGCAAGCCCAGTACTACTCGGTCCCGAATTCTTATTTCCAAATTGTCATATTTGCATCGTACTGCGGCTTCCCTGACGGCAGCAACGAATTTTTGAATTGATTCGCCCGGTCTCTGGTTCCTTTTTTCAAAAATACGACGCCAAAAGAGTTCGGATCTCCTAGGCGTGAAATGTACCTTTAGTTTGGCTAACAGGTCAGCATACGGCACACTTGAGACCGGCTGTGGTTGACAAAGTCCTACAGCGATCCGATATACTGGTGTGCCGCAAATTGTCAGTAACGCTGCCGCCTTTTTCCTGTTGTCCGTAATTCCGTTCACAAGCAGGAACCCTTCAACCTGTCCAATGTATTCTTCCCAGTCCTCTGGGAAGTTTGGGTCGAATTCTTTCAATGACCCGATTTGCGCCATTCGGAGAATTTTCTTTATTCCGCCGCGGCCGCTTGGTTGACTGTGACACCTTTCAAATTTGCCGCCTTTGCGCAGCTGTTTCGCCAAATCTTCTCTGGTCTTCCGTCTATCCCACCTTCGTCGCCAATTGTTTGGTTCTGATAGACGAGGACTCAGAGTGGTTCACAATGAAGAGTTTATTGAATACACATAAGTCAACTGACAACTGTCAAATGTTTCAAGCTTTTATAGTGGAACTGTTTGAACTGTAACCAATCATCAAACACTCTTTTCCCGCTTCTTGTTACTTTAACCAATGATTGCACCGGAATCTCCCACTTCAAAACCCTGCTTTTGCAACCTGCTATTTTCCATGTTTGCAAACTATTTACAGACACAACAGTATTGTCATGAGTTTTTCCAAGAAAGCTGCCTTCTGCAATTGACTAATGGTGATTTTGTCAATTCCAGCAATGTTCAAGTGGTGCTTCAGATCTTTTGGGATTGCACGCAAGGTGCTTATTATTAGACTATCTTTATTTTCTTTTGCCACAGTCATTCTACTCCCATTTGAAAGTCTTTGTAGGTTGTAATTTTTCTCCAGTTCTTGCTTTTCTATTCTGCTGTTTCTAGGTACTGCAACATCTACAATCCAGGCATATTTTTTTTTTCATATCGACAGTTGTTTTGTCTGAGATATTATGTGACAGGTGCTTGCCTGTTGTAATTCTAAAGTCCCAGAGCACTTTAGCTTCTTCATTTTCTATTACATTCTCAATTTTGTTATGTATTTTTGCATCTTTTCTACCTAGAGCAGTTATTCCCAAACTTCATAGTCCTGCAGCTTCTTAAAACAAAAAAGTGAATTTATGTGTTCCTTCCCAAGAATAATATGTAGCATTTCATTGGTGTCGTGATTCGGCATGGAACAAAAAATAAACATAACTTTTCTAATAATTACATTTTAATCTTGCACTGACAAAATGTAGAACAAAACTAGTGGTGGGATTCAAATATATGAACAACCGGTTCTCTGTTTGAATGCCACTTCTGGAAGTCCATTTTGGGCCTAGGCAACAAAAACTTAGGTACCGGGTCTGCTGAATTGGTGCGAACTGGCTGAAACCCACCACTGAGCAAAACCCAGAGTAAACTTTAAAAGTTGTTTAGTTATTACTGATCAGGTTATAATGGGAAAAAAGAACTCCCTCTAAGTTGCTTACAGTTTGAAAACTTGTACTTTGGGGCAGGGTTTTACTTTGACACCTAGCAGTGGTATACAACCACTCTAGACACGTTTAGTGGGGGCAGGGAAAAAGTTGAAGTGGTGGCAGCATCACACAAGCCTGAGGGAGAGACAGCTGGAGCTGCAGGGCGGTTGGTGCTCGGCCAAAGCCCCAGGAACAGTGACGGTCTCCAGCTGATTGGTGTTTCCAGAAGCAGCGTGTAGCTGGAGGTGCACCAAAGAGAAAAGGGGAGGGGAGAGAGAGAGGAGAGGATATAAAAGAAAGTGGTTTTAGTGGGAGAGGGGAAAAAAGACAACAGGGAAAGAGAAGGGGATAGAGAAGAAGCTGTGGAAGGAGAGCTTAGCAGGCAGGGAGGAAAAAGAGAGAGGAGAGGTAGAGGGGAAGAAAGGCCAACCAGCCACCTGACCACCAAGGTACTGGTTCATATTAATAAATATGGATAAATTCATCATACATTTGTCAGTGCAAAGGAAAAGTGATTCAGCAAAGGAACTGCCACCGAAGAAATTAAAACTGGTATTTCCCCCCCTTTTTTTATGGTTTGTAACATTTTTGGTTTTTTAACCTCAGGGCATTATCAAATGTGGTTTCAAATCCACGGAGAAAAAGTGGTATCCCTGCTGATCTGTTGATTCATCTCAGATTTTAGTTTCTTCTTGCTAAGATGGCAAGGTTATCTCCCAATGCACTGTGTCCACAGCAGGAAGTATAAAATTTCACTTCTCATATTTAACTGTTTACAATTACCTTACTTTATAAATTTTACACTGCACTATGATAACTTTTATCTTAGAGTATTTTCCGTGAGAGAAAAGTATTTTTTGAGGTGGGTAAAATTTCAAAAATCTCTCACTAAAGAGAAATCAATTTACTAAGAAGATCATGTTGTACAGAGATGTGGTATAGATGCACTTCAAGAATTTGATATTGCAGATTACATGATAAACTGATCTAATCTATGCTTCTTGGCCTAAACATGTGTTTGAAATTTAATTATTCATGAGCCTTTTATGACAGCAACATATCTTTACAATTTGCTACATATTGAAATAAATTATTTGATAATTATTATTTTGCATATTAAGAGAAAGAGAAAAAACGGATTTAGCAGAGAGCATATAGAATAGTAGCCCAGGCTAGAAATTTAGCCCATCTGTAAAAATGAAATCACTCAGGAATAATAAGTAAAAGAAAACAGTGACAGAGATACTTGAGGAATCTGACCAGAGTGCAATTTTCTATACTAAAATATTTGAATGCATGGTTCAATGAGAAAAGATCCAGCTGAAAAATGAAGTATGATGGTATAGTTTGGAGTTTTTAAAAAGAGTGAATAACCAATGGTTTTAAGTATGCCTGTGGGTCAAGGAGGAAATCATACAGCAGAACACATTTGAATTAGCAACAAGGAGCCAAACAGTCACTTGGTTGAGATAGTTCCAACAAAATGCAGATGGTGAGGGATGGGAAAGGGAATAATAATAATAATAATAATAATAATAATAATAATAATAATAATAATAATAATAATAATAATAATAATAATAATAATTTGGAATAATGGCATATTTGAATATGTAAGAGAGCCAAAGATAAGTTACAGAATTAGATTTTGGAGAAGATAGGAGAAGATAGAAGAACTGCATAAAGGCAACAAATGGGGCCAATAGACTGAACATATAGGTAACTGGTTGCTGGTTGCCACTAATAGAGGAGCAGTACCCTGGACAAGGAAGAATCTATAGAAATAGATCAAAGTGTCAGACAGCAAGAAATCCTGAGAGAGGGAAATTGTCCTTGGCAGAACAGTGAGAGTTATATGGTATAGTGAACTCAATTTGTTAGTGCACATGGACCTTTACTTTCACTTAGTGAAGAGATCATGCAGTTAGGAAAGTGAGAGAGTTATCCAGCCATGAGTTGCTGGAAATTACCTCCTACGATCTTAATATCTTCTCATGGTAGCATTCCAGATCTCAAGTGGCCTCAAGTAGGCAGCTCATCAGCTTTGATATTATTTTCCTATGAAAAAAAATGTACAGAAAATTATTTAAAAGAAAAATGGTAAATTTTGATCAGTGAAGAAAGAGGAAACACATTTCCTATAGGGTCTAGAACTGGCATGTCAAACTGCCAGCCCGTGGATGCATCATGCCAAAATTGCGCCAACCCCAGCTCTGGCAATGGGGAAAAAGTTGTGATATGTCACGACACGTCACATGATGTGGCGAGTTTGACACCCCTGGTCTAGAACAAACTTTTCACAGCCTAAACTCCAGTTTCCTGGCAAAAATGTCATAAATTGTGGTCATGTCACTGAGGCACACTACAAACAGCTGTAAATGTGGGCTGATTGACCATTGCCCAAAATGCAACTATGTGACTGGGGGGGGGGAGGCTGTCAGAACTTGGAATCTGGATCAAGTAGTTTTTTGGGGGGTCAGCATAACTTTGAATGGTTGCTAAGCGAACATTTGTAAGTCAAGGACTAACTGTATTCTGAGATGTAGAATAGAAATAGCATAAGGGCTGTCTCATTGGTCTTTCTTGGTTCATTTGCACCTACGAGCACAACCTTTTCCATTGAAGAGCTGTAAGTATACTCATGTGACCTTTTCAACTAATTTTTATTTTTTTATTTATCAAATGTGGATGGTTGCCCATTTTACAGAAAGAAACATTGGGTGGCATACAATATCCCCTTCAAACAAATAAATAAGAAAAGTATTAGTTAAAACTATTATATAATAATAGGGACGCGGTGGCTCAGTGGGTTAGGATGCTGAGCTTGTCGATCAGAAGGTCAGCAGTTTGGCAGGACGAATCTCGAGTGCTGCATAACAGAGTGAGTGCCTGTTATTCGTCCCAGCTTCTGCCAACCTAGCAGTTCGAAAGCACGTAAAAATGCAAGTAGAAAAATAGGGACCACTACGGTGGGAAGGTAACAGCGTTCCGTGCGCCTTTGGCATCTAGTCATGCCGGCCACATGACCACACAGACATCCTCGGACAAGCGCTGGCTCTTCGGCTTTGAAATGGAGATGAGCACCAGCCCCTAGAGTTGGAAACGACTAGCACGCATGTGCAGGGGAACCTTTACTTTTACCTATTATATAATAATTATTAAAAAGAATTAGAAATTATAAAAGCAGAACGAAAACAGAAAAAGAATAATGGAGACACTCTGCTTAGCAGCTGCACTGTTTGTTTGAACTGGTGCCACTTCTAATGCATCATATATCTGCTAAGCAAAAAATGTGCAGCATATACAGATTTTAATTAATGGAAGAATAAGCAGGTACATTAAA
Organism: Vipera ursinii; assembly: GCF_947247035.1. Taxonomy (NCBI): domain Eukaryota; kingdom Metazoa; phylum Chordata; class Lepidosauria; order Squamata; family Viperidae; genus Vipera; species Vipera ursinii. The sequence goes on along the minus strand of NC_139516.1, from coordinate 138,529,200 downwards.
AATGTTGAGACTCTCTTCTTGAGTTAGGAAGTATTACTGCAAACATATCAATAATGCACATACCCTGTTGAAAGAGTTCCTTTTTCTTTTACATTCTGTCCCCCATACATTATACAAATATAACATCTTAGACTTGCAATGTGAGGTGGGCAGCTATATAAATATGATGAATAAATAAATGTTTGGCTCTAGAGAGAACTGATCACCTTTTTATTTATTTATTTTTGTTTTGGAAAATTCATTTAGTACATCTCCAAGGTAAAAAGAGGCATTTATTTAAAATTGTTATAGCAACTAAACTCCAGCAGATTCTGGGAAGCTTGCAAAATATTAAAAAAGCCGTTAGAACAGTTAATTAATTATTAACACAAATCTTGCTGGGATGAAATACTGCCTCCCCTTTCCCCATAAAAGTATGTGAGAAAAACTAGGGAGGTGGGACAAAGACATGGTGGCCAGGTAATATAAGATTGTCCCACCATCTCCCTTATAGCTTCGGGAGATTCTGTTAATATCGCTTTACAATAAAATAGAATTAGTTTATATACTTGGTCATGTTTCCTGAACATTCTATATGGTAAGCCTCTCTCACACACACTAATACACAAATATGCATAAACATAGTGAGTACAGGAAAACAGGTACCAGAATGACAAAATCTATTTGAATCTTTTTTTTTCATGGTGTTGTAGATTTGTTTAAGTCTTCAGAGTATTTTGGGGGGTGGGGTGGGGATTGTAGGTTAAATATTCAAAATCACTCATTTGAACACAAATTTTAAGCAGATGATTAAGATCAGGGGTCCCCAACCCCTGGTCTGGCACTGGTCTGAGGCCTGCCAGCAACTATGCGGTGTAAAGAAGTGAAGCCCCATGTTTGAACCTCTGGCATAGTTCTCATCTTCCTCAGAGCACAGAAATCCCATAAGCATGTCAAGATAGTGCCTCACTGGGTGTTGTTATTGTTATTGTTGTTGTTTTGTTTCCTCACACAGTCAGCCAGATGATCAGATTGGATTTGGCATTGTCCACCTATTGGGATGAAGGCAGCATGCAAAACCATGCCCCCTCTGGTCTGTAGAAAAATCTTTCTCCACGCAACTGGTCCTTGGTGCCCACCAGTTTGAAGACCACTGATTAAGACTACAGATTTTTCTTCAATGATAAATCAGTAATGTCTGAAACTCCTTTAACTGAAAATATCTATCCATTCCTATTAAAGACCAAGAGACTGTTGGACTGTAAGAATTAAAAAAAAGAAAAAGAAAAACCTGCTCATGAGTAATCAACATTTGAAACAATCTCATTAAAAAGTATAATACATGAAATTTTAATATTCTAGCCATTCTGTTTTTTAACTCTTGTGCTGTTTCTGAGCTTCAAAAGCTCATTAATTTAAAAACTGTTGCTTGATACATAAAAATATAAAGCATTCAAGGCCAGCAGACTTTTAATTGTAGAAAGACTGCTTCTTTTTCAGTAGAGAACAATATTCAATTCACTTTCAAATTTTGTTAACTCAAAGTTTGCTCCTGCAGTTTGTTTCTATAAGGAGAAAATTTTTGTTTTTATTGCATTCTTAATCTGCTTGACATACATTTTCATTCTTCCTATTCCAACTGAATCTTAGAAATGAATGGAGGGATTTATCTCTGCCTGCTTGTCCATCTGCCTGTCTGTCTACAAGCTCAGAAACAGAACAGAATGGGACAAAACTTGACATGGTGGAAGATGGTGACAAAAGAAAACTCAAATTTGAAAATGGAATTATTCTGGTAGGGGGCTGCAAATAAAATGTGTCCCATGTGTCAACATTTTAATCTGGAACAGTATTAAGTATCCATTTGTGATAATGATGCATATGGAATATGGGAGCATAACTGAATAAGCCTAACTACTAAGGTAGTCTTCATCTTACGACCACAAATGAGCCCAAAATTTACGTTGCTAAGTGAGAAATTTGTTAAGTGAGTTTTTGCCCCATTTTATGACTTTTCTTGCTGTATTTGTTAAGTGAATCACTGCAGTTGGTAAATTAGTAACCAGTTGTTAAGTGAATCTGGTTTCCCCATTGACTTTGCTTGTAAGAAGGTTGCAAAAGGTGTTCCCATGACCCAGGGACACTGCAGCCATCATAAATGTGAGTCAGTTCTCACATATCTGAATGCAAATCACGTGACCCTGGGGATGCTGCAACCACAATAAGTCTGGAAAATGGTCATAAGTCACTTTTTTCAGTGTTGTTGTAACTTTGAAAGGTTGCTAAGTGAATTGTTCCAAGTCGAGGACTTACCTGTGGGTAATTTCTGATATGACCCAGAAGGCAATACCATGGCATATAATACATTAATGTGCTTTGTAATCTAGCTACTTAATTATGAAGAGTAAGTCTTGTAAATAACATACAAATAGAGAAGATTTCTGTTCAGTGGTGTCTACTGGAGCAAAGAATGAGGACAGGGTCATGTCATTGCAATGCAAGCCATTCTCTTCATGTGTGTATCAGATGCCTGCAGTTCTAAGTATACAACATCCAGAGATCTCTGACCTCATTTCACAAATTCAACAAAGAGCCAAACATGTTAATTGTAATGTCTTACAATTGATTGTAACTCTCTGGAGAAGACTGCTTTGTTCCTGAGAGAACCAACCTAGTTCTCTCAAGAGTTCTAAAAGAAATATCAGAGAGTACCAACTTCTCTTTGCTCAAGGAAAGAACCAATCTAGAGCTAAGGAGAAATTTCCTGACAGTTAGAACAATTAATCATGGAACAACTTGGCACCAGAAGTTGTGGGTGCTCCAGCATTGAAGGTTTTTAAGAATGGATTGGAGAACCATTTGTCTGAAATGTTATAGGGTTTCCTGCCTGTGCAGTGGATTGGACTAGAAGACCTCCAAGATCCTTTCCAATTCTGTTATTCTGTTATGATTCCATCATAATGTTTTACCCTCTATTAAAATTATACTTCTTCTCTTTCTTGTACAACTCATGATAACAAGTCATTTTCCGTGTTATACTTTGAAATGTGTAAATCTTCTTCTCCATGATTGAGAAATCTTCTTTTGATATGGGAAACAGCATATGAATTGATTTTTATTTTTTAAAAGAAAAACACTAGCCTACTTCTATGTATTCTGAACATCTTCTCTGTTCCATAGGGACTTTCAGAAATTAATAAGTTCACAATTTTGGTTTGTTCCCGACACAGCATAAATACACACATTCTTATAATGCAGGCTCTCATAAGAGAGAGATCAGCATTTAATTTTCTGGCTAGTGACACAAATGCAACATTGAATACTCTCTTGTTTAGTTAGGGATTCTAGCTAATTATCCCTTGTGTCCCTTCAGGTTTGCTAGGTTATGAGAAGGAATCTTACACTTTGCAAAATTTAAATGAAGATCTAGCTCTGTGGAAGACCTGTCAAACTTGCGACATCATGTGACATTGCACAACGCATCGGGATAGTTTTGCCATTGTTGGCAATGGGGTGGATGCGGCTTCCGCATGATGCGTCCAGCCCGTGGGCTGGCAGTTTGACACCACTGCTCTATGGTCTCACTATATCCATCAACATATCAAATTATCCTAGATGAAACAACTGGGATCGGATGAGTTTATTGAGTGACTCTTTCATGTTTCCATTCTAACACTATTTGAATTTGAACTGACAAACACACAGATTTAAATTCAATTAAGCATCTATTACTGATTCTCTTTGTTGGACTTCAGTGCCCATAATTCTTAGGCTAGCCTATCCTTTGGATCATAGCAAGTTACTGCAGTTTCAGTTGTAGAATTTGCTATGATCAGATATTTCACATCCTCATGAAAAATACCAAGGCTATGATATTGTATGGGGCAAATATCCCTTTGCAGCAAAGAGCTGCACTTTTTAAAACTACATTTTAAACTGCTGATGGCCCTAAGAAGAAGATGTGATATTCATTGATGTATTGTCATTGAAAGGACTTCTGTCTGTTGCTGTTTTTGTTTTTTTACATTTTTGGAGTTTTGGTGGGAAAAGTAAGCTTGCTAAGCCTATTGGAAGCTATTTTACTCTTTTTAAAAAAAGTAGTGATCAAGTAGGACATACCAGGGATTTACTTTTGTAATCCCTGGTATGTCCTACTTGATCACTACTCTTGCTCAGCTTGAAGTTATATTATTTATTTATTTATTTATTTATTTATTTAGTTACATTTATATACCGCCCTATTCCCTGAGGACTCAGGGCGGTTTACAGGGAATTAAAAATCCACCATACAAAAGTTAAAAAACCAATTAAAAATATTAAATTACCCTGTATACATTAAAACCCCAATTAAAAATTTCTCCTCAGCCTGGGCCTGAGAGCTCAAAGAGCCAGGTCTTCAGGCCCCGGCGGAATGATCGGAGGTCGGGGGCAGTCCTCAGCTCCACCGGCAGCTGGTTCCAGAGGGCAGGCGCTCCCACCGAGAAGGCCCTATCCCTGGGTGTCACCCGCCGGCAATCTCTCACCGGCGGCACCCTGAGCAGACCCTCCCTGTGGGAGCGCACTGGGCGAAGGGCGTTTGATGCTGGCAGCAGGTGTTCCCTCAAATAGCCCGGACCCAGGCCATGTAGGGCTTTATAGGTAATAACCAGCACCTTGAATTTCACCCGGAGGGCAACCGGAAGCCAATGCAGCTCGCGGAGTAGAGGTGTTACATGGGAGTATCGGGAGACCCCCATTACAACTCGCGCGGCCGCATTCTGCACCAGTTGAAGCCTCCGAGTGGTCTTCAAGGGCAGCCCCATGTAGAGAGCGTTACAGTAGTCCAAACGGGAGGTCACAAGCGCATGAGTAACTGTGCGTAGGGCGTCTCGGTCCAGATAGGGACGCAACTGGCGCACCAGGCGAACCTGTGCAAAAGCCCCCCTGGTCACGGCTCCTATGTGGTCTTCAAAATTGAGCCGTGAATCCAGGAGGACGCCCAGGTTGCGAGCCCTATCAACGGGGGGTAACTCCTCACCCCCCATCATTAGAGGTGGAATAACTTGGTTAACCCGAGATGCCGATATGCACAGCCACTCAGTCTTGGCGGGATTGAGACGAAGCCTGTTTCTCCCCATCCAGACCTGAACCACCTCAAGGCACCGGGACATCACGGAGAGGGCATCGCTGGGTTGGTTTGGGGTGGAAAGAAAAAGTTGGGTATCATCAGCGTACTGGTGATACCCCACACTGAAACCACGAATGATCTCGCCCAGCGGCTTCATATAGATGTTGAACAGGAGAGGCGAGAGGACCGACCCCTGAGGAACTCCACAAATGAGAGACCTCGGGGTGGATCTCTGCCCTCCTGTCAACACCGACTGCGAGCGGCCCTGGAGGTAGGAGGAGAACCACCGTAAAACGGTGCCTCCCACTCCCAACCCCCTGAGACGCCGCAGCAGGATACCATGGTTGATGGTATCGAAAGCCGCTGAGAGATCTAATAGGACCAGGACAGAGGAGCAACCCCTGTCCCTAGCCCTCCAGAGATCATTCACCAGCGCGACCAATGCCGTCTCCATGCTGTATCCGGGCCTGAAGCCCGATTGGTACGGGTCCAGATAATCAGTTTCCTCCAGGAACAGAGGGAGCTGATGCGCCACCACACTCTCAACAACCTTCGCCAGAAAGCGAAGGTTGGAGACTGGATGATAGTTGTTTAAAACAGCCGGGTCCAAAGCAGGCTTCTTGAGAAGGGGCCTCACCACCGCCTCCTTCAAGGCGGCAGGGAAGACACCCTCCTTCAAAGAAGCAGTTATTACTGCATGGAACCAGCCTCGTGTTCCCTCCCAGTCAGAGTCCAGGCCGGTCCGGATCCGAGCGATTTTGTCCGCCAGATGATGACTAAACTCCTCGGCTCGTCCCTGCAAGGGATCCTCTCTCACCTCCTGGTTAAGGAGGGAGCGAGTCACCCTAAACAGGGCGGCCGAGCGATTATCTGCGGACGCGATAAGGGAGGCAAAGTAGTTAGACTTTGCCGTCCTTATCGCCGCAAGATAAGACCTTATAAAGGTTCTTAACTGCAATCAGTCGGATTCAGATCGGCTGGATCTCCAACCGCTCTCTAGACCTCGTCTCCGACGCTTCATCTCCCGGAGCTCCACAGAGAACCATGGGGCCCAACGGGATCTGCGCCGAGTCAGAGGTCGCGTGGGTACAACGCAGTCGAGTGCCCTGGTGGCAGCCGTTTCCCAGGCCTCCACCAGAGCATCGACTGGGCTGTGGGTGAGGGTGATAGGTATCGGCCCAAGCGCCCTCTGGAACCGGTCCGGGTCCATTAGGCGCCTGGGGCGGAACCACCTGGTCGGTTCCGCCGCCCAGCGGCGGGGGATGGCATGACAGAAGACCAGCCTCAGGAGGTGGTGATCTGACCATGACAGAGGGGTGATGGATGGAGAACCCCCTCCCAGATCATCCAACCACTGTCCAGACAGGAACACCAGGTCGAGAGTATGATCCCCCCCGTGAGTAGGGCCCTCAATAACCTGGGTCAGGCCCATGGCTGTCATGGAAGCCATGAACTCCCGAGCTAACTCCGACGACCCCCCCAGTGATGGCAGGTTGAAGTCACCCAGGACTATAAGCCTGGGGAACTCCACCGCCAACCCTGAGAGGGTGTCGAGCAGCTCAGGCAGGGCTGTTGCCACACAGCTGGGCGCCAGGTATGTGAGCAACAAGCCCAACTGAACCCGAGGACCACATCTCAAGAGGAGGGATTCACTCCCGGCCATGTGGACAATGGTGGCCTCCCGGGGACACAAAGTCTCCCAAATAACCACTGCCACCCCACCACCCCTGCCCTGAGCCCGCGGCTGGTGCAGCACCCGGAAACCCGGCGGGCATAACTCGGTGAGAGGCACCCCTCCCTCCGAGCCCAGCCAAGTTTCCGTGATGCACGCTAGATCCGCACGTTCCTCCTCGATCAGATCACGGATGAGGGGAGCTTTGTTAACTACGGATCTAGCGTTAAAATAGACCAACCTGAGCTCAGGGGCCTGATCACCCTCATCCCCGGGTAAGAGGGCGCTAACCGGAGGATCGGAGCGCGCCACCGCTCGGAGATAGCGGGGGCGCGATCCCAGATGTTGATATGGCCCTCCGCGCAGACACCTGCTGCTGTTCCCTATCGCCGTGGGGATTTGAAGCCCCACCCCCACATTCTCAGAACCAGCAGCCACCTCCCCCAACCCCGTCCCGTCAGGACCTCTAACAGGACCAGACTGAGTGCCGGTTAAAAATTCCCTCCCTTCCCTCCCCCTCACTAACTTCTTAAAATAACCGGCTAAAAATTTTATCAGGGGCCTCTTAGCATATCTTGACTCGAGGCCCCTATCTAAGCCCAGCCACCTCTCGGAATCCCAAAGCTTGGGATCGTCATTAAGGGGAGTATGGAAACAGGCGACAGGTCGCGCCCATGAGGCAGAAACTGCCCTAAGGGCATACAAGTCAGCTCCGGAGTAGTGATAAATCATACTGCGCTGGGATAGTCTTTTAGGGCAGATGTTATGAATATGTCCAAGGATCACTCAGTGATGGTATAGAGATGGTAAAAAGTCTCCTAATGCAATGAATGTGAGTGACTCTTGCATGTTCTTCCTTTGATTTATGTTCTGTTCTCATTCTAGGATTCAGCCTAGTCATTCCCACATATAATTTCCCCACAGATTGAATTTTATTATGAAGCCCTGGAAATGCTGCCAGCTCCATCTTCATTGACCGCCAAACAGCTGACCAGTGCGCTACTCCAAATCTACTGCTGGTCTTCCAGATGGCTTACCTAACAATTTTGACAGGACCACGTTTTTGCCTGCACTTGGGGTGGATTGCTTCTACCACCCTCCCTTGGCTTGCCACTGAATTTCCATGATTCTCCATTCAAGAAACATGTTTCCAGTGGCTCAGTCAACTCAAGTCCTTTTCAATCATTACAATAGAGTGACTTACAGTAGAACAGGGGTGTCAAACTCAATTTCATTGAGGGCCACATCAGCATTGCAGTTGCCCTTGGTGGGCTGGGTGGGTGTGGCCAGGGTGGGCGTGGCCTACTGCTTAGGCGTGGCCAGTTCTACATCATTCGCATCAAGGGTACCAATGGGGGCCTGGACAGAAGTGGGACAGATCTGAGGGTCTCTGGCAGAAGGAGATGGGACCGGGGCAAGTGCCAAGGCATGGTCGACTGGAGGAGCCTCATTGTTCCTCTCTGGCCTTGGGGGGGTGTCAGATGGTGGCATGGAGGTCAAATGCCTAGCCCAACCCTCAAGCACCCACGGCACTAAGCCCAGCCCCACTTCCCCAAGGTGGTGCCCAGCTGCACTTACCTTCTCCTCAAGGCTGCTGCTGCTGTGCTTGCTCTCCTTAGCCAGGTTGCTCATGATGGGTACGAGGGCAAAGTCAAGAGGGAGGCCCACTCCCTCTCCATGTGAGGAGACCTGGCTTTGTATCCAAAGCTTCTGTAGCAATAGGATGGGAGACCCCCCCAGGATAGGCAAGGAGGAGGGGGCAAGGGGATGGTGAAAGGGCAGCAGGGAAGGACTAAGGCAGGACTTCCCTCAGACCCTCGCTCTCCTTCCTTCCTTCCTTCCTTCCTTCCTTCCTTCCTTCCTTCCTTCCTTCCTTCCTTCCTTCCTTCCAACAGAGTGGTGGAAAATATATTTTTTTAAATTTTAATTCCATTTATATCCCGCCCTTCTCCGAAGACTCAGGGCGGCTTACAAGCTTAGCAGTAGCCTTCATTCTATGTATATGCCTGCTTATTAGGGCTTTCACACACACACACACACACACCAGCAGCATTATTACAAAGTCAGCTTATTGCCCCCAAGAATCTGGGTCCTCATTTTACCTACCTCGGAAGGATGGAAGGCTGAGTCAACCTTGAGCCTGGTGGGATGCGAACCTGCACTAATTGCAGGCAGCTGGTGTTACTTAAGGAGGCATTAGCCCACTGCTCCACCAATTTCCACCATGAAATTGTACATTGGCTTCTGGCTGGCCTGGGCCGGGGCCAAGTCAGTGGGAGCCGTTCCCTCACTGTTTCCAGGATGGCTTCGCGGGCCACATGAAACCACTTCGCGGGCCAGATCCTGCCCCCGGGCCTTGTGTTTGACATGTCTGCAGTAGAATAAATGTATGGATAATATGTATTTGCACCATATAGTTGTGATGATGCAAAGTGAGACTGTCTGAGGTATATTTTAGTCAATACCCAGCTCTGTCTTGGGTTTCATAGAATTTTCAGCAAATAATGTTGCTAGAACTTGAATAGGAGCAAAGTACCGAAATCTTTATTATATCAGCTGCACTGTTTTCCTTCCTTATTACAAATCCTAAATGATTTGAAGTTTTGGAAAACTTACTGTGTTTTTAGAATTAAATGTTGTTTTTCTCTTATGTGTATGAAACTCTTGGTTCTTTTTCTCTGGGTTTTTCAAACAAGCAAAGATGTGCCTTTTAAAGCAAATATTTGGTTTGGTTGTTGCTAAACTGTATGGAATTATCATTCTCTGTTCACAACAATGTGAAGTCATAGCTGCCAGGTCTTTAGTTGGGGTTGGGCTTCATGGGCATCAAGTTCTTCTCAAGAGCATAGAATGTCATAATGTCGTAGTATACATGTGGATTCAAGCATTGTGGCCTTTTACAGTTGACAAGTGGACATTTTAATCAAGGTGCAGATTTTCTAAATGCCACCCAAGATTTTTTGGTATGGCACTCAGTGTGCTGATAACGTACTGGAACCACCACAGCCAGTTTATCCCATAAATTCTCAGTTTTGATTTTCAAAACTAATACTTTGTGATCTTCACTTTTTTTGTTTTCTGTTCTACTATCCACATTCACACTTTCTACTTTTCAACCACAATATTTTATTATTTTATTGTTGTTTATTATTCCTTGCTTTTGTTGTTTTGTTCCTGCTATTTATTTGTTAACATGCTTCTGTTTTATCTTATTTTATTTTATTGTTTTTTGTAAGATACTTTCTGCAATATTTTTTTAGAGCCAAAAGCAAATATTTGCTAAAGATGAACCTCGAATCTTTAACAAAGAAGCATTTTGCTACAGACCTTTGCGTTACTAATGGTCTTTTTCTCCAATAACTACTAATAGTTTTGGTTTACTAGATGTAAACTCTTATTGTCTTTTTGATCTAAAATGCATTTTATTGATGTTAATTGTTGTCTTTGCTAGAAATAAATACTCATTACTTACGTAAGTACTAAAACAAGCTAAATCTTTAATAACAGGAATATTGACCTACATATAAGCTCTTGCTTTCTTGAACTTTTAAAGCATTGCTTTCATTGCTGAAATGTCCACCCTGGTAAATATAAACATCAAAAGACAAACAAAATAAATTTGCTTGCAAAGCCATACAGCAGCATCTAACATTGAATATCATACAAGTTATCTCTCCACAATATGAACTGTTGGGTTTTCAAAATTCCAACATGACCTATTTGTTTCATCTAAGCAGTTTTCAGTCAGTAGTTTCTTATCTCTTAATTAAACTAAATTAAATTAATGACATTTAGAAAAGAAATATTTTTCCAAGCTGCATCATTTCACACTATGAAGACTGAATAACTATGAAAAAGCAACATATATTTTCAATTTCATATCTTGCTGAGTAGCCAACATCCTGTACAAAATTCTTTTCAAGCAGATTTGTTTATTCTGTTTAGTTGTCCTTAAATACTCTTTCCATTTGCTTCAAATCTGTCACAGCTCAGTGTTTAATCAGTGATGAAATGAATGCACAATAAAGAGTTGCTAGATAATTAGGGACTCTTTATTCATCCATGTAGGCTTTTGAGTAGACTATTGTAGGGATGATGAAGTCTTTTATTTGGTCATCTTGTTTAACCTCGTTCTGATATCCTGCATTAATACCTGGATCAGTATAATGTCATTGTTTGGATTTTGCACTTCTGAATTTTGCAGTTTGTTCCTCATCTTAAAGAACTATCAGAATGCATTAAAAATTAATGTGCCATATAAAACTCTATCCATAATTACAGTTCATGAAACAGCATGGCAAAACAGGTCAGGTAAATCAATATGATACAAAATATTTATTTTATGGGTAAATACATTAATACACAAATATTCAGTTTTGTCTGTTTTCAGACAAAACAAAATGGGAAGAAAGAGATTTGTGGGTCAATATTTACAAAATTGTTCTAAGCTGGCAATAAATGAATCTACCCCCAATCTGAAAACACAGGAAATATAGAAACCCATTTGAGTCTGGCCAGAAAGAGAAACCATATGAAAGGAATATCAATCTTCTATTTGTTCCCTAAAACAAACTCATGGGAGTTTGTTTTAGGGAACAAGTTCCTCAGATAGCTATATGAATCCTTCCTTGTATTTTCTTTCAAGGTAGGAATCCAACTCAGGGAGGAAAGAGATCAGACAAAATCACCACAAATACAGGCTGTAAAGAATAGTTCCCTTTCTTCATTCTATTATTTTCCCAAGGAATACACATACTCCTACTTCCTGACTATGTTTGCTTAACCACACAATGAAATTGACCTTTCCTATGCATCTTTGCCCTTCTTCTTCTGGTTCTGAATGTAAAATATACTGCTTCAGAAGATGTTCTGGCAAACCTTTTTGACATTTTGTTTAGTTGATTAAAAAAATTCCAACATTTATTCAAGCAGTGCCAGTATGGCTTTTTCTAATTTAATGTCATCTTTCCTATTGCCTATCAACTTATATCTATAACCTTGTTGCTTGTATCTTACAATTTATATTGTTTTTCACTATCCTAGTATGATTTATGTTGTTTGCTTAGCTAGTATTCTATGACTATCACTAAATGTTGCATCTTATGATTTATGATGAAGTGTTGTATTTTAAAATTTATGATGAATGTGTTTTCAAATTGTTTATGGTCATGATTATCACTATTACTTTTATGTACATTGAGAACCTATGCACTGGAGACAAATACCTTGTGTGTCCAACTGCACTTGGCCAATAAAAAATTCTGTTCTATTCCGTTCCATTCCATTCCATTCTATTCTATTCTATTCTATTCTATTCTATTCTATTCTATTCTATTCTATTCTATTCTATTCTATTCTATTCTATTCTATTCTATTCTATTCTATTCTATTCTATTCTATTCTATTCTATTCTATTCCATTCCATTCTATTTGTTATTCCTGAGTTCAGGGTTATTAGACAACTAAGAATAGTGAAGAGGAAGAAAAAGAGATTTTAAGCAAATCTTGTACTTAGTGTTAAACTTTCCAGATAAATCCAATAAGAACAAATGGAAAATACAAAGTTTGGTTCAGCCACAGTCTTGAATTAGAATTTCCCTTAACCATAACTATGCCAACAGAATAATTAGTTGGCTCAAGTAAATCTATGCAATACATGTTCAAAATAGTTGTCTACTATTGAATCTTTTGACACTGAGATCACTTCATACTCTTCTAATAAAGGTGTTTCTTATGTTGATCTAAATGAGGTTAGTAACAATAAAAACATTGTTAGTTGTGACCAGTGCAAGAATGAAAAGTAATAAAGGCAAATGCTGGTTATTTTAAAAGCATAGACTGTTTAGAGGCCTGTGAAAAAAATGAAATCAGTTCAATATTTGCATGGACACTCATTACAGCTATAATGAAACCAGGTATTAAGCACATTGGATTGTTTTGAAGACTGTCCGGGGTAGCATTTGCAAACTCTGCAAACATTCTTATATTAATTAAGTTAAATCATAAGCTCTTATTATACGTTGTCGTATACTATATCTTAAAGCAAGGTGTGTTCGTTTAGTTTTTAAGCAGACTTTTGAAAGTTTTTGATATTTTGTCAATTTGCCTATCATAAGATAGATGTTCTGAAAAATACTAATGTAGTAGCTGTCTAGATGGTACCTGGTCTCCAGAGTGACACATGGAGAAGACTATTAAACACTGCCAATCTCTGAACTATGATAGCCAATCAGCATCTCTAACCAACTGAAAAATTTTACAAATGAGTTGAAGAAGGTCAATTTTGCTGCTGTTTTGAGCAGGACCAAGAGCTGCAAAGCAGATGAGGGGAAACAATAGCAGAAGTAGGTATCAGGTGGTGTAATATTTTATTTTATTTTATTATTTTATTTTATTTTATTTTATTTTATTTTATTTTATTTTATTTTATTTTATTTTATTTTATTTTATTTTATTTTATTTTATTTTATTTTATTTTATTTTATTTTATTTTATTTTTTTATTTTATTTTATTTTATTTTCCCATCATTTCTGAAAAACTGTAAATGGCAAAATTAAATTCATTCATGTATTGCAATGCTTGTTGCTTGAAAAGGAAAAAAAAATAGAATCATAGAGTTAAAAGGGACTATGAAAATTATTTCACCCAAGTATTTTTTTCAAACCAAGATCTTGGGTACATTGAAACCATTTCTGGCTGCTAGATGTATCAGAGGAGATTCCCAAAGTGATCCAAACCATTCTGTCACAATCAATCATGTCACTGCCATTCTTCATTAAGAAAAACTGTGCCTGCCTCACCTAGTCCTAAAATCTACTTCCTGCAGTTTCCACCAATATGTGTGTTGACCTTGGGAAGAAGTGAGTAATCTCTTGAACTTGTCATAAAAAGGGGAAGATCTACAAGAACTTAGAGAAAAGTTCACAAAAACAAGCTTGAGGTACCAAGTTTTGAATGTCTCATAACTTTAGGAAACCAGTTTAGGGAATTAGTTTAGCAAGAAATAATTGCATGAAATTACTTTTTATTTCAAATCTAATTTGTGCTCTCGATATATATTGAGTAAATCAAGCATTATGCAACTTGGCAATTCTTTATATCAGTGACACTGATCTGCTTAGGAACTTATCGTCCCTGCAGGAGATTCTATCTCAATTTGAACAACTCAATATTTTAATCTCCTTTGCCAGTGAATGCTTTATATGGGACTGTTGTTTAAACAACAAACAGAACTTTTATATTCTTTTTTGCTTTTTTCAAAACATTTTCATCTATTCATCTAGAAAGAGTACAGAGAAGAGCAACAAAGATGTTTGGGGGACTGGAGGCTAAAACAAATAGGGAATGGTTGCTGGAATTGGGTATGTGTAGTTTAACAAAGAGAAGGACGTGGGGTGACATGATAGCAGTGTTCCAATATCTCAGGGGCTGCCACAAAGAAGAGGGAGCCAAGCTATTCTCCAAAGCACCTGAAAGCAGGACAAGAAGCAATGGATGGAAACTAGTCAAGGAGAGAAACAACCTAGAACTAAGGAGAAACTTCCTGACAGTTAGAACAATTAACCAGTGGAACAACCTGCCTCCAGAAGCGGTGAATGTTCCAACACTGGAAGTTTTTAAGAAGAGACTGGACAGCCATTTGTCTGCAATGGTATAGGGTTTCCTGCCTGAGCAGGGGGTTGGACTAGATGACCTCCAAGGTCCCTTCCAACTTGTTGTTGTTGTTGTTGTCATTATTATTATTATTATTATTATTATTATTATTATTATTATTATTATTATTATTATTATTATTATTATTATTCCCATGTCCATTGCAGTCTTTGCAGCAAGGGTATTCATTGAAAGACTGAATAGACCTTTTACTTGACTCCTGACTATTATGCCCTCAAATACCCATCAAAAATGCAGAGTTAGATTAGTAATAAGTTATAGATGCATTGAATTCACTTTAAATACAAACTTATCTAATTTTACATTTTCCAACCTAACATAGCCAAAAACTTAATTATGTTTGTTACTTCATCTATACTAGGAGAAATGAAACTATGACAGAGGTATTTGGAGGAATGTAAACCAAAATGAATATATTTTTTTATAAATGAACCTTGTAATGAACCTTACAAAATGAGAAAAAGTGACAATCACATCTCTAGCTTAGGTTCAAGTGAAGCCAGTTAGTTAAGATTAAATCTCAATGTCTATGGAGATTCAAAGTCATTCAGGTCAAGGCTATCCCGAAGGTGCTTTTTCAAAAGGCAGCTGGACCTTTTTTTGTTTTTTCCTTGAAAACGTTTTGTTTCTCATCCAAGAAGTTTCATCAGTTCTGAAGAAGCTTCCTGGATGAGAAACGAAACGTCTTCAAGGAAAAACCAAAAAAAGTCCAATTGTGTTTTGAAAAGACACCGTTGGTATGTTAAATTTCAATTAATTTCATTCTGCAATAGAGAGCAGGAGCTTCCCCACCCCACTGCCTATATAATATGGAAATGTACATATAATATAATATTATAATATAATAATAATAATATAATATAATATTGGAAATGTACATATGCATGAGGCAGTTCAGTGAATGATGTACCAAAATATAGAAACAGTTAAATAATACATAGTAGCAGAAAACATCTGTCTAGATTTATGGCAGATTAAGATGAATGATTATAAAAGAGTCAATTTGCCCTCAACAGATTTGGTCATAGTCTTCCAGATCTGGTGTAGTTGGATTGATTGATAGCTGTGCCTTTCTATGCTCTGGAATGAATACCTTGGATCTTAACCACAGTAAAGCCTGGAAATTAATAATTAGCTTTTCATGGTTAAGTCAATTCATATATTCATTTTACATCCATTTTGTACTACCTAAACATCAAGCTTGTCAAAATATGAACTAAATAATCATATTTCATTAATATTAAAAAATAAGTATATTTATTCATTAATTTATATCCCACTTATTCTGTACTATTCAAAGTGGTATACATAACAATCTTTTCTTCCATTTTTTCCAGAACAACTCTCTTGAGTCGAAAGAGAGTTATTCAGTTGTTATGTTTAACATTTTTCCCTGTTATTACAAATCAAGAAAGAAATAAACAGAATCTCTAGAAGATTCCTATGGTTAATTAGTTCTTGATTCCAATTCGCCATTATGGAATTCAAATGACTCCTATTAAATAATCATCCATAGGGGCCACCAACTGATTCCAATTTCCCACTCTGTGATTGAAGACCAGGCCAAAACTCTAAGGAGAAATTTGGCACTGAATCCTATATCCTTCCTGGCCATATTGTGGTGAAACCCCACAAAGAGGAACAGAGAACAATTGAAAAATAAAACCTTTATTTCGACTGAAGCAGAGAAAACGCCATTTCTCTCATTTGCTGCCAGGATTTTGGGATCATATAAGTAGAACCAGGTAAGTTTGATCATGTACTGTAAGCAAGACTATTTTATTGCTAAAGTAAACCATGTTTTTTTAAGGCATCAGCAGTGCTGGAAGTAGTATTAACTCTTATTAACCAGCAGAGGAATGTAGATGGGATTAGGTGCAAAGTTTGCACCTAATATTTGAAGTTTGCTCAGTTATACTGCTGCATCTTCCTTATCAAATTTGCCTTAGCAATTTAAAGAATCTGACCTTGGCTGTCTCTAGTCAATTTGATTCTGCATTTAGGAAGATAAACAATATTTTAATAAAGGAAAGTTTGTGCCCCCCCCCCCGTTTTGTGTGTGTCTGTGTGTCTGTGTGTCTGTGTTCTGAAAAGGAACACATTCCTGAGGTATGATGGGATAATAATAATAATAATAATAATAATAATAATAATAATAATAATAATAATAATAATAATAATAATAATAAAAAGTTGTAAGGGACCTTGGAGGTCAGCAAATGGCTGTCCAGTCTCTTCTTAAAAACCTCCAGTGTTGGAGCATTCACCACCTCTGGAGGCAGGTTGTTCCACTGGTTAATTGTTCTAACTGTTAGGAAGTTTCTCCTTAGTTCTAGGTTGCTTCTCTCCTTGACTAGTTTCCATCCATTGCTTCTTGTCCTGCTTTCAGGTGCTTTGGAGAATAGCTTGACTCCCTCTTCTTTGTGGTAGCCCCTGCGATATTGGAACACTGCTATCATGTCACCCCTCACCCTTCTCTTCATTAAACTACACATACCCAATTCCAGCAACCGTTCCCTATATGTTTTAGCCTCAAGCCCCCTAATCATCTTTGTTGCTCTTCTCTGTACCCTTTCTAGAGTCTCGACATCTTTTTTACATCATGGTGACCAAAACTGGATGCAGTATTCCAGGTGTGGCCTTACCAAAGCATTGTAAAGTGGTATTAGTACTTCACTTGATCTTGATTCTATCCCTCTGTTAATGCAGCCTAGCATTGTGTTGGCTTTTTTGGCAGCTGCAGCACAGTGCTGGCTCATATTTAAGTGATTGTCCACTAAGACTCCGAGATCCCTCTCACAGTTACTACTATTGAGCAAGGTACCACCTATACTATACCTGTGCATTTGATTTTTCCTGCCTAAATGTAGAACCTTACTTTTTTCACCATTGAATTTCATTTTGTTAGATAGTGCCCAGTGTTCGAGTCTGTCCAGATCCTTCTGTATCTTAAGCCTATCTTCTGGAGTATTGGCTATTCCTGCCAGCTTGGTGTCGTCTGCAAATTTGATGAGTTCCCCATCTATCCCCTCATCCAAATCATTAATGAAGATATTGAAGAGCACTGGGCCCAGAACAGAGCCCTGGGGCACCCCACTACACACTTCCTTCCATGTAGATGCGGTTCCATTGAGGACCACACGCTGAGTACGGCCTGTCAGCCAGCTACGAATCCATCTGGTGGTAATGCTATCTAACCCACATTTTTCTATCTTATCAAGTAGTAGGTTGTGATCTACTTTATCAAATGCCTTACTGAAGTCCAAGTAAATTATATCTACAGCATTCCTCTGGTCCACTAGTTTTGTCACTTGGTCAAAGAATGTAATAAGATTTGTCTGGCATGATCTGTTTTTGACAAACCCATGTTGACTTTTAGTGATGACTTTGTTTGCATCAAGGTGTTCGCTGATTTGTTGTTTGATTATCTTTTCCAGAATCTTCCCAGGTATTGAGGTCAGGCTGATATGTCTGTAGTTTCCTGGATCTATTTTTTTCCCTTTTTTGAAGAAGATGTAAGAAGAGAAGCTGATCCTAGTCTCTGTCATATCTTCAGGGAAATAAGATGTCTTAAAAATAATTTTTCATTTGCAGAACTTTGTTTCACATGCTATATCTTCTGGTGGTGTCAAGTAATTGTTCCCCTCATTCCTAACCCCTGGGACAGTACTGTTACTGTATAGAAGATGGGATTAGTTTTACAGTTTTATACATCCGATGCCAGATTGAAGAAAGCTAAAATAAAGGTTTTTTTTCCATCGATGGAAATACTACTTCATCTGATTAAATCTTGGACTGCTTAATATTTGCCATTCTGCTCATGTTATCATCAATTCATGGAGGGGGCAAGCAGAGGCCAGTTCTGAATGTAGACATTCTAAATGCAATTTACAATAATCTGGTAGACACTGCTGCAGAAATGAATCTGTTTAATGAAAACAAACAGGAAACATTGCCCAATTTTAACAGACAAAATGAGAATCTAATTAAGTTGCAGAAATGACTGGCTCAAGTGTCACAGAGTTGGGTCGCAGTGGCATTTCTCTTCCCCTACAATCTTTGCCAGGAATGGAAACAAAATGTGGCATTTTACAGGCCTGACAGCTCCCTGACCTCCATCAAACAAGAAGTAACTTTAATATTACTGAAGAAATGCTACTTGCTGGCAAATGGGATAAATGTACCAAGGAGAGTGAGGTGACACTTCTCTCTCCTCCCCTGTTTCTGTCATGCTCTAATATCATTTGGTAATGTTGGCTGTCTGTTCATATTATCAAGCAGAGACTGTGTTGTCTGAAATCTATTGTCTTTAGTCTGGCTCACATAAACCATCAAGATAACCCACACGTGCATTGCTCACCTTAGAGCAAAATGCTCCATTAAGAGACTAGGGTGTTAGCAAGGAAACTTGTCTGCAGCAAGAGAATTTTTGTGCTCCACTGTCTTTGGAATAAAAACTAAAGAATGAGGCATTGTCAAAAATTGTAAGACTGAGCAAAATCCACCCATGGAGAGAACTAATAAAGCATTCTTTGCATAAATTAGCTCCAATTAAACCCAATGCTGAATATTTAAGCAACACATGGTGTTTAATACATGATTTAAAAGGGGAAAATAGGCTTAGTTTTAGTTAAAATAAACTTGTTTTAAATACAACAAAAACACAGGGGCTCATACTTGGCAGCAATGTGGTTTGTATGGGTTTATCACAATGCAATGTGTGAAACTAGCTGTAGCTGGTAAGTCACTATTTACTGCTTAGTGTCATTGCTTAATATTGAGAAACCATGGTTAACACAAAGCCTGCTTAGGTGTGTTGTCTGATACCTGTAAGAATGGAGGTCTTGTTTATTGATCAGGCAGAGTAAAAGCATTTCATAGTAATTAGCTAGCTGAGAGTAAATCAAGAGATTGGCATCAGAACTCATTCAAATTACAATTTTGGTAAAATCAATAACAGCATTTCTACTCTGTCCTGCTTTCAGGGAAGCAATGGCAAACTAAAAAAAAAGCTGCATAAAGAGCAGAGTTGATGATGATTGTGGAAAAAGGAGACTCCTTGTACTCTTCACCAGAAGATGGAGAGGACTTTGGATTACCTACAGGGCCCCATACAGATACTCCCCATGGCAAGACTAGAAACATAGCAATCTCCACTGGATTTCACAGATCTGGGAGCCTGGAGAGTCAGCTTTGCCAAAGCCACAGAGCCTTCAAAGGGGTACTGGATTTGTCCATTTTCTTTCTTAATCATTGTCATTTGCATTTAAGATATTAAGAATCTTTAGAAGGGCAGGTTTTTACTATACTGGGTGATATTCCTTCAACCAGCGGTGACAGAAATTTTATGTAAGTTTAAAATTTGAAGAAAAAAATGTTTTTATTTGGAAAGAAGTAGCAAAAGGGTGTTTGGAATGTTGATTTTTGGGAAAGCTTTTTAACTGACTAAGACACCTGGTTGACTGGAAATAAGATTTTGAAATAAGAATATTTACTCTAGCTTGTTTAACATTTTACTTAAAATACATGAAGATTTTGAGTTTAAATTTAAGAAGTCTCTTCCTGGGAAAATGCTCTGGATGAGAGGACACTATGACAAGAGGAAGCCTTGAAGGTTTGCTACTACAGACAACCCATAAGAATCAAATATTACAACTAAAAGAGAAGATACAGAGTAGAAAAAAGTATTTTGCCTTTGGAAGAATTTAAGGATATTTGTCAACAATATATGTAGAATTTTCTCCTTAGACTGTCTGATACTATAGACATAGCTTAAAAGAAGAAATAGAAGATGATATAATAACAAATTAGGCAGTTTGACAGGATACAAGAATGATACTGACAAAGCTGTTACACAGAACCTATGAATGAAAACCTGAAGTTGTAGTAGTTATAAGCGTCACACAAATATGAAACCAGAAGAGTGACTTGGATATATGGATTTTGACTTGGACAGTTTTCTTACTTTGGATCAAGAAAAAAGATGTGATTATGAAGGAATTTTTGAGGGGAAAAATAGAGAAAGAAGAAAATAAGCTTTGGGGACATTATTTAAAAGAGATAGATAGACCTTTACAACTAGAAAGGTTTGCAAAGTTAGCTTATACGACCAAGATTAAAATGTATCTGAATGGTTTTTTTTTCTAGTAGTTTTCAATGGATTTTTCTTGACCTGAATGACGAGGCTTTAAAGATTTGTTTGTAGATAAACTATGGGAAGAAGAGAGTTTTGGTTGCATTTCTAAAGAAAGTGATAAGCTATAGTATTAAAGTATTATAGTATTAAAATTAAAGAGAAGTTGATAGGAAATTAATTTATGGGACATCATTTGAAGAGATTAAAGATTAAAAGTTTTAATATGTTGTTTTTGGTGGCTGTTAATGGAATTTTTTTTATGAAGTTTGATGAGATTTTAAAGACTTGTTTATAGACTTGAGATAAGATATGGGGAGAAGATCAGAATCAGAATAGAGCTGGAAGGGACCTTGGAGGTCTTCTAGTCCAGCCCCCTGCTCAAGCAGGAAACTCTGTAACATCTCAGACAAGTGACTGTCCAGTCTCTTCTTAAAACCCTCCAGTGATGAAGCACCCACAACTTCTGAAGGCAAGCTGCTCCACTGTTAATTGTCCTCATTGTTGGGAAGTTTCTCCTTCATTCCAGGTTGCTTCTCTCCTTGATTAGTTTCCATCCATTGTTTCTTGTCCTGCCCTCTGATGCTTTGGAAAATAAGTTGAACCCCCTACTCTTTGGGGCAACCTCTCAAATACTGGAATTCTGCTATCATGTCCCCCCCACCCGCCCCAGTCCTTCTTTTCTCTAGACTAGCCAAACCCAAATCCTGTAACCCTTCTTCATATGTTTTAGTCTCCAGGCCTTTAATCATCTTAGTTGCTATTCTTTGCACTTTTTCCAACATCTGTTTTGTAACGTGGTGACTAAAACTGGATGCAGTATTCCAAGTGCGGCCTTACTAAGGCTTTATAAAGTGATATACTAATACTTCTTGTGATTTTGATTCTATGCCTCTGTTTATACTACCAAGGATTGTATTAGCTTTTTTTGGCTGCTGCTGCACACTTCTGGCTCATGTTCAAAGGTCCCTCTCACAGTTACTGTTTTTGAGCCACCTAATCTGTACATGTTCCTTTAGTTTTTCTTGCCTACATGTCAAACCTTACTTTTCTCCACATTAAATTTCATGTTGTTGGATAGGGCCCATTGTTCAATTCTGTCAAGATCTTTTTGGATCATGAACTTGTTTTCTGGGGTATTGGCTATTCTTGCCAGCTTAGTGTCATCTGCAAATTTGATGAGTTCCTCTTCTATTCCCTCATCTAAGTTATTTTTTAAGATATTGAAGAGTACTGGGACTAAGCTGGAACTTTGTGGTATCTCACTGCTTACTTCCCTCTATGTAGATGTAGTACCATTAAGGATGACTCGTTAAGTATGGTTTGTCAGCCAGTTACAAATCCATCTGGTGGTGATTCTGTCTATCCACATTTTTCTAGCTTACCATGAAGTACGTTGTGGTCTACTTTGTCAAATACACTGCTGAAGTCTAAGTATACTATGTCCACGGCATTTTGTTGGTCTACTAATTTAGTCACTTTGTTAAAGAATGAAATAAGATTGGTTTGGCATGATCTGTTTTTAACAAACTGGCTTTTAGTTATAAGTTTATTTGTTTCTAGATGTTCACAGATCTGTGTTTTGATTATCTTTTCCAATATCTTCCCAGGTGTTGATGTTAGGCTGATTGGTCTGTAGTTTCCTGGGTCTGTTTTTTTTCTTCTTCTTCTTCTTCTTCTTCTTCTTCTTCTTCTTCTTCTTCTTCTTCTTCTTCTTCTTCTTCTTCTTCTTCTTCTTCTTCTTCTTCTTCTTCTTCTTCTTCTTCTTCTTCAGATGGGAACCACATCAGTCCTTTTCCAATCCTCACGTAATTCCCCAGTGTTCCAGGATTTTTGAAACATATGGTACAATGGTTCTGTGATAACATCTGACAGCTCCTTCAGAACTCTGGGATGTAATCTGTTGGGTCCCTGTGATTTATATTCATCAAGGTAAGATGGGTGTTCTCTAACCATTTTCTTGCTTATTTTAATTTTTATTTCTAGTCTGTCTTTTACAGAGCATTTGGTAGGTTGGGCTATAGTTTCTTTTTGCATGAAGACTGATGCAAAGAACGAGTTAAGCAGCTCTGCTTCTCTCTACTGCCTGTTCCTTCCTTGCCATCTTCTCTCTTAAGTGGACCTACTGTTTCCTTGTTTTTTTCTTGTTATTTATATGTTGGAAGAAACTTTTTTTAATTATCTTTGTTTTTTGTTGCAAGCCTTTGCTTTCCTGACTTCATCTTTTGCAGATTTGGGCTACCTGCTTGCTGATACTCTGCCTCAGTGGTGGGATTCAAATATGTGAACAACTGGTTCTCTGTGTGGATGCCGCTTCCAGAAGTCCATTCTGGGCCTGGGCAACAAAAATGTAGCTACCGGTTCTGCTGAAGTAGTGCGAACCAGCTGAATCCCACCACTGCTCTGCCTTAGTTATGTGTCCCTCTTTAATGGATAATTCTTTTCCTTTGTAATTTTAGAGAAAAAATGATGAAGAAATGTGTAAAGAAAAAAATATGAAATTTATAATATGCATGTGAGTGTATCCATATATTTGTGTGTATGCACACACACACACATATTTATTTCTAGTAGCTCTTAATAGACTTTTGCTGAATGTGTGTGTGTTTGTGTGTGCATATGTGTGTGTTTGTGTGTGCGTGTATAATTAACCAGATGCTTCATCACAAGACTACCAATTTTGAGTGACCACTGCTGTATTTAAATTGCCAGGACAGTATAGGAATAGTAATAATTTGTATTGAAATTTTAAAAGTACAAAGATAAAAAAACTAATAAAAACTTAAAAATATATATGAAAAAGATAACATGCAAAGAGGAAAAAAAAGGGAGGCAGAATGTGTGTGTGTGTGTGAGTGTGTGTGTCTGTACCTTCTCCCCTTTTTCTTTTCTTCACTGTACTTTTTACATTTTTGTTATCTTTTTAGAATATATTTTTAGTTTTTTATTAGTTTATCTTTGTACATTTAAATTTTCAATACGAATTATTATTTTTAAAAACATAATAGTATTCGTATACTGTCCTGGCAATCTAAACACAGCAGCTTTCACTCAAAATTGGCAGAGTCTGCGATGGAGCATCTGGTCAATGAGTTGGAATTCCTATGGATCACAGTAATTGACCTTCCCATCCTTCAGTCTTAGCTTGTTCTCATTATAGAAGAAGTTGAGAAATAGAGCTGGGAGCTGCACTCTACCCTTTCTCTTAGTTGAGTCCCTGTGATATAAGTTAGTTCAGAACTTCCATCTAGGATAATGGCCTGGATAATAGATAGGTTACTAAAGGAGTGCAAAAAATGTGACCCAGATTATATGTGACCATGTTCATTTCTGTGGCTCTCGGAGTAATTGGTGCTCTCAATTTGGGTCCTTTTTTCATTTTAGGGATGCCTTAAACCTTCCAAACAGATAAGGCACCTACTTCATCCCTTAAAATACCAGCACTAGTTTTGGCACACAGAAAGTGAACAAAGAAACAGCATAAAAATGCTGGGGATAAGTTGCAGGAGAAATTGTCTCTCTTAAGATTTTTTGTATCCTAAAAACTACAATCTTTAAAAAAAACAACACTCACAGTATATAGTTTGAGATGGTTCATTTCATTCTGGTTGCATGCAGGATCACAGAATACATTCAGTCTGTGTCATTAATGTAAGTATACTAATTCTCTGAATACTTACCTTGGAACAATTGGAATTGATCTTAGTGGAAATTGCAGAGAATGTAAGTGTAGGATTAGATTGAAAGTCAATATAAAGTGCTAGATTTCTTTAATAGAGATGTCTAGCAGTTGGAACAAGAAATCTTAAAGTAGGGCTATTACCAGACATTATTAAAAACACTATATTTCTTACCAATAAGATAGGATTCACTTTGCCATATATATCAAATTTACTAAGACACTTTCATTCTAGTTATCAGAGGATCATGAACGCTGAACAAATACACAAAGGAAATGAAGGTACATGAGATCAGACAAGTAGACATGGAAAAGGCAGGTTATGAACCTCTTGATATACACATACTGTATGTCACAGCTAAAAGAAATCTCACCACTATTTCAAGGAAAGGTAAACATAATGAAGTGGTTAAACTTTATTCCATGGTAGGGATACCTTATCTGAGTTGCAGTTCAGTACTTTAAAGTCACTAGTTAGCAGCAAACTGAATGCATTCTTGCCAGCTGGAGGCTAAAACTGGAGGCTAAAACATATAAGGAACGGTTGCTGGAATTGGGTATGTGTAGTTTAACGAAGAGAAGAGTGAGGGGTGACATGATAGCAGTGTTCCAGTATCTCAGGGGCTGCCACAAAGAAGAGGGAGTCAAACTATTCTCCAAAGGACCTGAAAGCAGAACAAGAAGCAATGGATGGAAACTAGTCAAGGAGAGAAGCAACCTAGAACTAAGGAGAAACTTCCTGACAGTTAGAACAATTAACCAGTGGAACAACCTGCCTCCAGAGGTGGTCAATGCTCCAACACTGGAGGTTTTTTAAAAGAGGCTGGACAGCCATTTGCCTGAAATGGTATAGGGTTTCCTGCCTGAGCAGGGGGTTGGACTAGATGTCCTCCAAGGTCCCTTCCAACTTCTTCTTCTTCTTCTTCTTCTTCTTCTTCTTCTTCTTCTTCTTCTTCTTCTTCTTCTTCTTCTTCTTCTTCTTCTTCTTCTTCTTCTTCTTCTCCTCCTCCTCCTCCTCCTCCTCCTCCTCATTATATTATTATTATTATTATTATTATTATTATTATTATTATTATTATTATTATTATTATTATTACCTGGATTTTGCAGCCCAGAATTGATAGTTCTAAAGCAGACATGTCAAACTTGTGATGTCATGTGATGTCACACAATGTATCGGGACTGTTTTGCCATTGCTGGCAATGGGATGGGCACAGCTTCCACGTGATGCGTCCAGCCCACAGGCCGGCAGTTTGACACCCCTGTTCTAAAGTTTTGCCATTTCTGTTTGTGTTAATTTTTAAATCATTCTCTCTCATTTCTATAAATAAGTCAGTAAATATGTAAAGTGACTCAATTTTATGAGATAATAACTCACAATTCTCTAATAGTTTTGGACTTTAATATCATTCTGGGCTAGAACAATCAGCTGCATAGTATCTGACATTGAAAAAAAATGACCAGTTGGGTTACTGGTTATATGCTGAGACAGAGCCATGCCCTGCTCAAACAAGTTCAATTGCTCTTAATTATTCTTTGTATGCCACTGCACGGAACCTGAGAGTTTTTTATGTTATTTAAAGATTAATATCAGAAAGTAAGAATTGTTTGTATTGCTGGTCACTTTGTCCTGTTTTACTAGCCAGGAGTGGGGCAATTGGGGCATTTCAGGATGCTGTGTAAAAAAAAAACATGCACAGTTGTTTCTACATGTCCTGAGTCACAAGGGCATACTCATAAAGAGTATGGTATCTTTTTTGTATATTCTAGCTAGGAGTGCTGAAGGAAATGCATTACATTGGGCTAAGGTAAGGGACCTTCTCTGGTTGGGAACATTAAGATGTGTAACATACACGGCTATTGATGTTAATATGTATCTGTTAAGATAGGGCAGTGCCACGGGAAGAACAGAGATGTTAATAATGGGTAACTTCAAAGGCATTTTGAGAAAGGATATGCACAAGCTCTTATTTTTTTTAAACATGTGCTTTGTTGTCTCAATTAATTATGCTTCAAGATTTGAGAACCTGGATGCAAGCATCCATAACAAGTTTTTTTTTTCTTCGAAAAAAACAAGGGCTTATAATGGAATCATTACTCTCCATAAGTAATGCTACTTGAAACCTTTGAGATTGTACAAAAGGAACATAATTTATCTAGAAAGGCTCAACGGCAATATATCCAGTTAAAACACTTGTTATCTACATGTTTGGCCCTGATGGCCTTGCCACTTCTCAAGTGCCAGAGGCATTAAGTTTGCTAGAGAAGGTTTTATAGAAACTAAACTGACAATTTATTGCTACCAAAATTTAAAAAGAATAATAATAAATGTGCACAATATACAAGAAATTTGGAATGGAGAATTGGAGTATTCTATAGTACATAGTCAATACCCTCAAGTTTTAAGGCAATTGAAAATTTGTTCCCTATGATGTAAAATTTAGTTAATTTAACAAAACACTTTCTTTAGGGATTATTAGAGCCCTCAGGGAATATTTTTAAATTGTTGGCTCTGATCATTGCTAAATCTGAAGGAACTGTAATACATAGATTATGAATGCAATTCCTCATTGGTTAGATATTATTGTTATGCTGAATCAGGTTCTTTGAAACCAGTTCAGAATTAAAGATTCTAATTAAAGATTGACACATGGATTATACTGCATCTTATTATCAGATGCCCCTGATATTTTCTGGTTGAACCCCTGATAATTCTTTTGAAATAGGCACAATGATATTATTTCACCTCTTTTCTCTGAGAGCAATTTTAATCTGCACAATAACTTGAGTAGAAATGGTGTTTTCCAGAAATCATATATTATTATTATTGTTAGCTGTTAGGTTTATATAATACATTTTTTCTCGGAGTTAAGGGTGATGTACTTAATATTTCCTCCACTAATTACTCCCCAGAACAATAATCCTACAAAGTAAACTGAGATGAAAGACAATGACTGGTCCAAAATAATCTAATGACCTTTCATGGTACAGAGGTGGGGTAGAAGCTTAAAATATCTTTACTTAGTCTATGAAATCAAACACTTTACCATACTACCTATAGTTCCTGATGTATTTTGATTTGGAATGAGCAAAAGACTCATTGATTTTTCCCTAAAACCTTTTGAGGAATATGAAAGCTGATGGGTCTCAACTTCTGTGGTTAAGTTTTCCTTTCTTGTGCAATGTTATTAACTTGCTTTCCTAAAACAGGTGGAAATGAATCCCATACCACCCATGCACATAATATAGTTCTACAAATAAAGATAACCATCTGCATGGGTACAGAGTTTCTTGTCAATGAGAAAATCGATTTCCACACAAATACTGTTAAGCAAATACTGTCAAAACAAACAAAATATTACTCTTAATGAAACTTCTAATAGGCCGCCACCAATGGCTATTAATCTATATCTGACTTAGTACATATTAATTCATCAGAATTAATTTAGTAAGTTCTGTAGGATCCCTGAGCTAGAGCTTTCTGAGTGTTGATGCCCCTCCTACAGAACTTGCCCCCATGTATAAAAACTGAGTTTCTGAAAAGAGATAAATTTAGAGAATATTAGGTTTCCTTTCATGATCTTTATTCTTCTGATTAGTGCTAATGTAATGTATATTAATTAGTACTATTTTGAGGAGGATAGAACTAATATAGATAGAGAGACTGACTGACTCCTGCAGTTCTAGCTTAGATGATTTCCCAGTGTGTATACAGAATTAGATTTAATTAGATTTTAAATGCTTTTAGTCCAAGAAAACCTTGGACAATGTTAATGTTAAACTTAAAATGCCCATCAATGTCTTTTTTAGGTTATTAAGGAAGAAATGTGCAGAGGTTGAATTATTTAACCTAATTGTCTTTATACTTCTGATTATTCTTTCAACAGGAGGAAAATCATACTTGGTTTTTGAGACTTATATGTGATAAAAACAGGTTGAATGACATGTGATTATATTTCTAAATTTTCAAATGAATATATATTAGTTATGTTTTTTCACCTCTTTACTGATGACAAGTTAATTAGTGACTAATTATATTGTGTAACTTTTTTTAAAAAATAAAACATTAATTTTACCAAACTTCACCTGTCATTTTTATTATTCTACAGAGCTTATTAAAATAGTGAAAAAATTATGTTTAGAAAAGCAGAACCTCAAATACTGGCTATTACTTATAAGCTAGTACAATGTCCAAACTGTTAGATGAAAACCAATTAAGTTTGCCCATGGCTTTATACATAGTATTTGACATTCTTAAGACATGAGGAATTGTGGATATCAAAGCATAAGAGTTGGTCGAAAGAATAATTATATATCATTGAAGGGATAAAGCTATTCCTGACTTGCAGTTTAAGTCACTATACATTTGGTCTGTATATTTGAATTAGATTATCTTTATTTGTTTGTTAAAGGGGCAAAGAATTAGACTTTTGAGCAATTGGTGAAATTTTGTTTATATAATTCTTTTCCCCTTGATTTGGATACTTTGATGTTTTACATTTCTCTCTCTCTCTCTCTCTCTCTCTCTCTCTCTCTCTCTCTCTCTCTCTCTCTCTCTCTCTCTCTCTCTCATATTGAAAAGGAAAAAAAAACACTGAAGAAATAATTACCAGAATTTAATCTCTGACATACACCAGCCAAGGCACAAATGTCCAGTACTAATCAAAGTTTTGTGGTTTTGTAGGAGAAGGAAGACCAGGAGCTACAGACATGGAATTTATTCCCTTGCAAACACCCATAGAATGTCAGGTAACTGTTTTCTTCTAATTTGCTAGCATCTTTGACCCACCTGGCTCTCATGAATCCTGAAAGGTAAAAAAAGGTAAAGGTTTCCGCTGTCCAATCATGGACTAGGGGCTGGTGCTTATATGTTTTCTAGCCAAGGGAGCCAGTATCAAAGCTGTACATCAAGGAGCACAAAATGCTGTTATCTTCCCACAAAACAGTGTACTTATTTAACTACTTGCATTTGCATGTTTTTGAACTGTTGGGTTGCTAGGAGCTGGGGCAAGGATGGGATGTGGTACTTGGGTCTTGAACTGCCAACTTTCCTGTTGACAAGCCCAGCATCTTAACTCCTAGATCACGACATCCTCTTTATTCTGTATTTATCCCCAGGTAATTTTTCTGCCATTGGAAGGGACACTGCTGGTTCCAAATGTCCTTTTGCTTCCTCTTCTTTCTTGCCACACCCACCAAAATGTAGGACTTCCATATGCTACTGAACTAACTCTGTGCCTACCCACAAAACTAATTTAGCTTTCATCCTTTATGTTCTCTCTCCCCTATTTGATCTATCTGGCTTACAATCTAAAGCACAAATCAATGTGCTTAGCAATAGCCTTCATTCTATGTATATGCCTGCTTTCGCAGGCATTATTAGGGCTTTCGCCCCCCCCAAGCGGCATTATTACAAAGTCAGCTTGTTGCCCCCCAAAATCTGGGTCCTCATTTTACCTACCTCACAAGGATGGAAGGCTGAGTCAACCTTGAGCCTGGTGGGACTCGAACTTGCACTAATTGCAGGCAGCTGGTGTTACTTAAGGAGGCATTAGCCCACTGCTCCACCAAGGCTCCTGAAGAATACATATACCCACTGCATTTGGATGACCAAAACAGTGCCAATATTGGAAAATATGAGCTGAGATTTTCTGGTACAAGTTGGGATCACTGTTTGCCTCCTGTCTCTTTTCAGATTTAAACTTGAGGTTTCTTACCCAAATCATTTTTGTTCAGCTTTAATTTTTCCAGATTATATGAATCAGAATTGCTATGCAAAATATGAAGTCCTGTATATCTGTCGCATACAGACTTGTGTCCTTTTATCACCATTGTAGAACATAATTTTTTTGTGTGAAATGAGAAGGGAGTTGTTTGACCTAATTTTATATCTTGGCCATTTTTCCCAAGAGAACATACAAACCCCAAAGTGTGTTTAATTTCTACCAACAAATGTTGTTTTTAGTTAAAGAGATCAAATTACAATACTTTTATGTTTCTCCTTCTACAGGGACAGTACATCATCCTTTTTCTAAACAATGTCCTCAGAGAACTTTAGTGGAAAAAAGCAAGGGATTTCATTAATGTTATGGATATTTATAAATGTAATATCTAAGGGATTCCACTATCCTTTACTTTTTTTTGTTTATGTGTTTATATTATAACTCTAGATTCCCTATATGGCCCTTAAAATGCTAGGAGATACATAACAAATATAAATTTACAGGTAGAATGTTTTACCTGGACAAAGAAGAGAGAATTATAAAAATACAAGAAGTTGTCTATTACTTAAATGCTAGGACATTTCTCGGCTTCTTATAGTTCTTTTTATTTATTTTTCTCTTGAGGAAAAAAGCCTAGACCTTTGAAAGCAAGGCTTTTGAAGAAGCATTTGAAAACATTTTAATCCTGTCAGTACATTTGATTCCAAGTCTCAATGACCCCAAATTTAAGTATAGTTAATTTTAACTTCAGAAGCTCTAAATTGGCAATGAGCAAGAGTCCATTGTTAGGGTGAATAAAGTCTCCTCATTTTTAAATCCCTAAACAGCCTTTTATCTTTTTATTTACTCCTGCTTGCATACATTATATCGACTTTTATGCCCTTCATAAGTATAAACTGTTGCTTAAAAAGATCTTGGACCAGTGGCGTAGCGTGGGGGGTGCAGGGGGGGCCGGGCGCACCGGGCGCAACATCTGGGGGGCGCGCGCTCCCACTCGCAGCTCTCTGCCCCTGCCTGGCTCACTCACTCTCTCTCACTGCAGTGCTGGCTGTGTGAATCCGATCCAAGCCGCCGGGTCGCCGCCCACTGTGGAGGGGGGGTGCAAATTACTTGCCTTGCCCCGGGTGCTGACAACCCACGCTACGCCACTGTCTTGGACAAACACACAGGAGTCAAAAAAGTCAAGTTAATAGGTGTGATTGTGTGATAGAAGTCCTGCCTCTTTAAAATATTATCATATTAATAGCACACACATAAAATGGGGGCAAAGCTGTGATACATATTGACCTTTTGTACAGTCTCCCTGCAGACAACCCTGTGAAAAGCTATACCTCTGTATCTTTACTTTCCCCAAGTTACATGGTTTGTCTTGACCCTATTCTTGTTTATCTATTAGCAAGGACGTCTGAGCCTGCCTCTACTTGTAGACTTCTGCTAGGAGATTCCTGTAGCCCCAAAGGCCTCCCTTCTAATAAATGGACAATGGCAGAAAAACTGGATAACAGCTAGGGAGAATGCTAACTTTCATTGAGTGCATGATTGTTTCTGGATTTGGAAGCTAAATTGGATTGAGCTTGGTAGACCATTAAAAAATAAATATGTTGGTATGAGTGGAAGGGAGCCATCTGTCACTGTCTCTGTCCTTGAAGAAAATTATACTGATAGATTTAGATCAGAAGGAATTGAGCACAACTTGAAGGAGCTTTTATTGTATATGAAAACAGACAAACACTACAATTAGTTTGGCCCACATATTAATGGATAATGTACATATGTGGTATTTTTTTTCTTTTGAAACCAACAGATAGTTTTCATTACATCACAAATTATCTCACTCTTAATCCAAGCTACCCCTGTAGAATTGATTTTATAGGGTGGGGATGAACCCTGATCTCCACTGAAGTCATCTTGACCACCTGAAGGAAAGGTGGAATAGAAAACAAGCACACAAACAAAGAGATGTGCTCTTCCATCGGATTTGATGAGACATTTTAGGGAAAGACCAAAACAAACAATTCAGTAATTAGTATAAGTTCTTTCAGAATTTACAGATTCTTCCATTTAAAATAGCTAAATCACTCGTTCTCATCTGTACAAAAGAATTTAAGTTTGTTCATTTAACAACTGATTAAAAATGCCAAAGGCAGATAAGCAAGGATCAGTGGGCAACCCTTGAATAAATTCAGCTGAAATGCAGCTTCAGCATTAAAGGTTCTATCAGCTAGAGAGCCAGAGCCTCTTCTAAACTCTTCATAAGCAAGCACATGCTTCTGAAGTTTAGTATCCCTGGTTAATTTTCACAGACCACAGTCACTGCAAACCTGAACTTACCTTTGCTCTCCTTTTATGTTTTTAAATATATTTCTTAGCATGCAGAACTCAGGGCAATAAGAGTCTTTTTCTGAATGGTGAGATGTGTATGTATGTGTATGAAATGTGTATATGTACATTTCACACAGATACATACACCCACCCACAAACACATTAATTTTTGCTTCTTTATTTATGCAGACTCCTGATATCAGTCAATTTTGTGATTATACCGGCTTATTAATCCTGATGTATTTTATAGATTCTTTTGCTCTAACTCCCTCCTCTTCTCCCCCCTCCCCTATAATGGAAGGTCCGGGTTATAACCACTGTGGGAGAGTGGTTAAGATTTTACATCTGCTGCCTCTCAGAGGTGAGAGCTCTGGGCGGTATTACTTCCCCGGTTTTATGTACCAGGCTGCTCCCCGGCCTCGACCACCGTGAGAGGGCGGGATTCGATCTGTTCCGGGGTTTCCCAGCTCTAGTGGCAGTGGAGCTGGGCTGGCTTTCTGGTCATTTGCCTTCGACTTATTTAATTTTAAGATCCTCCCGTGTCGATCCGGTCTGCCTTGCTGTCTTTTTTGTCGGACCTGTTTAAGATCATGCGTCTGACTTATTCTAGTACGGTTTTATATGCCCTCAGGGGGCCCCCCATCCTGGGAGCAACCTGCCTTATTCTTTACACCTCCTCTTGATGAAGGGCCCGATTGCTGGGACCCTGAGAGATGGTTGGGCACGGGTAGGGGCCTCCGATATAAGCCAAATAAGAGGCCCCTGATTAGTTTTTTGGTTAAATTTTTTAGGAGGTTAGGGAGGGGGGTGGGAACTTCTTTTGGTTGTTCGGATATGGGGGGCAGTCCAGCAACCGTTGTTCAGGCCAGGGCCGGGATTGATCGCGGAGGGGAGGAGCGGGGGTCGGTTGCCCCCGGGGCTCCAGGGCAAGTCGTGGGATTGTCCATTCCCATGACGTTAGGGAATGGCAGCAGGTGCAGGAACAGAGGGCCGTATCGATCTCAGGGAAGGCCTCTCCACTACTTGCAAGCGGTGAGGCGTTCTGACCCTCTTGTTCTTCCCCGAGGTCCCGGGAGTGAGGATGTGCAGCCTCCTGAGCTCCGGCTGGTGTACTTGAATGCCAGGTCTGTCATCAATAAAGCTCCTCTCGTCCGTGATTTGGTCGAGTGTGAGCAGGCTGACCTGGCTTGCATCACGGAGACTTGGTTGGGCCCAGAGGGCGGTATTCCTCTGGCTGATCTTGGCCCACCAGGTTTCCGGGTGCTACACCGGCCTCGGGCTCAGGGTAGGGGTGGGGGAGTGGCTGTTGTTATGAGGGAGACCTTAGGTCCGCGGGAGGCCACCGTTTCCCAGATAGTCGGATGTGAGTCTCTCTTTTTGAGATGCAGCCCTGGTGCGCAGTTGGGCTTGCTGCTGGTGTACCTTTCGCCTAGTCACGCAGCAGCAGCCCTGCCTGAGCTCCTCGATGTCCTCTCTGGGTTGGTGGTTGAGTTCCCGAAACTTATAGTTTTGGGGGACTTCAATCTACCATCTCTGGGAGGATCATCTGAGTTGGCTCAGGAGTTCATGGCTTCCATGACGGCCATGGACCTGACGCAAGTAATTTCAGGACCGACTCATGAAGGAGGCCACACCCTTGACCTAGTTTTCTTATCTGGTCGGTGGTTAGATGACCTTGGTGGGGGCTCTCCAATTATTATGCCCCTGTCATGGACCGATCATCATCTCCTGCGGCTGGTCTTCCGTTTTGCTACCCCCCGCCGTGGGTGTGTGGAACCAGTTAGATGGTACCGCCCCAAACGCTTAATGGATCCCGAGAGGTTCCAGGCAGCACTGGGGTCCCCACCTGCCTCCCCCACTCACAGCTCGGCAGATGCCTTAGTGGAAGCCTGGGAAAGGGCAGCCACTGAGGCTCTTGACTGAGTTGTACCCTTGCAGCCCCTGACCCGATGCAGATCCCGTCGAGCTCCATGGTTCTCCGCAGAGCTCCGGGAGATGAAGCGTTGGAGACGGGGCCTAGAGAGCGGTTGGAGGTCCAGCCGATCCGAATCCGACCGATTGCGACTAAGAACCTACATTAGGTCTTATCTCGCTGCGATAAGGGTGGCGAGGTCTAATCACTTCGCTACCCTTATCGCGTCCGCAGATAATCGCCCGGCCGCTCTGTTTAGGGTGACTCACTCCCTCCTTAATCAGGAGGTGAGGGAGGAACCCTTGCAGGGTCGTGCTGAGGAGTTTAACAATTATCTGTCGGACAAAATCGCTCAGATTCGGACCGGTCTGGACTCTGACTGGGCAGAGTCTGGCGATCAGGACACGGGCGGTCTTGCCGATATCACCTGGGAGGAGTTTGATTCTGTGACTCCGGAGGAAGTGGACAGGATTATGGGGAGACTGAGCTCCACCACATGTTTATTGGACCCGTGCCCTTCCTGGCTGGTTTATGCAGCCCGGGATAAGACACGCAGCTGCTTCCAAGCAGTTATATCAGCTTCTTTGAGTGAGGGTAGCTTCCCTGCCATCTTGAAAGAGGCGGTGGTGAGGCCTCTCCTCAAGAAGCCTGCCTTGGATCCAGCTGTATTGAACAACTTTCGTCCGGTCTCCAACCTTCGCTTTCTTGCGAAAGTTGTTGAGAGTGCAGTGGCGCATCAGCTCCCTTTGGTCCTGGATGAAGCGGATTATCTAGACCCGTACCAATCGGGTTTCAGGCCCGGGCACAGCACGGAGACGGCATTGGTCACACTGGTGAATGATCTCTGGAGGGCTTGGGACGGGGTCATTCCTCTGTTCTAGTCCTATTAGACCTCTCAGTGGCTTTCGATACCATCGACCATGGTATCCTGCTGCGGCGTCTCAGGGGATTGGGAGTGGGAGGCATGGTCTTACAGTGGTTCTCCTCCTATCTCCAGGGACGCTTGCAGTCGGTGTTGACAGGAGGGCAGAGGTCGACCGCGAGGTCTCTCGTTGGTGGAGTTCCTCAGGGGTCGGTCCTCTCGCCTCTCCTGTTCAACATCTACATGAAACCGCTGGGTGAGATCATTCGTGGCTTTGGAGTTGGGTATCATCAGTATGCTGATGATACCCAGCTTTTTCTTTCGACCCCAAACCACCCCAGTGATGCCCTCAACGTGATGTCCCGTTGCCTGGAGGCGGTTCGGGTCTGGATGGGGAGGAACAGACTTCAACTCAACCCCGACAAGACCAAGTGGCTTTGCATACCTTCATCCCGGGTCTATTCAGATATTCCATCTCTTTCTATGGGGGGTGAATTATTACCCCCCGTAGATAGGGCTCGCAACTTGGGAGTCCTCCTAGATTCACGGCTCACCTTCGAAGATCACATGGTGGCTGTGACTAGGGGGGTTTCGCCCAGGTTCGCCTGGTGCGCCAGTTGCGGCCCTATCTAAGCCAGGATGATTTATGCACGGTCACTCACGCGCTCGTGACCTCTCGTCTAGACTACTGCAACGCTCTCTACATGGGGCTTCCCTTGAGGACCACCCGGAGGCTCCAGCTGGTACAGAATGCAGCCACGAGAGTTGTGTTGGGAGTCTCCCGATACTCCCATGTCACACCTCTGCTCCGTGAGCTGCATTGGTTACCAGTTGTCTTCCGGGTGAGATTCAAGGTGCTAGTAATGGTGTTTAAAGGCCTACATGGCAGGGGTCCGGAGTACCTTAGGGAACACCTGCTGCCGGCGTCTACTTCCCTCTGCCCTGTGCGTTCCCACAGAGAGGGTCTCCTCAGGGTGCCACTGGTCAGAGAATGTCGACTGGTGGCCCCCAGGGGGAGATCCTTCTCTGTGGGCGCCCCGGAGCTATGGAACCAGTTACCGGTTGAGCTCCGGATGGCGCCCAATCTTCGCTCCTTTCACCGCAATCTGAAAACATACTTGTTCGAGCAAGCCGGCCTGGCCTGAGGGGGGATTGGTGGGTTTTTTTATTATTTTTATTGGGTTTTTTTACTATGTATTAACTGTATTTTTAATCGGGCATGTATTTAATTATCTTTTATTTTTTGTAAATCTCTGTGTTTTATTCTTGCCCTGTACACCGCCCTGAGTCCTTCGGGAGAAGGGCGGTATAGAAATATTAATAAATTAAAAATTAAATTAAATTACATGTGCTCTTAAATTTCAGCCCAGACTCTTTTAGATTATTTTAAGGCTAGGCTAACATTTGCTTTCCTCCCCCATAGAGATAATCAATAAATGGAGCAACATGACAATTTTAGATATAAAACTCTTGGAAAACAAAATTTGCTGACCCTTTCAAAATGTACATGTCAATAAATACCATCTCTTCATTATCTGAGAATGGCGGATAATTATCACTTTTATAGAACTGTAATATTTTTACTTGCTGAAAATTTTCACATGTTGTTGTTGGAAGAACAGTAGTGAATATCTGACCTGTTTGCCAGGTGGCCTAATTTCTGGATTACTTGGTCACAAGGTGCTAAGGTTAATGCTAAGTTATTCTGCAAAAGGACCACTTTCATTCATGACTTGATAGTGTATGAAATGGCAGACCTATGTTCATAACCACCACCTGACTGGGCAAATTTGTCAATGAAGTACAATCTCCCCAGATACATTTCATGTCACACTTGGATATGAGAGACATTTAACACTTCATTAACACTTCATTATGAGGAGGAAGATTGCCACAGTCTTGAAGGAGGCTCTGGTATGTCCATTTCTGAAGCCATTCCTGGTCTTTTTTATTGGCTGGTCTTCAACCTCCCTTTTCTTGAGAATGCAATTGATACAGTTGTGGCATGTCACCAACACAGCACCACAGAAGAAGCAGATTATTTGTACCATTTTCAGCTGAAGATCAGGTGCAGGTATCAGAAGGAGATAGCATAGCATGTTTTTTCAGGGACAGTTCCCATGCTTTGGAACAATCTTTCCAGGAAGATCAGAGTAAACTCATCTCCAATGACTTGTAAAAGGATATTAAAAACTGAGCTCTTTTACAGTGTGGTCCAGTTCATGTTGTGAGTCATCTTTTATTCTTATTTTTCACCTTTGTCTTTGTTTTGTTTTTGTGAATGTCAATGAATGATCAGCACTATTAAAATAGGTTGCTTTCTGAACTTGGTTCAAAAGTGAAAGATGTGGCCATTATAAACCCCTGCACTTTTACTTCTTAAACCTAGATTATACATCTTAGTTATTATTCAGCCCTCTTTAAGATAATCATATGTGGCTGTCATAGCACATGGTATGGATGCATGACTGAACTGTGTTTGTTTTCCTTCAGATGTTGCCCATGTTATCTAGTGAATGAGTGTATTTTGTATCATCAATGAGTGTATTCTGGCAATAATTCAACTTTTGCATATGCAACTTCCATGAGAATAGAAGGTTACCACAAGATCCCAACATTCCACACAGAAGAGAATTTTGATGAACCTCTGTATTATATAGGTTTCTGAAAAGAGCAAATGAGCTTTACAATACTATTATTTATTGAATGTTATGAAATCCCCAAACCATTCTTGTTATCTTATGGCTTTCCCCCATAAGTCCTCTTGTCCTCCTCAAGCCTAGTTTCTGAATGCTGGCATTGTATGACATGAGATATGATATTTTGTCATTCCAATGGGCCTGCTCCAATGTTAGAGAATTAGGGAACTATCCAGGCTCTCTGGGGAAGGGAGATGTTCAGGTGTATTCCCAATTAATTTGCTTTCTACCCACTTTTTCCTCTCTGCAGCAAGAAAAAAGTCCTGGGGAATATTGCATATGTGGTACATGTGCCTGATCACACATTCCAACCATGTTTAAAGTGTACTCGCTTGTACTCATGGTACCAAGAGTTAGGCTATTCCCCTGCTTAATAATTATCACAATCAGGACATTTCTCCTTATTTTGAATTTGGGATTTCCCTCTGTAAAGCTTCTGCCTAGTACTTCCTTATCAGCAGGAGCTATAGAGAACACATTGACACACTATTGCCCATGAAAACCTTTCAAATATTTGAGGTCCATTATCCTGTCTCCCCTTAGCTTTCTCAACACTTTAACATATATTGAGTTGTACTC
The DNA here is from genome assembly GCF_947247035.1 of Vipera ursinii. Taxonomy (NCBI): domain Eukaryota; kingdom Metazoa; phylum Chordata; class Lepidosauria; order Squamata; family Viperidae; genus Vipera; species Vipera ursinii. The sequence continues at coordinate 138,490,858 of NC_139516.1, read as the reverse complement.
TGATTTCAAGTTGTACTAATGTTACTAGCATTATATTGAGCTGTATGATCTCCAAAGTATCTTCAAAACTTTACACTCAATAATTGTATCTGTGACTCTAAACTTAATTACCCCAAGAGGAAATGTATAGGAATAAATCAAAATTAATTTGCTTCAAATGTATTTATTTGTTTGCTTCAAATGGTCAGTTTTAAGAATTAATCTGGATCCAAACTATATTAAAATGTACATGTTGAAAGCCATATTGCAAAAAGTGACTGGGTTAGTCACAAATACATAGGGTGAAGGTACACTGTACTTGAACATTTAATACAAAGCAATTAAATACAGGTAATACTATTAATTTGCCTGCTTTTGGAGTCTACCTCTGTGAAGATCTGACCTGGAAAGTTAACACAACCCAGGTGGCTAGAAAGGCCCAACAGAGGCTTCACTTTCTTAGGGTCTTGTGGAAGAACAGGGTAGAACAACGGCTAATGACCCTCTTTTTACCGGTCTACTATAGAGAGCGTCCTCTCGTATGGTATTGTGGTTTGCTATGCTGGTCTGACAGCCGCGGAAAGGAAAGTATTACAGAGGGTAGTGAGCACAGCACAAGACATTGTGGGCTGTTCCCTGACACCACTGGATGACATCGCCAGGGCTCGTTGCCTTGGAAGAGTGAGGAAGATTCTCAGGGATGACTCACACCCTGGACGGTATCTCTTTACTCTCCTACCATCTGGTAGGAGATATAGGAATATAGCCAACCATACCAATAGGCTGAAAAATAGCTTTTATCCGTGGGCTGTTAGGCTTTAAATGGGACATAATCTCTGTGAATTTATGCAGAATTGACTTGGGAGGCCGGTGTGTGGTGTAGTTGGTTCACATGGTGTGGTAGGATGGAGGGTTTGTTGTCACTGTGTTGGGGGGAGAGAGCACGGGGGGAGGCTCAGCTAATCTCAATGTACACATGTTGTACTTTGACAATAAAGGTTTATTATTATTTTACCAATTTGCTATTAAAACTGCAATTTGGCAGTCAGCCTTGGAGATTCTATGGAGATACACGCAAGGATTTTGGAGGAAGTGGTGCTTGTACTATGAGTACAAAATGGATATGGAAAGAAAACTGATCCCTTTGCTAATCCTACATACATTTAAATTATTTTGGAAGGTGCACTAGAAAGAGAACTGGCTTATATTTACAGAGAAAACATGTCACAAATTGGACAAAGGACTGTCTCTGTCTAGCATAGTGACTCAGCAGCAAACATTTCATTTTGGACTATGTAGGCTTTTAATGAGAGGGTGCTACAGACATCCCTAAAAACAACAATACTGGTAATAGCTCATGGAAAATTCAGAATCCTTCTCTCATAACCATAACTGATGTGACAGGAAGAAGCTCAAGCCAACAACAACTGATGGCAAACTCTTGGCCATTTTCTAGCTTTCAGAGTTTTAGCTTCTGCTGCCACCTGTCAATGAGGTCCCCAAGGTAATTCATCAGACAGCAACAGAAAGCCTCAAGGGAAATCTGCAAGCCAGCCTGGATTTAATTTGAAGCAAGAGCCATACAATCCATGTTTAACTTTGTGTGTGTAAGAAAGAGGGACATAGAAAGAGAGCAAAAAAAATGCATGCATATGGATATGCATACATGTACACATACATATAAATGTGTGTGTGTGTATGCGTGTGTGTGTGTGAAAGAGAGAGAGAGAGAGAGAGAGAGAGAGATCTGCTACAGAATACACTAAAGACACAAGCACACATATATACACATACACACACATAGACATATATATACAAACGCACATACATACTTACACACATACAAACACAAATATATATATAACTGTGACAGAAGATAAATAATAACACACACACACAATCTCAAGAGGTAGTAACTGAAAAGAGAGAAGAATTATATATTGCTGCTATCTATGAATCACTGATGAATTTGGCCACCAAATTTGCAAATCTAATCCTTATTTAGTCAAACATGACTTAGTCAAAAGAATTGCCACCTTCTTGCATTGTGATGGGAAAAGCCTGAATATGGAACAGAAGTTAAGAATCGAAGTAATAGAAGTTTGTATAAGTATAGTAAACACGAAGGGAAAAAATAATGTTTACTGTGACCACAGATCTTGCAGAAGGAATGTGTCAGAGGAAAACATACTAAATATCATTTTAGGATTTTTTTTTATTTTTATGATTGCCATATCATCTGAGAGTCCATTATCTGCCTATCTATTTTTTATTTATTTGATTATTTATATCCCACCTTTATTATTTTTACAAATAACTCAAGGTGGCTAACATATCCAACACACTTTCCTCCTCCTATTTTCCTCCCAACAACCCTGTGAGTTGGACTGAGAGAAAATGACTGGCCCAAGGTAACACAGCTGGCTTTCATGCCCAAAGCAAGATGTGAACTCTTAGTCTCTTGCTTTCTAGCCCAAACTGGCTCCCATCCATCCATCCAAATAAAAAATGGCTGAATTACATTGGCTAAACCAGGGTTCCCAATCTGTGGGCCGCAGCCCACTAGTGGGCCGTGTGGGCATTGCAACCAGGCTATAGAAATGGCTGGCGAGCATGCAGGCATGCAGGCGTATCCTCCTGTGCATGAGCAGTGGGAGAGCACATTCATGCATGCTCCATTCATGTGAGTGGCAGGCATGCATGCACACCATTTGTGCAAATGGATCTCTCTCTCTCTCTCTCTCTCTCTCTCTCTGTGTGTGTGTGTGTGTGTGTGTGTATGTGTGTGTGCATGCTGGCTGCTCACACTGAACCATTCCCCTCTCCCTGCCCCCCGCCAGTCCAAAAAGGCAGAAACATTGGGGAACTCTGGACAAAGCAGCATCCCATTCCATCCATCTAAGAATATATTTCAAAATAAAAAAATAACATTAACTATTTATCTTTTCAGAATGAATAAAGAGAACAGCAGCCATGGTTATGTTTTGTCCTATGAATTACCTCTCTGTTGCATATACATACATGTACGGTATGTGAATTTTCACATGTATATGAAAAAGACTGTGTTAGCTAAGAATTTACTTTGGTTCCAGGTGAACCTCTTCTTTTAGCAAAAATAATGTATAAATTTATAGGTACTTAGCCCTTTGGTGAATTTTTGGTCCAACGTAAAGCAAGAATTATTTCTAATGCCTTTAACTGGAGTTATTTCTGAGGTTTTTTGGTGGTGGTGCTTCTTTGAGAAGCGTCCTAAGGAAAGGATGTGATAATAAAAGGTCTGGCTCATTGGTTAGCAAACTGGCGCACTTCAGATATTTGGACAACAAAATCCATTATCTCTTAGGCATTTGAAATGTCACCTAGGGAATGTAGAAGTTATACCCAAAGACATGTATCGGATAAGAGCTTGTCTAGCTGTGTTCTGGATAGAGTTGGAGTAATTATACATTTGGATGCTTCCCAGTAATTTTCAAATCATGGAAAGAGAAAACAAAGCAGCTACTGATAAGAGAGACTGCCCAGCAGTTTGTAAGTCACAATGCTTTGCCATTACATCTGAATTCACAGACAATTGCAAATTAGAGTGTATAGCTATTGTTTGGTCTCAAGGGACCGTTGAACCATGAAGATGGAGTAAAGTCATAAAGCTGAATGTTAAGCAGGTGGAAAACTAAAGCACATCTTCACACAATCACTAAAGTAACAGATTTTTTTGGAGGGGGGGGAGAGGTCCAAAAATAACCATTAAATTGGCAGCCGAATATTAGATTTCAGTTTCTTTTTTTCCTATTATCTAATGAGCTTGTTGCACCCAAATCTGAAACCCTTGTACTAAGACCTCTAAACCACGGGTTCTGAAAGCCCAAAGCATAATGTAGGTGACTAGTTAGCAAAAAGTATTTTGGCATAGCAGACTTTGCTTTATGCTTTCCTGCGTTTTTAGTGTAAGGAATTGCGAGTAATACTTCACATGGGAAATGAATTTATAGTCTTTTTTGTCTAAGCCCTAAAACCTAGAAACCTACTGAAAATTAGTAATTTTGTGTTGAATTTCAACAAAATTTTCCTGGAGAACATGACTCAGATATTTAAAAAAAGAATTGGAAACTTTATCCAACTCACAGCTGCGCCTCTACCTACTCACCCTGAGATAGGTTGTTGAACTAAACATCGGTTTCTGACTGGAATGGCATGTATGCTTTAATAAATAAAATAAATATAACTAACCCACCAGAGACATAATAGAAATTAATTCACATAAATCCAAATTGAATTATCGCTTCAAATTATCTAATTGAATAAGATCAATTTTGAGTTATCAATAATTTGAATCAGATTGTAGGGTCATGCATTCTATTTCCCTTGACAAACTCCAAAATTTCTAATCCGTATGGTTGTTGGGTTTCCTGAAAAGGAATGCAGGTATTTGAAGTCCCAATGCATTGGGAAAGCACCAGACCGCTTAACTTTATTTATATGATTCAGGAAAAATAATGTACTACTCATGAAAATATAATGCTAAAACAATTTAGTGTGATTTAATCTGTAACTCGGCTTCCACCATGTCAGTATCTTTGCAGCCTGGGAGAATGATTAAATGCTATCACAGTGCTATGAAACATCCCTAGTCACATTTTCTCCAGATATTTCACAATTGTAAGTGATAAACTGCACACATCACAGCAATGATCAGAGGCGTTGTGGCAGGTCCTTTTTGGAACAAGAACATTTTTCTTTCCTCCTTTTTCTTTCTTTCCTATTTTATAAATTAAATTCTCTTGAACTTTAGCTAACTAGATTTTTCACTGACATTTACCAATGATACATGACGATTCATCATTGCTTCTATATACCTTCAAGACTCCTGCTTTTCAGACAAACAGCTGCCTCAATTTTGTCTGATTAAAATGTTTTCCTATGTATAACCATGCACTAAGTTGCTGTTGGATTTAGATCTCCATTTGTCTCTAGGATTTAAATGGAACAGATGAGTCTTGTTTGTTTTTGTTTTGTATTGTGCTCATGCATTTATGCTCATATGTGAACTCTAGAGGCTTAATTACAAGAAGCTTTCTATGAGAATTTTTTTTTTAAAAACGATACATTTACAGAACATTTGTTTTGAATTGGATCTACAGTATGCAGAATAGGGAGATTGTAACTTTTCTCTGCTGCTGTGATCTTGACAAAAATCTTCCCTAGACCAAAATTAGCTTGTAAGGGGAAAAAAAACACCTTCAATTAGCTTAGTTTCTAGATAGAATGAGAAACTAGTGTTACTTCAAGGGCTAAATTGCCTCTGAACAAACACATGAGGGTTAATATGTCATCAGTTTATGTAGCTATAGTAAAGCAGATGACATCAACACTACACACATTGGCTGGGTTTTGCACATTATACTAAATCATACAACAGATTGGTTTGTTTTCTTTTAATGTAATCATGAAACTAATCACTTTAAGTTTGGAAACCATGATGCATGGCTTAACACTAAGTATGAAATAAGCTCCAATTTTTTTGTTGGCAAATTGTTTTTAAAATAAAGCATGGCATTATGCAATGTGTAGCTTCAGTCCATCTGTCTGATTTTCACTTTCTTAAGTCTCATTATTCTTTCACCCAAGTCATAATTGAGAGTTATACCTCACAAATGCACAGGTATAGTATAGGTGGTACCTTGCTCAATAGTAGTAGTAACTGTGAGAGGGATCTCGGAGTCCTACTAGACAATCACTTCAATATGAGCCAGCAGTGTGCTGCAGCTGCCAAAAAAGCCAACACAGTGCTAGGCTGCATTAACAGAGGGATAGAATCAAGATCACGTGAAGTACTAATACCACTTTACAATGCTTTGGTAAAGCCACACCTGGAATAATGCATCCAGTTTTGGTCACCACGATATAAAAAAGATGTCGAGACTCTAGAAAGGGTACAGAGAAGAGCAACAAAGATGATTGGGGGACTGGAGGCTAAAACATATAGGGAACGGTTGCTGGAATTGTGTATGTGTAGTTAAACAAAGAGAAGAGTGAGGGGTGACATGATAGCAGTGTTCCAATATCTCAGGGTCTGCCACAGAGAAGAAAGAGTCAAGCTATTCTCCAAAGCACATGAAAGCAGGACAAGAAGCAATGGATGGAAACTAGTCAAGGAGAGAAGCAACCTAGAACTTCCTGACAGTTAGAACAATTAACCAGCGGAACAACCTGCTTCCAGAAGTGGTGAATGCTCCAACACTGGAAGTTTTTAAGAAGAGACTGGACAGCCATTTGCCTGAAATGGTATAGGGTTTCCTGCCTGAGCAGGGGGTTGGACTAGATGACCTCCAAGGTCCCTTCCAACTTATTATTATTATAAAGAAAAAGAAATGGTAATCAAGAAAGTATGCAGTCGGTCTTAGCTATGAAGTCTGAAAGTAAAACTGATTCCCCAATTGTCATGAAAAATTTATTATTTTGTAACATACTAGACAACCTGTAACCCATCTGATAATTGTTTCAGAGATATTTCATTATCTAAACAGAGAAACAGGTAAAAAATCAGTTGGAGCAGGAGTGACTTAAAATTTCCTTTTGAATCCCCTATTGAATATTGTTGTGGGAAGCTGGCAGTGAATGTCACAAATCTTCCTTCCTTCCTTCCTTCCTTCCTTCCTTCCTTCCTTCCTTCCTTCCTTCCTTCCTTCCTTCCTCCCTCCCTCCCTCCCTCCCTCCCTCCCTCCCTCCCCTACCTCTCTCTGCAATCAAATTTCATTTTCATCCTGATCAGCAAAAGTCTATTAAAGGTCACCAGAGATAACAACGTATCTATTTTAACCTTGATCAAAAAAACCAACTTTATATTCTTTTTTTTTTTGCTTTTAATAATGTTGATCTTTAGTCCCTTCAGATAATGTCCTAGAACATGGGTGTCAAACTCGCCACATCACGTGACGTGTTGTGACATATCACGACTTTTTTTGCATTGCCAGCTCTGGGGTGGGCATGGCATCTGTATGATGCAACCGACCCCTGGGCTGACAGTTTGACACCCCTGTCCTAAAACATGACTTGCTTTATTTATTTATTTTTTGTGCTTTCTCACAGAAATCCTCAAAGCTTTAACAAGCCTTTTTTGGAAAAACTAATTGTCTGTCTGTTGGTCTGTCTGTTGGTTTGTCTTCTGTCTCTCTGTCTCTCTGTCTATCTCTCTCCCATTTAACTATATTTTTATTCTTGTATTCACTGGTATTATGTTGCTTCCAGTGTAACCTGAGGTAGAATCAGAACATGGATTGATCACAACAAAAGTTCTGCTGACAGCAAAAGTGAATGAAAAGATTTATAGAAAGTAGCAGATACTGTATACTAAATGTTGTCCAGTGTCACCAAGGGCATGTTGCCCTAGTCTTAAAGTTTCAGAGGCAGAAAATTTTGGAAAATTTAATAGATTGAAAAATACTGTATACTGTATATGTTACACGTCATGGAAGTTTATTTGTTGTTTTATACAAACATTTCACAAAGGAGAAATTCCCCATTTATATCACATCTTGAGTATCTGTTGCCACACTGAACTTTCAGCTCTGAAACTTAAGATCTGACCAGTTTTTGTAAATAGAATGAAGTAAAAAGCTATTTCTAGACTGTGCCCACCACAGGCTAGAGGTAGCATGTTATATGTTTGAATATTTTCCATTTGGTAGGGATGGAATTCATTGTGTCTCACAAATTATAGCACTTCAAAGGACCCTGTAAAAAGACTTTTCATTGGCCCTCAGACTATGTAATGAAGGCATTTTGCAAACTTAATTACAAATAGTATACACCTCTATTCCAGTTGTGTATATTCTATTACGTAAGAGTATATTTTTTCTGATCAGTGACCATAAAAATATGTCCTGTTCCTGACACTTAGCAAACATTGTACAAAACAAAGACACTCCCACTCCTCCTATATCTTTAATAGAGATTGGTACATCAGAGTTTGAGGACTACAACATGGGCTCATTTGTAAATTTGACAAGTTATCAAAAGTGGAACAAATCCAAGTCTCACCTGATCTATCTATCTATCTATCTATCTATCTATCTATCTATCTATCTATCTATCTATCTATCTATCAAATTTTACAATAAAGGAAATTGAATAATGTGTTAAATATGGTTGGCAGGCATCTGGCAAGCTATGCATAATTTTCAAGAACAAGCTCCCCCATGCTGAAGAGAAAAGTTTTCGATCAGTGTGTGCTACCTAGTCTAATATACCAGTGAAACCTGGACACTAGTCTCACAACTGATACAAAAGCAGGCGCAAAGAGCCATAGAAAGATACATGCTTGGCATCACAAGACAAGATAGAAAGACCTCCACTGTCAGGACCCACCCCAAACCACGTCTTAGGAAGACAAAATTCTTGGAGTCAAATCTATTCCCAAAATAATCTTTACTATGACATGCTTGGTTGTAGGAAATGCGACAGGACTTAATATTATTCCACGAAGTAAACCCTTATAAAGAGTTCCCAGTTTAACCCCCCTTAACCCCATTTGGTCAGTCCCCCATCCTTGATCTCATATCATCCCTCTCGTGGGAAAAAGGAACTTAGGACCCTTCATGTTTATTGCTCTCTTCCATGACAAAACCCAGATGCTAGCCCCCCCTTTTGTTTCCCCAGTTCAAAAGGCTTCTCCTTTCCTTTGAAATGCCTAATACCGGTTCAATACACATCTATTCTCTTCTCTTCGGGAGATGGCAGAATCCATGGAATAATGTTTGAAACATTCCATTTATGAGTATAATATAAATGGATTCTGACATCCACATGGATTAGAGAACAAATGAAAGTATACACTATCATTAAGAGAGTAAAACAATTGAAATGGAAACTGGGCTGGTCACATAGCAAGAAGAGCCGATGGCAGTGGAGTCATAGAATGGATCACACTTGATAAAAAAACGTTCATGAAAGAGACCTAAAACAAAATGGCTCAACGACATCAGCAAGTGTTGCTAGCCCAACTGGCAAAAGAAAGCTCAGCACTGTATTGGTTGGAGGCATGAGAAAGAGGCCTTCATCCTGCCGTGGATAGACAATGGCTAAAATGGTGCTCATATATGATTATATATATATATACAGAATGTATGCATGTGTGCATCTGTGTGTGTTTGTACAAAGTTCTAGGTAAAGAGGAGGCTGCTAAAAAGGTAAAGGTAAAGGTTCCCCCGCACATGCGTGCTAGTCGTTTCCAACTCTAGGGGCCGGTGCTCATCTCCGTTTCAAAGCCGAAGAGCCAGCGCTTGTCCGAGGACGTCTCCGTGGTCATGTGGCCGGCATGACTAGATGCCAAAGGCGCACGGAACGCTGTTACCTTCCCATCGTAGTGGTCCCTATTTTTCTACTTGCATTTTTATGTGCTTTCAAAGTTCTAGGTAAAGAGGAGGTTGCTAGTGCTGGATAAAAGATCTTTTGGCATATGCTTAGTAACATAGCCTCAGTAGCTACTGATAAATTAAAAAGAAGAAAGGACCAACTTTTTTCTCTAAGTAAAAATAAACATAGGAAAATCAGAATGTTCATTTTAATCAGAAATCCTTTTTTTAAAAATTTGGCCTCTATTTCAGTTTGAAAATTTGGCAAACTCTAAGTCTATTTACTATATTTGCATGGGTGTTTGTGTGCACTTCTCCTAACATACATGATTAAGCACTTCTCCAAGTATGGAGACAATAAAGTGTCCTTCAGGTTGAACTTGACTTCTGGTGACTTTTTCACTGAGTCTTCCTAGTGGCAGGATGGAAGAGGCTTACCTCTACTTTATTCTGATGTAGTATACTATAATGGTATGTTGGATCGACCTTAGGAGACAGGAGGAAAAGTTGAAGACTGGACAACTATCATGTAAAAGATATCTCAGTCCACAAAAGAAGGGGGCAGGGCATGGGAAGAATTTCGGAAGGGGCCTCCCTAGTTTTGCAGAGAATAAAAGCAAAGGAGGAAAATCATACAATCAGTCTTACATGCTTGTGTTAATGTAAACTTAAGAGATTACAGAAACAGAACTAGTACTGATAAATAGAGAGTTAATACTCATAGTTGACTGTTCTGAACTGGACTACTTTGATGGGCTAATATAAGGCTGATAAAACTGAAACTATTTTTCTTATCCTCTCCAAACCAGATTATCCAAAGTTAGCTAAGAATTGCTAAAATAATGTCCTCTACAAGAATACATATTTGTCTGTATTTTACTCATATCTGTACATACTGTATATGTGACATAACGTTCTTCTAAATAAACTTCTAAATAATGAACTTCATTGAAAAACTCTGAAAATTATGGTCTTGGCACACAAATAAATAAAAACTAGATCAATTTTTTTGGTCTGAGACCAAACATAAGAAAAAACAACTAATGATACAATTAATACAGTAAAAGAATAAAATAATTGCAAGAAAATCTTGAGAAATCAGCAGATAATAATTAATCAAATATATAAAGTACATGTTGATTTGTACACATTTTCAGAGATACAGACTGGGTAAATTCTTATGAAAATGCAAGCCAAATGATTTTTCTGCCCATTTCCAATAAATGTTTGCAAAAGGATATTCCTGTTATTTTCAAAAGAAATTTTCTCCTACTCAATCCTTTTCTCTTTAACAGATTATCTGTCTTTTAAGGAAAAAAAAATACATCGAATGCAGATAAACAGGAGAGGGCTATACAAAGCAGAAGATATCTTGTAAATTTACACAAATAAGGAAGGATGCCTGCACAATAAAATCATACTTGAAAGTATATCCATTATAAGTCAGATTCACACCCTGAACTGATAGTACAAGGAAGCTTACATAATTATAATATACAAAATATTTGCTGTAATGAATGTTTCAGTTATCTCAAGCAAAACTTCATTCTGGATTAGTATAACTACTTCTATGCTGAATGTATGACTATTTTGCTCAATTTGACATTTTTTTTCTGTGACAATGAAGAACTGATAGCCAAATGGTTTCCATTTTAGTTATCTACTTATTGAAAGACACTTTCTTCTCACCTTGACTCTTTAATTATGGTCTAATTATTACATCTTCGGAAGATCACACCACATGAATTCTTCAGGGTGAAACATTTTTCATTACAGACCTTCTCAGCGTAATGTTGGATTATCTCATTTTGCTATTTTGTTTCAGATGTAGGACTAGATATTACTATAATAAATTATCCTACAGCATTTGTAGTCTCAAGATTCACTGTTTGAAATACCAGGAGGGGAAAAGAGTCCAATATATCAAACTTGTTCTCCTCATTATCAAAATATGGTAAGAAAAGAAAAGAAGACTTCACCCTGCAGAAATCACTTTGACCTATCTATCTTTATATGGTAGTAAGCGATAAAGAATAAGTGGATGTACGCAACATTTGATAGATGGCCAAATGAATTCCTTTCTCTCATTTATCTGTATCAGAAGTTTTGTAGAAAAATAAAAGGAATACATTCTCTCCCACACATTACTTTTTTTTCTTCACTACAGCTTGCAGTAAAATCTCTTCATCAGACCGAATGAAAGTTCATTTTTATTCTTTGTGTGTGAAAGTTTTACACAGTTTTTTTTAAAACAGAAAAACCCTCCTTCCCATTTATACATGGAATTTACAACTTTTGGAGGTACAGTATAACTGCATGTTCCCCATTTTGTCTTCAGTGGAGATGGTCCTTTTCATCCTCCCTCCCTTACTGTGGAAGATGCAGCATGAAACTCACAGGCATGCATGTGTGCATAGACATACAGAGACGCACGTGCATGGATGCACAGATAAAAACCCTGCTGCAGCATTTGTTGTGTTAACAACTCAACTTTTCCTAAGGATTTTTTTGGTCAAATTTCTGAGCAGTCTTTCATGGAAGATATGGGCATACCACCAAACATTTTGTGATTTCTGTTACGTCTAAATATCTGCTGCTGGAAATAGTTTGGACTTGTTGCATTCCTTTCATTAAAGCACAGTCCATAGAAAACCAGGCAGTGATAGGCAGTGTCTGTACTAGTTAGAGTAAAGTACCTTTATGGATATTGTGCAACCAGACTTAGTATAGCCTGGCATGCAGCACAGTAAAGAAATTGCTTAGTGCATATTTTTCTAAAAGTAATATGCATACTTGTCCTACTATTACTTCATCTGTATCTGAATATAAAGTTGCCTGACAGTTGCTTTGCAGCTAATGACCTGTTTGCAATTTGAATCTCTTTGTTTCGGCAAAGTAGATATAGCCTATATATATGGCAGTGGGTGGGAGTCTTTCACCTTGGGAGTGTTGCTAATGTGTCCTTTGTATGACTGATCAGGCTTTGCAGAACCATAAAAATAACCTATTTGGAGACTGAGCTTTGGGTTTGTGTTCATGACTGAGTAAACAAACGAACAAGGATGAACCTTGCTATAAAAACAGCTGAAAAGGGAAGGAGCTGTGATATTCATTCTCTCCAACAAAATATATTAATCAAATTGTGCATCTTCTGAATTTCACGATACATTTCTCTGAGACATTTACTAAATTTCTGATTCCTCACTATGTCAGGCACTTGGTGAGAAATTGACGGGAAGATAGTGGAGAAGTAACAGCAATAATCCAGCCCGTTTAAGGCTTTTATTTTATACTGCATTCCTATTTGTACATTTTAAATCAACAACTAAAATGTGCAGGGATATTAAAACCTAGTGTATGATGCTACGCATCACATCACATCATTTTCATGAGGGGAAAAAGAGGAGGAAGAAGATACAAAGACAATGGAGCTGCACTTCTTCAATCAAATAGCTCAAATGTAAACACATGATGTCATAACAGTTGTCAGGAGACCAGATGTGGGGGATAGCTGCACATTTAGAACAAATGAAACCCGCACTCATACATACCACGTGTGTACGATCAGAATCAGCTCTGAGCACATGTTTCATTGAATAGATGAGTTGCCTAAAGAACAATCCTTAGAGAGATCTCTTGGTGTGTGTGATTAAAAACAGTTTCCATTTTGTATTATTTTGTGGGACTGGAAAAGTTGAATTGGATAAACCCAGAATTCTCAAGTAATAGACAAAATAAATGCCGTCTCCCCCTACTCCCCTCCTGCCTCCTATTTATGTATTTATTCTGTGGAGTAGTTAAATTCACTCACAAATGGGTATATCCAGCTATGCCTTTATCCTGATAACCAGATTTGTGGACTGGATTTGGTTCTTTAATAGCCTTTGGAAAGTTGTTTTTTCCTCCAGGAAATAGAATTGCCTATTATATTTAATCTTTAAATAGTAAAACTGAGTTTTTTGTTGCAGCCATTTAAGACTGGCAGATTCCTTTCCCCAACATGGATTTGATTTTGAACCTATCTATCTATAGATTTTATACATCTCCCCATTCCCACACCTTGTTAGTTTGTCTTATCAGGAAAACAGATCACATAGATTTCATAGTTCCTTTTGTTAACTTTGTGGTATAATTTGTCAGACTGGCACAATCAAACCAGTAGGATATGTGATTGCTGTAAGAGGCCCAAATTCCTTTCATAGCACACAGTCTTATGAAAGCAAATTGCAGAAGATAATTGTTGTGTGTTAATTAGAGTGTTATTAGAAGTGCTTACACTTCAGAAAAAGTTATCACATGAGATCTTACCATTTTTACTGATTTTATAATGTGTGTTTATGTGTGTGTTTGTTACTATCCATTTACATATTGGTCATTTTTAGTATTAGGGTGAAGTTTATTGAAGTGGAGTTCCCCTTGTAACATTTCTAAGAAAAGACTGAAATTTTCCTTACTAAGCCTTAATGTTATTTCAGTTTTGCCTTAATATATTCTATAAAACTCTCTGATATGGTATACCTGCGCTCCTTCCGGCGCGATCTAAAGACGTATCTCTTCGAACAAGCTGGCCTGGCCTGATGGGATGGGTTGGGTTTTTTATTACTTTTAATGTGTTTTAACCTATTGTAAGAGCTGTGGGCATTTGTTTAATCTCTTTTAATTTTTGTATTTTGTCTTTTAACATGTATTGCCCTGTTCACCGCCCTGAGTCCTTCGGGAGAAGGGCGGTATATAAATAAAATAAAATAAAATAAAATAAAATAAAATAATAAAATAATAAAATAAAATAAAATAAAATAAAATAAAATAAAATAAAATAAAATAATAAAATAAAATAATAAAATAAAATAAAATAAAATAATAAAATAAAATAAAATAAAATAAAATAAAATAAAATAAAATAAAATAAAATAAAATAAAATAAAATAAAATAAAATAATAAAATAAATAAAATAAATAAATAAATAAATAAATAAACAAACAATAGTTTATGACTTGGTGTTTTTTGTGAACCAACCAGTTCTGGCTTATTCAATAAATTATGCTTAAATAAACTTCAGCTTATTGCAGAAGGCAAATGTAGCCACTGTATGTCTGTGGCCTTTGTGTGTGTGTGTGCAAAGCTGACTTGGGAAGTATATTTAATGGGTTATGTATTATGAGATTTAGATGTCTGATAATAATTTTGAAATATGAAAAATGTATGAGATGGCATACATTTTAATAAACAAAAACTATCATTCCTTGCTGAAAAACAGCTAGTTTTCCATTCATTTCCTCATACAGTAAAAGAACTAAACCAAAATAGCCTAACAACAGCAATTTTAATTCACAGAAACAATAATCACAATGCATCTACCTATAGTGAATCTATCTTATCAATTGTTATTAGAACTCTGATTTTAATCAGAACAATGAAAGTTGGATTTTCAGTTTCTCATGAAAAGAAGAAGGAAATATTGTCTGTTGGATTTTAAAATCACTGGATTTTAAAATTTATATACTTACATTTTCATTTAATACTAAATTTACACATTCCCGCATTTATTTACCGATGTATTTATTTATAAGACATATATGACTGTCCATATTATGAATCATAATTCTGAGAAGTTCTCAGCAACAGCCAAAATAATAATCAGTACTCTAAAAAAAGTTACAGAAAATAGAAACGTGAATCAACCTTCAGTGATGGATATAGGATACTAAATGAATAAAGACCAGATGAGCTATTTTAACTATTAACTATTTTATTTAAAACATAAGCAAAAGCCATCAACAATATCATGTTTTGCTACCTAAACAACTGAATCTGAATCTTTGAATTATATTTTGTGGAGTTTAACCAGGAAAAGATCTGACTACATTTAGCCTCCTTAAGTAACACCAGCTGCCGGCAATTAGTGCAGGTTCGCGTCCCACCAGGCTCAAGGTTGACTCAGCCTTCCATCCTTCCGAGGTAGGTAAAATGAGGACCCAGATTGTTGGGGGCAATTAAGCTGACTTTGTAATAATGCCGCTTGGGGGGTGTATGAAAGCCCTAATAAGCAGGCATATACATAGAATGAAGGCTATTGCTAAGCACATTGGTTTGTGCTTAAATTGTAAGCCGCCCTGAGTCTTCGGAGAAGGGCGGGATATAAATGGGATTAAAATAAATAAAAAATAAAATAAACCTGCTGATCAGCAAGTAGGTGGAATAACTATAAATGGAAACATACCAGATAGAGAAAACTGGATTGTGTAAAACTGAGGTACAGCATGGATGGTGCATTTGCTAAGGACAGAATAATTCAATGCTATCTGTTTGTGAGTTTAGGTTAAATTCTTCTAGCCAAATGTTAACCAGGTCTGAAATGTTAGGCTTTTTAGGATCAGTCAGAGTTAAACTGTTATGTTAAAGCAAAAATATCACACTTAACTGTTTTAGCTCCAATTTTGTTGCAGAATAAAAACGGTCCTCAGTGGATTGCATAAAACACTTAAATATGTTTGGATATAAAGTGGTATTAAGAAATGCAAATGGACATTCTAGGAAGAATTGCTTTGGACTTTGAACACAATATCCTTTCTCTGCTCTTCATTAAAGGAACTTGATGTTTTTCAGGCTTCCATGGGAATTGGAAAGGAAATCTGCTGCTGTTTTAAGAGTCACCTTAACTTTAATTAATGAATAGATTCTCTGACGCATCATCATTATTTTTCTTTTAGTTTTGCCTGGAAGCCTGAATAAATATTGGATCTTTTAATGAATAGCATGGAGGTTGTTTTTGTGAAAATTGAAGCATTTGTTCCAAAACACTTTTGAAGCTCTGACAGCTCTAGTACTATATCTTCATTGTCATCATTGGATATTGAACCATTTTGAATTTCATATCTTCCCATTACCATGGGGAGTATTACTATGGAAGAGTAAAAAACAACAACAGCATTTGCATATGATATACAAAAGCAGCTGCAATCTTTACCTTCACTGGTAAAGATGTTTGTTGGTATATGATATCCCATCTTGCTCAGATCAAAAGGATATATCTAGTTGTAATATTTGGTGAATAGCTAGCAAATACATTTCTTACTAAACATAACATTAATTTTCTGAAATGGTTTTACAAGTCTTTTAATATGAATCTCCCTTCCTGATTCAGTGCATTTAGTATGCAGTCTCACTCCCACCATGCATGCATCAAGTGAAGGAATAAATCTTCAAAAACAAGTTTGTTCATGCTTCCCACAGATCCTCGGACTTCACAGATATCAGAGAGCAAGGCTGGAATTTTGAAAAGGTCAATTTTCTTTCTACAAAGGAGAAAACATGTCACACCAAAACCTAGCTGGATACAGACCAAGGCTATCAGTGGAAGATAAGTTGAAGGCAGAGGCTCCTCTGCTCCTACAACTTAATTCCTCCCAAATTGTAAAATGTTTAGGTTAAGTCAGCTTTGAGTGGAATGCAAATTTTTGCGGTTCTTGTTTCTTTTTTTAATATACTGGCCATTTGTGGCTTTTACTGATGAGAACAGGTTAGCATGAGTGAAATGGGGTTGACTGTGGTTGGTGTACAATTCCATTGGCCTGAGTAATACATTATTAGAGAGCAGCTGAGAGTGAACATTATGTGACTTCTGCTTCTTCTGGTCTTCCCAAGATCTGCTTTTAAGGCATCAGGGAGACTGCTTACCCCCCTTTTTTTTGGGGGGGGAGCTTTTTTCTTAAACTAGACTCAGACTCCTTGTGGGGACACCCAAGTGAGTATTGTATATTGTTACCTAAGAACACTATTGTGTCAGCATTTATGTCCTACTTTTGCATCGAGAGCTTTACGTGGAACAGCTTACATCCCATGATGATACCTTTAATGCCATCAAATAGCATCTCACTGTCCCAGATCCTTGGGAAGCATTCAATAGGTGGGTAAAAATGCCAAAACCAGTTTAAACATCTGGATGACTGTGCAATGAACCATAATAAAAAGCAGTTCAAGGATGTCTGGAAATAAACTGGAAACATTATGTGGAAGAATTAGCCTTTTCCTTTATATTAGGGATGAACAACTTTTCAAGGCCAAACATACCTTGACATTTTGGGGACAGCCAAGGCTGGAGTGGTATAGTAGAAATACAAAGGATTATGCACAAGAACTTTTTTTTAGGCTTGGGGAAAGAGTTGGTTAATTTATTTATGTGAACTTCATCAGTGTTTGCTTGTCGCCAGTTTTCAATAACTGTGGAGGACTGCTAAAAAGAGATGATAAGGCCACAAGAGTCAAGCTCCTACCTGTATCTGAAATCATTTTCCTGCTAAAATTACACATTGTGACTATTATTTGACTTGGCTGAGAGCAAACAAGCATGATTTTGTTTAGCGCTAAGCCAAACTATTTGTTCCTCTTTAAGTTTGATGTTTGTAAGGGCTAAGTAAAGTGAGACATTTTATTTTTAAAAAATTGTTTGGTTAACATGGCATGCCCCCTGCATTCCTTGGGTGAGAAATTTAAAAATCTCATGATTACAAATGGCAGGATTCAACTCTATCAGCCTTTCAGAGGGCTGGGATGACCTGACTTTTCATCTAAGTACCGTACTGAGCCCCACAAATGTAAATGTTGAGTTGGTGGGATCTTGTGGTACTGTGATGGGATATGTAATCTTGTGGTGTGGGTTTGTGGGTTATATTTATTCTAATTTAAGCTTTAAGCTTTTATTTTAAATGTTTTAGTTTTCTAATTAAAATAAACAAGCGAGTATGCTTTCCATTAAATTACATAGCAACTAAAGAGAGTGTCTTTTTTAAAAAAAGAAGCAAAAAAAAACAACGCAGGGTAGATTTAATCCCCTCTTTATTGCAGTTGCAGCCCTGTGTCAGATAATGCTTCAGATATTTATTTTAACTTTTTTTTATAATTGATGGGAATTTTGAAATTCGTGTATTTTAAACCTAATGTTTGGTATTGCAGCTGTTTCTCCAAAAGCAAAAGAATTTCTTTCAACGTGTATCAGATCTGTAGAATTGGTTGTCATAAAATACATTTAATAACTTTACTTTTATGCATTAATTTATTTATTAAATTAATATGCCAGCCATCTCACTATCATGTGACTGCACAGCTTACGGCATAATTTCAAATGACTTATTTGAAATGCTGTACAACAGGGGTCCCCAATCCCCAGTCCGTGGATCAGTACCGAGTTGCGGCATACCAGCAACCAGTCCACACAAACAAGGAAAGCCCCATCCACAAGATGCAGGCAGCACACAAAACCATGCCCCCTCCAGTCCATGGAAAAAACTCCACGGAACCGGTCCCTGGTGCCCAAAAGCTTGGGGACCTCTGTTGTGCAACATAGGGGTGAAAAGGCAAGAAAAATACAAGTTTATGACATATGCCTGAACTTGAACTATGCTGAAAAGATGTGGACCACTTTTAAATGGAAGGAAGTAGTAACCTGGTAAATGAGCCTAGTAAATGGGCATTGGTGGTGCAGTGGTTAAAATGCAGTATTGCAGGCTAATTCTGCTGACTGCCAGCAGTGTCATCCTTACTGGCTCAAGGGTTGACTCAGCCTTCTATCCTTCCAAGGTTGGTAAAATGGGGACCCAGATTTTTTGGGCCAATATGCTGACTCTGTAAATAGATTTTAAACTGCTGTAAAGCACTATGAAGTGGTATGTTAGTCTAAAGTGCTATTTCTAACCTGGATTTTTACATCCCAGATCTAGTATCCCTTTCCTATATTCACCTCTCTGTTAAGAGAATTAACTTATTAATTTAAATGTCAGTATTCAGAATCTGAGGGACTGTTTACAAAATAAACATAAGAGCACATAAAGGTTGAAGACATTAGAGAAAGTCATACATGGAAATAGATTTTCCTGTGGAACCAATTGCAACCAGACAAGTTGCAACCAAAATTAGGGTTACATTAGAAGAGGACAACACAACCATAAATATTTTGCAGATAATTTTCTGGAAACTTGTAAATAGTAGAAGCAAACAGTCCTTACAATCAAGAAGTTAAATAATTCAGAAAAGAAGAAAAAACTGGTAATTTGTCCATCAGAAGATTTGGACCTTTTCATAATGAGAGTTTCAGATCATACTCCACAAACCTATAGCCTAAGGTTTAAAAGTTTGAGGATGAAAAATATATGCAATTTCTGTTGCTCCTTCAGATGATACAGAATACTAGCACAGAATTCCTTTAATATAGTGAAATCATGCTGTCATTCTAAGACATTTTCTCCCCTCAGTTGGAGAGAAATAAAAGATTTGATTTTAAAATGGACAATGCGGGAAAGCAACCTAATGAAAAAAAACCCTCATCCTGTTCTAATAAACTTCAGCTCCTTACTGTTTTTAAGCCATACATTCCAGCACCGAAATGTTGAGGATCTCATGATTTAGGCTAATACATACAGCTTGCAGAAAATCTTCAAGATGAGTTCTTTATTAGTAGCAGGATTGAATCAGTCAGGGACCTTAATGATGTGGCCTATAATTTGAATCCACTGAAAATTGCTTGGAAGCACCCAAGAGAGCAGAGATCAATCTTGATGTATGACATCTTGAAATAATATCTCTTGCAATATATTCTTAATTCTAACGTTACTGTTCTACACAAAAGCTTAGAGAGCTGCATTGGCACAATTTGTGCTTTGCTTGCTTGTAATGTGTAAGCTTGTAATGAAGAGGATCTCTGTCCCCCTTTTCAAACTGAGTATACACTTTCTCTGGATGAATAATCAGAGGTGTCAAACTGCTGGCCCGTGGGCCGGACGCATCATGACAAAACCAAGGCCATCCCATTGCTGGCAATGGGAAAAAGCTCCGATATGTCAGGTGACGTCACGTGACATTGTGAGTTTGACATGTCTGCTCTAGATTGTCATCTTTGTGATTTTCATTGATCTCTGAAATCATTGATCCTGTGTTTTGGATTCCCTTTCTCCTTTTTAGTCCCAAACTCCTCTGGCTGCTTTTAGCTAAACAATTTTATCTCTGCAACAAGCATTCTCCATTGGCCCAAATTCTTGTTCCTGCCTGCACTGTATATGTAGAAAGAAAAATCTCAGCTAAGCAAACTTATTGCAAGAAGAGAGCTGTTTCCTCTTTCCTCTTCATTTATTTATGCCCGAGTCACTTCTTTTTTTCCTGGTTACAAACTCTCTTTTTCTCCTTATTCTTTTTCCTATGCTCCATTTTCTCCTTAGCTATTTTTTCTAACCTTGCTTATTTTAGCTCAGAGGTGGATCCTGAGTACTAGTCCCTCCATAGTCATGAAAGCCAGCTGGGTGACCTTGGATCATTCACTCTCTCTCAGCTGAACTCATCTCTCAGGGTTATTGTTTGGGGGAAATAGGAGGAAGGTGTGTTGGATATGTTTGCTGCCTTGAGTTATTTATGAAAATAATAAAGGCAGGATATAAATAAGTTAATTTTAAAAAAATCTTGTCTCATTTGATGCTTCAGCACTACTTCCAGCATTCTTCAAAAATTGATAGCACTGATGTGGATTGCTGGAAATTATAGTTAAGGCCTAAATGAAATCTGTCCTGAGAAATGGTGGGAGGAAGCTGTCATGAGAAATGAAATGAATTTAGGGAAACACAGGTTGCAAGCAGTTTTGATTAGTTTCAATATCACGAGAAGACATGATAGCCATCTTCAAATATCTGAAGGACAGTCATATTATAAAGAGTTTGGACTTACGTCTATGGAGATTCTCAATCATCCAGGTCACGGTTGTCCCAAAGGTGCTTTTTTCAAAAAGCAAATGGGCTTTCTTTTTTCTTGAAGATGTTTTGTTTCTCATCCAAGAACCTTCTTTAGTTCTTCTGAAGAATGGAAAAAGCTTCTTGGATGAAAAGTGAAACGTCTTCAAGAAAAAACGAATAGAATAGAATAGAATAGAATAGAATAGAATAGAATAGAATAGAATAGAATAGAATAGAATAGAATAGAATAGAATAGAATAGAATAGAATACAATGCAATGCAATGCAATGCAATGGAAGCTGGAAAGGACTTTGGAGTTCTTCTAGTCCAGCCCCCAGCTCAAGCAGGAGAACCTTTACCATTTCAGACAGGTGATTGTCTAGTCCAGGGGTAGGCAACCTCGGCTCTTTTATGACTCATGGACTTCAACTCCCAGAATTTCTGAGTCAGTACAGCTGACTCAGGAATTCTGGGAGTTGAAGTCCATGAGTCATATAAGAGCCGAGGTTGCCTACCCCGGTCTAGTCTCTTCTTAAAAGCCTCCACAATTTCTGAAGGCAAGCTGTTCCACAGGTTAATTGTCATCACTGTAAGGAAGTTTCTCCTTAATTCCAGGTTGCTTCTCTTTTTGGTCAGTTTCCAACCATTGTTTCTTGTCCTGCCCTCTGGTGCTTTAGAGAATAGTTTGAAGCCCTCTTCTTTGTGGCAGCCCCTCAAATACTGGAATACTGGTATCATGTCACCCCTGTTTTTTTCCCTTTTCTTTAGACTAGCCAAACACAAGCCTAGTTGCCTTTTGAAAAAACACCCTTGGGAGTTTGGACTTACTCTCACTTGATCTAGTGGGTGGGATTAGAACTAATGCAGGGGTGTCAAACTGCCAGCCCATGGGCCAGATGCCTCATGCCGAAACCACGCTCATCTCGTTGCCAGAAATGAAAAAAAAAGTTGTGATACGTCGCGATACGTCACGTGACTTTGCAACTTTGACATCCCTGAACTAATGGGATGAAACTTCAAAGATACAGGTACAAATTAGATATAAGGAAGAACCTTTTTGACAGTTAAGTCAGTAAAACAGGTTTATTTATTTATCAAATTTAGGCACGGCCCACCCCACTGTTTAAGCTACTCTGGATTGTTATTGCACGAAGAGGCTTCTTTCCCTTCATTGAAGGTTTTCAAACAGAAGGTAGATAATGGGGGATAATGGGGATAATGTGGCGTAATGAATTCTGCAGAGTGCAAAAAATTGGGCTTGATGACCTCTTCCCAATTCTCTGTTCTATGTTTATCTCCCAGTTGCCAATCTACTGTGCAAAGAGATGCTGGGTATTTTTCCTTTTTTATTTGCATAAATTGAGGATGAGGCAGTCACAAAATTTGCTATTTCCCATTTGCCACTTCATTTCTAATCTGTCAAAGAATCTTAAAATTAAGATATGGGACACAGTAGGAATCAGAATCAGATCATCTTTGGCTATTCTCACAAAGCAAACCAGGATTAATACTAGATGGGAAGCCATCAGGAAATCGCTGTAGACTAAACAGGAAGTTGCAAAACAATATAGAAGAAGGTAATGGCAAAGTATTTTTTTGATGTTGCCAAAGGAATGATATAAATATGCCCATGTTCCGCTGGACTTGCATGACAAGTTACTTTTTTTATTATAATTTGAGTCTCCTTTGATATAGTTACATTCTGTTCTTACAGTGCTAAGCATCATTTCAATGAAACCACCATGTGAAAAGCAAGAAACTTGGTGAAATACACCAGGAACTGTGTTAAAAACAGCGGTCATTTTCCAATGTTTGTTTATCATTTTCTCTGTTGCAAGAAATATCCTTTGAGATAAAGACATGTTTTGTTCTTTCCTAGAAGTGGCACATCATACTACTAAATCTCATCAAAGAGCCAACATAAAATAATAGTTGACAACTGAAGATTCCTTAATAAGGAAGGATGGGCAGAGGGAAGGCTGGCTTTTTTATGGGCAGCTTTAGACAGCAATTTAGAGAATGGCATACATAATACGAACAGGTAATTTCAACCTAGAAATATTTCATTACTTCTATATTTCTGAAAGAAAAGGGAGGCGGTGGCTCATTGAGTTAGGACGCTGAGCTAATTTTTATTTAGAATATGATCATTGTAACTATAATCCTGTATTTAGCTCTGGGAAGTGGGGGGAGGAAGTGGGTGGGTTTGGGGTGGGAGGGATTTGGGGATATATTGTAAAACTTTGTTTTTGTAAAACTCTTTAATAAAAAAAAAGTTTGGCAGGTCGAATCCCGAGTGCCGCATAACAGAGTGAGCGCCTGTTACTCGTCCCAGCTTCTGCCAACCTAGCAATTCGAAAGAACATAAAAATGCAAGTAGAAAAATAGGGACCACTACGGTGGGAAGGTAACAGCATTCCGTGCGCCTTTGGCATCTAGTCATGCCGGCCACATGACCACGGAGACATCCTCAGACAAGCACTGGCTCTTCGGCTTTGAAACGGAGATGAGCACCGGCCCCTAGAGTCTGAAACGACTAGCAAGCATGTGCAGGGGAAACTTTACATTTACCTTATATTTCTGAAACCATTAGCTGGGTCTCCACTGTGCACATTGTATTGTTTCACTTTCTCTTTTTATAATTGCCTTATTCAGATGTATGAGTTGAGGGAAGAGGAGGTTATTTGGGGCAATTTAATTCAAACTCACTTGATTTTTTTTTAACTTTTAGAAGATCTACAATCTTCCAGAATAAAAATCCTAATCCTCCCAGTGATTGTGAGAGTATATGGTTTGTTTCCAGTTTATAGTTTTTATTTCCTACCCCAGTCTTATGTGTTCCAGATAATTTGAGCAGCTCAACCCCGTCACTACTGACGTTTTAATATGCTGCCTAGCATTGCTTTGGAGTTTTGGTTCAGATTTATAAGCACTGTTGTTGTTGTTAGTTGCGAAGTCGTGACCGACCCATCGCAACCCCATGGACAACATTCCTCCAGGCCTTCCTGTGCTCTACCATCTTCTGGAGTCCATTTAAACTCACGCCTACTGCTTCAGTGACTCCATCCAGCCACCTCATTCTCTGTTGTCCCCTTCTTCTCTTGCCCTCAACCTTTCCCAGCATTAGGCTTTTCTCCAGTGAGTCCTTCCTTCTCATTAGCTGGCCAAAGTATTTGAGTTTCAAATTCAAGATCTGGCCTTCTAAAGAGCAGTCAGGGTTGATCTCCTCTAGGACTGACCGGTTTGATCACCTTGCAGTCCAAGGGACTCGCAGGAGTCTTCTCCAGCACCACAGTTCAAAGGCTTCAATTCTTTGGTGCTCAGCCTTTCTTATGGTCCAACTTTCACTGCCATACATTGCAACTGGGAAGACCATAGCCTTGACTATACGCACTTTTGTTGACAGAGTGATGTCTCTGCTTTTTAGTGTGCTGTCTAGATTTGCCATGGCTTTCCTCCCGAGGAGCAAGCGTCTTTTAATTTCTTGGCTGCAGTCCCCATCTGCAGTGATCTTGGAGCCCAGGAAAATAAAATCTGTCACTACCTCCATTTCTTCCCCATCGATTTGCCAGGAATTGAGAGGGCCGGATGCCATGATCTTGGTTTTCTTAATGTTAAGTTTCAACCCAAGTTTTGCACTCTCCTTCTTCACCTGCAACACGAGGCTCTTTAGTTCCTCTTCGCTTTCTGCCATTAGAGTGGTATCATCTGCATATCTTAGGTTGTTGATATTTCTCCTAGCAATCTTAATTCCAACTTTTGATTCATCTAGCCCTGCATTTCTCATGATGTGCTCTGCATATAAGTTAAATAGGCAGGGTAACAGTATACAGCCTTGCTGGACTCCTTTCCCAATTTTGAACCAATCAGTGGTTCCGTGTCCAGTTCTCACTGTTGCTTCTTGACCCACATATAGTTTCTCAAGAGACAAATAAGATGGTCTGGTACTCCCATTTCTTTAAGAACTTGCCACAGTTTGTTGTGATCCATGCAATCAAAGGCTTTAGCATAGTCAATGAAGCAGAAGTAGATGTTTTTCTGGTACTGCGTAGCTTTCTCCATGATCCAGTGTATGTTGGCAATTTGATCTCTGGTTCCTCTGCCTCTTCTAAATCCTGCCTGTACTTCTGGTAGTTCTTGATCCACATACTGCTGGAATCTAGCTTTTAGGATTTTAAGCATAACTTTACTAGCATGTGAAATGAGGACTACTGTACTATTATAGGCATGGTCTCAAGTTCATAATGGCACCAAAATATTAACTGATTAATATATATAATAGAAATTTATCATGGACTACTGAAGTTAGGAGTTCTTTATAGTAATCCACACAATTATTAAATATGCATAGGAAGAAATTTACATGGGTGAATGTATCCTAAATACAAGGAAGCCAATTTTGAGTCTTATTAGAGTTGCTAATCCTTAGTAGACCCTGATGCTTATTAGAACCACTACTATAATGACTTGGATATTTATGACCATTTTAAATGAAAATTGTCATATATTTATAGCCTAACACCAGAATGAGAAGAAATTGTCAACTAACCTGATGCACACAGGCACATGAAGCTAGCCAATCATTTGAAACAACCTGGACTACTGCCTGCCTGCCTTACTGCTTTGTATCCCAAACCCACAAGTTTTGTTCAAGTGACCACATATTTTGCTTGATTCTTTAAGATATGATTCTGTAGCATTTCATTAACAAACTGACATGCAGTGACCTTCTACATCTGTTTCTTTGACACTGTTTTGGATATTTGCCTTTCTTCCTTTCCTCCCTCTGGATAGAAGAACACAAAGTTGTAATTGGAGTAAAGTAGTGAGCTGGGACATATATTGAAGGATTCATGACGTGTTTCTCTAAGATTTTGATCTGTCTAGTTTATTTTCATTTATGTAATGTTCTTAAATATAATCCGTCACTCTTCAAAATATCAGTTTCCAGAACATGTTCTGAAACTCACTTTAAGAGAAAAAACAGTAAGAAAAACAAAACAAACAAAAGTAAATCAAAGCCAAGAAGCATTAAAAAAAACACAACTATTGCTACTGCTTAAAAATACCCTATGGTTTTATGGTATGATTAATATTCCAGGCTAGACAGGTAGAAAATTACCAGTCTAAAATGCATTTATTCCTTTAATATGAAAATGGTTTTGAAATGAACAATAACTCTTTTATTTCATTGAATATTGTTACATATGAAGAAAGTGTCCTCTTGCTCTACTGACCAGCAAAATAAAACATAAATAAATAAGTAAAAGGGGGGAGACAGTGACACACAGTGCCAGGAGAACACAACGTGTCTGGATAAAAGTTTGGATGTGTGATTCACATTCGTAGAGGAGCCAGCTGTTAGAAAATGATAGCGTGAAACAGACCTATTTTTAAAAGGAGGAAATTGTAACTAATGACATATCTACTGAAAGCAGGTAATTTTAATTATATCTGATAGTTAAAAGCCATGAATTATTTATTACCCAAAGAAGTGTGGTGCTCACTGTCTCTCTCTTTTTTTTCTCTCTCTCTCCCTTCCTCTCTCTCTCTCTCTCTCTCTCTCTCTCTTCTCTTGTCTTTTAATCTTGATGAAACTTGATAATTAAGATTGTAGCTCCTAAAGCTTTGTGATACGAACTATAGCCTACAGAGTTAATGGTGCATATACTGCATTTATAGTGGGACCTCTCCCTCTTCAGAATTCTTCATTTCATCCCTGCTAACTCTTTTTTAAAATGTCTACCTCTATACCAACACTGCATCCCTTGGCTTAATTCCCCATAGTCCAATTTTGTGTGTGCTTCACTTGAAAGTGAGTCTTATTAATTCAACCAGTTTTGCCTGCATGAAAAAGTGTGGACAAATGTCATTCTTGGGCCTTTGCTGCAACTGCAATGAAGCTTTCACAATCTCTTATGAATCTTTCAACCTTTCCCTGAATAATTCAAGCTTCTTCTTTATTCATAATTTCTTTGTCTATTTTTTCATTCTTATTTAGTTGCAACTTTAACTTTTTGACAGATAGACCCTGCCATAGCTGTTTCACTATTATTAATGCTAGCTAACCAGTTAGCAAAATCTGATTCAATGTTTGTCAGCTGAGTAAATGGTAAATTCATGATAAAAAAATGACTTTAGCTATGAATTAAAATGTTTCAGGCTGAGCTTTATTGTGTACAGTTTGGGTTGCTGTAATAGCAAAGGTATCACAAAACAAGCTAGAAAAGAAACAAAGTCCAAATGAAATTAGACACACCACGTTTCTATGGGGAGTGACTGTGTTTGTAGTTTGTAGCTTTTAAAACACTTCAGTCATATGATTCTAAGCAGCACAAAGCAGTTTTATTGAAACAATATCATTAAAGCTGAATCAGTGAAAAACATTTTTTCATAAGTAATATTATAAAATAACATTATTATCCAATAGAAGAGAATATATGTACCCCATGAATGAACAATGGAATCTTTGGTGCTCTCTGACTTTGGTTGTTTGCTTAGAGACATTTCATTACCCAATTAGGTAACATCATCAGTGTGAGTAATTGTGGGTTTTGTTCACTGTTTATGTATAATGACATGCCCTGCCAGTTTTGGTGGTCGTTTGCTTTTCTCTTTGGTAGTTACATGAATTAAGGTATTGCTTTCTGCTTGTTTGTCTGGTGTCATTTCCTGCTTATCTGTGTGTTGGCTATTGAAGATGTGTTCTGATTATTTATAATTATTTATATAAATATTATATGTATGTATGTTATGGTATGTATGTATGTATGTATTATCTCTATGTACCTACAGATAGCTGATTTGTCTGAATGCTAAGCTTCCAGGTATTCCCTAATGGTTTTGGGATATTGACAAGAAAACTGCAGGGACTAGTCCCGGTAGTTGCCTGGAGTCAAAACTCACCTGAAGGAACAAATACATTTTTAATAGTTGTGCAGTCATCATCTCCAACCACATTTCCTGAGGGTAATGAGAGTTGGAATGTATTGTACCCTGGAGAACCAAAGTTTTTCATATGTGTGTGTGTGTGTGTGTGTGTGTGTGTGTGTGTGTGTAAAATGCATAGAAAAATGTCTAAGTGTTCTTGCACACACATAGGAATAACAGTTATTTAGTATTGCTTTTTCTTCTGAATATATTTCTTGTCTGGCTCAGACTAGCAACTTATTTTAAAATGAGTTGGAGAGAAGAACATCCGGAGACAATGAAACTGCAGGCAGCCTTTTCACTCAGTGCAGTGGCTCCTTATGACTGACTCAATTGATCTCCATATGCTTCCACTCATTCTTGCTCTGAGCAACATTACCTTAAGTACTTCACCATTCCAATGTTTTGATTACAGAGACTTGACTCAGAAAGAAATAGAATTCTGGAAACACAGACATAACTTTGTCAGCCAGGCTGGATTTCATACAGTACCAAAACCTGATTGAAAGCTAAGCAGAATGGAATGCCCCCAATCATAATGGAGATTTTTTTTACTGAGAATGCCTTAGAATATGAATAAAAACAAAGCACAGAAGATGCTTTCCATTGAAGTAAATCTTTATCAATATGTTAATGGTGGTGGTGGTAAGCTAAGGAAAATGCTTCTTTGATTCAAAGTGCTCCTGCCTTAAATGCCATACTTCTGGTATAGGTCCATCTTTGTGGACAGGAGAAACAGTAGAGCATAGCAAAAAGTAGAAACATCTATTTTGCATTTAATATTTAAGGGAACATATGTGAATATATTTAAACAATGCAAAAATATTTAAAATGCAATATATATATATATAATTTCTGAGGAAGGAAGGAAGGAAGGAAGGAAGGAAGGAAGGAAGGAAGGAAGGAAGGAAGGAAGGAAGGAAGGAAGGAAGGAAGGAAGGGAAGGGAAGGGAAGGGAAGGGAAGGGAAGGGAAGGGAAGGGAAGGGAAGGGAAGGGAAGGAAGAGTTATAATAGGATAGACATCTCTAAATATGATAGCAACTGAATTGGGACAGATGCTTGTGATTTTCTATTTAAAATGACTCTAACTGGCTCCTAAGGAATATGAGGGCATTTTACGAACTTGTTTAAAAACCATGGTTATATCTCTCCTGCTTAGAAATTATCATTTTGAGGGTGCTCCAGAAAATGGTCCAAATGACAGCTCAATCTGTCTTTATCAAGATACTTTCCTATTACAGTAGCCTTTAGAAAGCTTGGCAAAAAGTGTTACAGGCTTCTACTTCAAGAAAACACCATGCCTTAGAAACTATCCAAGCCTTTCCCTCTAATCAACTTAGGCCCACAGATAAAATTCACCATCTGCCTCATGGCATCTAAGCTCATCCTTCTCAATGTGCCCAATGAGTGCCAACAGTTATGAATAACTGTTCAAGGAGAAGGCCAGAAGCAGAATGCAACAGTGAATAACATGATCCACAGGGGAAGAATAATAAAACAGAAGGATAATGGTGCAGCCACATAACAGTGCAGACTGCATGCACAGATGACATCAGCAGGACATCTAGCCACAAACCAGCAAGAAACCCATAAACTATATTTATGGTGGCTAGCTTACACACAGCAGATGCAATCACAGTGCTTGTCTGTCTCATAATGCCGGGGGTTTGGCACTAGACTTTGGATGCTTCTTCAGGGAGGCAGTTGGTTGTTCCTCTGCCTGATCTTACTGTTACTTTGCTCTGTGACTCTCACACTCTTTTCAGCGTCTTTGTAAAATAGCATATGGAAATTATCCATATTTTTTTGATAGCTGAGCTACATTTCACACACACACACACACACACACACACATTCTGTCACTCACTCATGCACACACTATGAGTCATTGTGAGGCATATCAAGGACTATACTCCAAAGTAGGTTGGATCAGAATTTAACTCTGAAGGATATTTCAAAAATCCTATGGCTGTGTTCATACTATCATCTAGACCAGAGGTAGGCAACCTTGGCTCTTTTATGACTCGTGGACTTCAACTACCAGAATTCCTGAGCCGGCTGCCCACCCCTGATCTAGACCCTGAAAAACATAACAGAATGGTAGCATAAATTATGCTGAATTGGTGTCCAAACTGCATTCTTTTTCAATAACAAGATTAATGAATGATACTTCCCTTAAAGCTTTAATATGATTAGTGGATTGTCCCAATTGCATTTCCCTTCCACTTGAAAGAGTACCCCAATCATTTTCTTTAATGTGTGGTTGGTTGGGTTTTAATGAGGGCATACAAAGTTTAATCCACATTTCATGTTGTTCAAGATGACAAGGTGATGAACTTCTGGTGAAGACTTGGCCAGCACCTGACACACGCAGAGCATCTCCTTTCTCTGGACTGCCGTTTTTTTCCAACTTGGAGTAAAGGACTGAAATTTATACTGAATTACAGTTTGAAAGAGAACATTTATAAGATGATATATCCTTGGTATTTAACACTTAACAAACTGTCAAAGATGCATATGAGTGCCTCTAATATATGTTGGAAATGTAAACAAGTGAAGGGACTCTTTATCATCTCTGCTGGACATATGAGAAAACTAAGAAATATGGGAATCAGGTATGCATTTTAATTCACGGAATTCTCAAATTGAACGTACGATTGAGGCCAGATTAGGAACATTGTTCTTATATATGACAACAGTAGCAAGGCTTTTTATGCACAGAGATGGAAGGATTCATAAATACAATGGAACAAAGGATGCTAACAGTTAATAGAGTTGGTAGAGATGGAGACGCAGTGGCTCAGTGGATTAGGACGCTGAGCTTGTCGATCAGAAGGTCGGCAGTTTGGCAGGTCAAATCCCGAGTGCCGTGTAACAGAGTGAGCGCCTGTTACTCATCCCATCTTCTGCCAACCTAGCAGTTCGAAAGCACATAAAAATGCACATAGAAAAATAGGGACCACTATGGTGGGACGGTAACAGCGTTCCGTGCGCCTTTGACGTCTAGTCATGCCGGCCACATGATCACGGAGACGTCCTCGGACAAGCGCTGGCTCTTCGGCTTTGAAACGGAGATGAGCACTGGCCCCTAGAGTTGGAAACGACTAGCACGCATGTGCAGAAGAACCTTTACCTTTACCTTTTAGAGATGGAGAAATTGACCGCTTTGATTAAAGAAAAGACTTTGCCTAACTTTGTTTCTATTTGAAAAACACTTTTCTGTTTTTTGCTTGAAACTGAAGGAAATGAAATGTTAATCTTGGGATTTGATTATTAGATTTGTTTATGATTATAGTACTATCTGTTGTGGTTCATTTCAACTGAAAGGATAATTGTATTTTATACTTATATATGTACGAAAGAAAGTTGGAATCTCTTCTTTTCTATATTTTTTTCCCCTTCCTGTCTGTACTCCCTAATTTTGCTTTTTCCCTGTTTACTTCCTCTTCTTCTGCTTTTTTTTCCTTTGCTTTTTCTCATTTTTTTTAAAAAAATATTTTTTTATTTAAAAATATGGCAAGATGACTATTTGCAGGTGTGATAGATTTATGACCTGTCATTTAGGCTAATTTTGAGCCTCAATCTTGTGCTTTTTGGAAAGAACACTAAACCTATGTCCAAAAGTTGCCAGTATAGAGGAGGATTGTAGAATTGAACAGAAAGAAGATCTCTCAATATACCAGGAGATCCTATTCTCCACTTTGCATCCCTCCTCTATGCTTGTGACTTGTAGGAGAACCTCTTTTTGGACACAACGTTATTTCAATAAACCATTATTCTTAAAATTACCACTTTGGAGATTTTAGTTAAAAAAGAAAACTAATACTGAAAATAAATGAATATAGGATACACATATCCTATATCAATAAAGTCTGCATGAAAAAGGGAGGAATAGTATTGGATAGCCATAACCAACAACATCCAAGAACAGACCATGCAAAATGGTTTGGGGATAGGCAAAATGAAACATTTTCCCTAAAGATGAGTGTGTGGGGGGTGGGTGGGTGGGTTTGTACCTTTGAGTCAGTGTTGAATTCTAGTGACTACCTGGACAAGTACCTGAAGTTTTCTTGGCAAGATTTCAAAAGTAGCTTGCCATTGCCCTCTTCCTAGGGCTAAGAGAAAGGGACTGGTCCAAGGTCATCCAGCTGGCTTTTGGCCTAAGGAAGAACCAGAATTCAGGCTCTACTGGTTTCTATCCTGGTGCCTAGTCCATATGAAACAAGGTTTTTTATTACTTATTCTTATACTCCACCCAAGTAACAAAAGTAAAAAAAACATGGTCACACAGAAGCTCATGCCAGAAGAAGAGGAGAAAAACTCTTGAGTGAGTGGTAATCACAGGTCTTGTAACATTAAAAAAAAAATCAAACTAGGCTATATAAGGAGCTCAAGTAAATTTTCACTGATGCTTTCAGGAATATTAGTCAGATATTATAATGTCACATACATGTTCCTCCGCAGCCTAAGACAAAATGGCCATGGATGACAATGGCCAATAACCAGAGTGAAAGGAGCATATCCACAGGAACCTGAAGTAGCCAAAATTTTGCTTGGCAGATTCTAGACCCTGACCATTGTTGAGGAAACATCATAGATCAGGGGTGCCATCCTCGCCGTATCACATGATGTGTCGTGACATATTGTGACTTTTTTTTCCCCTTGCTGGAGCAGGGGTGGGCTCAGCTTCCATGTGATGCATCTGGCCCATTGGCCAGGAGTTTGATACCCCTGTCATAGATCATAACTCAAGAAGATTAAGAAAGTGTCAGGAAAAGGGAAATGCTATTTTGAAATTGGAACAACTAATATGACTTAAAACCGTCTTTAATTTGGGTTGAGGATGATCCTCATG
The DNA here is from genome assembly GCF_947247035.1 of Vipera ursinii. Lineage (NCBI taxonomy): Eukaryota > Metazoa > Chordata > Lepidosauria > Squamata > Viperidae > Vipera > Vipera ursinii. Next base: position 138,458,031 of record NC_139516.1, on the reverse strand, counting down.
TCAGCACACCTGACATTCATTAGTCCTAATCTCTACACTAATTCTAAGTAAGTCTACTATGGCTGGTGCTTTTTACTGTAGCCGAGTACTGTTCACCTGCTTGGTTTACTGATTTATCCCACAGAGATAGCAGTGCACCATAGGCTGGTTGGATGAGATTCTGGTTTATATGTCAGAGTTAGAAGAGATAAGGGCTTGATACTCTTTGATGTGGTGGCACCCTTCCCCCCCCCTTATGCCCTATTTCTCATTATGCTCATTCTCCTAATCTGAGGATGACTCTGCACAGAGGAATACAATGTTAGGCCAACCTTCTCTTTTCTTTCATATACACAAATTGGCCCATCCTCATACAGACACAAACTGAGCTGAAGAAGAATGCATTATAACTTTTCCAATTGTGGTTATTCAATGCACTGGAATCATTCCCTGAAGGGATGCCCAGTGTTTTGAAATGCTGGTCTCAAAAGAATTGATTTTATTTAGTCCTTCCCTTCCCTGCTGTGCAAGATAAGAGTCTAACAAGTCAAGTGAATCAATTGAAACAGCAGCTCAGTTGGAAGCTAGCTTCACTCAGCTTTCACCTTTTCTAAGTGGCTTTGGAAGCTGACAAAGCCTGTCATAACTAGGCATAACTATCTGCACCAAATGTGTTTCTCAATAAGGTACCCATCAAAGACACTATTTGGAAGTTCTGCCAAAAAAATTAAACATGTCCCAAGTTTGGACTCCTAGACTTTGTCATGAAGATATTATATTGCCGCATTATTACCTGTACTTGCAAATAAATGTTCTTAATGAATTTAAGAAAAAGCAGGGCAGATAACACCTAATTTTTCTGCTCAGCTGCTATTACATCTCCCTCCACCAAAATAAGGTAATTAAAGCCCATTACTCCACTTTTCCAATAGAAATCAATTGGTGATGCATAAGGCTTCTCTTTCCATCTTACTTACTACTGCATTTTGAAGTTATGATTTTTCTCTAAATGACAAATTTTGGCTTGAATGCCCCTTTAAGTAATATTGGAATCAGTTTAATGTTAATAGAAGCATTTTAAAATTGAATACTACCTATCGATACTAAAAAGCCTTGAACTGCACAGTGCTGTGCAGTTCATTATGGTAATATGGATTGCAATGTTTATTTGTTTGTAAAATGTTTATTTTTATATACTTTCACCATATATCTTCTACCCTGTCCCGAGCCCACCAGAGATCATTCACCAGCGCGACCAATGCCGTCTCCGTATGATGCCGTATGATGCAAGTTTCCCATGGGCTGGCAGTTTGACACCCTTGGCCAGGGGTAGGCAACCTCAGCTCTTTTATGACTCATGGACTTCAACTCCCAGAATTCCTGAGTCAGCTATGCTGACTCAGGAATTCTGGGAGTTGAAGTCCATGAATCATAAAAGAGCCGAGGTTGCCTACCCCTGCCCTTGGCTTATAATATTTTTGCTTCTTTTATTTAGAAAAAAAAGATGATGGAAAGGGGATATGATTGTGGTATATAAAGTCATGCATAATATGGAGAAAGTAGATGAGAAGATTGAATTATTCTAAAGAGCACATTGTTCAAATCAACTTCAATAATACTGGAATGATCAAATCTCTTGTAGGATTAATACAACTCCTCTACAGCAAAACTAAATTTAGCATGATAAACATTTTTACTCTTTCATTTTAATTAACTGTTTTTAAATAATATCTTTGTAATGTATTATTTATCAGCAGTAGCCTATTTCAAAATCATCTTAGTATAATTATTTATTGCATTTCAGATTGATTTGTTGATAAATATGTAGGCTGACAGATTTGTGAAAAACGGGAATATTATAATTTATTTCTGGCTTTTGGGTATTGGACTGATTTTAATCTTCATGGGTTATATTTTCTTTAATCTTCATTCAAAACAGTGACAGTAGCCTATTCAGCAATTTGACTACAGGTGTTCATGCACAAGTCAGTATACAATACAGTTTCTCCTAGGCTTGCTCATATTTTCATACTTTCAAATCCAAGCAGGCAAGATTTTTGTTAATTTAAACCCAACTATTACACCAACACTCTTAGACAACTTAAAGTTAATAAAAGAAACCAGGTAGAGGAGTTTAAAAAGGCTTGTATAAAGTAGAAACCACATCAATATTAAGTCACACTCATAAAGAAGAATGAAGGAGATGACAGCAAATGGATTATATTTTAAAAACTGCATATTTCAGATTGAATCCAAGTTTTTTGAGAGTTTGGGACAAAGAAAAAGTTATTGGCTGACCCCCTCATTTTTGAAAATATAACACCTAACAGTTGTTCCAATCTAGTCCCATCCTTAAGTGAAATACACAGGTTTACTATTAGGCCGAGAACAGAAGTAATGAGACACATGGCAGCTTTTATATTAGAAAAGCTAGAGATTAATTTTAGATGGTGTAGACAGATCTAATGACAGGGGATAAGTCATTGTGTGTTTCTTTGAGTGCTTCAGACTGTAACTTTCTTGTGTTAATACATCAGTGCTCTTCTGTTGTAAGTTACAAATAGAATTGCAATTGATTTTCCTCACTGTTATTGGTTTATTGTGCTTTTTCTTTATGTATATCCCATTATGTTTTGTCCACACCAGTGCTCTTGATACTATTACTTAGTATTTTCTAAGAGGTATGCTTTTAGGTGGGTGCTGGTTTGTTCAAAGCTGCAATTAATGCTATCTTTAACATCATACTTCACTTAAAGTATATATTTAATGAGTATTTCAACAGGTTTCCAGCTTGAATTGTTAAACTTAACATGTAAAAATGATAACGAAATTACTTCTTAAAATGAAGAATTAAATACCAGTCAGGCTATTTTCTGCAGAAATGGGCCTTTTGGAAACTGGGGGCCTCATTTAAAATTGGACAGGAAACAGAAGGGGAGTGGTATATCATGCATAAGGCCAGAATTTTAACTTGGGAACTTTGAGGGCTTATGGTTTTTAATTTTTATTCTTTTAACTGTGCTATGTCTGTTTTGGTATTCATACCTTTTTTGTTGCATCCTGTCTTAACATGGCAGGAACTATATTGTTTATTCTTGACACAAAGTAATATGCATATAAAATGTATTGGAAAAAACACCTCATTCATTGTTTTGTTTTGTTTTTTGCTATGGTAAAAGCACTATAATACTAATGGAAGTCATTCCAGACAATATATTTGAAGCAGTAACCCCTTGCTAAAATGGTAGTAAATACATGTTTTTGGTAATCCCTGTTGGAATCAGCAGGGTTTGGACAGAAGGAAAATTTAGGCTTTTTAGCTAATGAGGCCTGAGAAATCAGAAAATTAGCAAAATAAATTCTTCCACTCAGATTGCCTAGATTATTCAGCAAAACACTTGGAAAAATCTCTGATGCAAAAGTCAAATGGGCAGCCAAAATTCTTGATAGATTATAATTTTTATTATGATAGATTTTTCATATGAGTAGAAGCATAATATTGAGGTAAAAGGGGCCTTCCAGTTTTATTACTGTTGATCTGAGGAGGTGAATTTAGCATAAAATAACACATCTTAAATGTGATTTTTTTCCAAGGGGAGACAATTAACGTCTCCATTTCCCCCCCCCCCTGTTTTTAAGTACTGTTAAAATGCTTTTTTGGGGAGGGGACAGAGGAATGCCATTTAAATGAAAGAGTGGCATAGTGTACCATTGCCTTTTTCCTAGGACTGAGAGAGACTGATGGCCTCAGAGCTGGCTTTCATACCTAAGGCAGGATAAGAACTCATGATCTCCTGATTTCTAACTTGGTGCCTTACCCATTATATATCAAAACACAAAGCTGGCAATCCCATGTGAAAATGATCCATGTTTTTTTTAAAAAAACACACATACATAAACAAAACAAAGCAATACCATAGATAAATGGAATAAGAACACTTAAGAAATGTTAAATTAAGTTAAATGTCACTATTATACTGACATGCTTTTCTATTCATCATTCTGGAATTTCACAAAACCTTGGCTGCTTCCAGTTAAAGGTTTGCTAGTCCATTTTAAATCTCCCCACTTCACATGTACTATAAGGTCACCCATTCTATGTCCTTGCAAAGGTTGCCAGTGAAATCTTACCATCATCACTCATGAGTCTCCCAAGAAAGGTAAAAAAAACAAAAACAAAAACCTCAAAATGGAGGCCACGATCATGTAATCAAAGTCCTACAAGTCTTTGAAAAGTTTGTTTATTTTTACTTTTTTTACTTCCTCCTTGTGGACAAAACTACCCCCTTCCCATTAGGTACTGACACTTATTTTATGTATTTGCTTTTACTCTCTGCATTGGGGAAAGCTAAACTTACTAGTGTGTGAAAAGTAATACAATGAGTAGTACCATAGATAGAAAAAAGCATATTCATAAATAAATAGGTGGTTTCAAATTGTTTTGCAGTCTCTCCCACATTTGCCACTCATTCCCATTGTTGTAAATCATGCTTTATTTTTGTCATCGTCTTCTTTTCGAGAGAGATACCATCAACAGGAGGCTTAGAAATGTCAACTGTAATTAAAAAAAAGTAATTTTCAAAGACATTTCACACTGTGTTCACAAGGAAAATGACTTTCTAGCCTATGAACTTCTAAGCTGCTTGGTGTCTCAAAGACCTATTTTTTTTTCTTTTAGAAGCCTTGCTTTACCTCACACACATAGCAAGGCACTTGTCAAGTTTGCAGCAAAGAGTGTGCTAATAATTATGTGCACTTTAAAAATGTGCAAAATATTTTGATTCCCTTCTTTCTGCTAGAGTTTTCTCCTGGGCAAATTATGCAATGAAATTCCATCTCAGCAATATTCTAAACTAATTTTTCTTCTTCCACCTTGACATCAGTTCAAATATTCTCCCTTCCCATACTCCACCAAGTAAGTATGAAAAAGTTGAACAAATAGATTACAAGTTGATTTAAAATAACCCAGGTTGTACAAATAGAACAAAAGCAGGACAAAAGAGCAAGCACTTCATTTTATGGTGAATTGCTGATAATAATCTTTTTATGCAATTTGCAAATGTGCAAAAGCTTTGATTTCCCCATAATAATCTCATATTGGAATCTATCCCCAGCAAACTGCTAACCAACCAAATATAGAATTAGAAATCTTCATTTTATTAGAATTTATAGAAAAGTGCTAATATTCTTTAAATTTCTAGAAGAGGATAGATTTCTATTACAAAATTGTGGTTATATCCTATTCAGTGCAAATAGTTAACTAAAACCCATCCCTTATTTTCATAATGTTACATTCAAGGTCTAATATTACTTAGGTTCACCAACCACCTTTCAGGAGGCTAGGTTCTTATTTGTTCTACAGGTAGTCCTCGAGTTACAACTATTCGTTCGGCAACCATTCAAAGTTAGAATGGCACTGAACAAGGGAGACTTAGAACTGGTCCATGAAGTTGCAGCTGTTGCATCTTCTCCATAATGGTGTGATCCTGGTCTTGATGTTGCAGCAAGCTACGTTCATGTGACTGCTATTTCCATTGTTGCCTTACCATAAACAAACTCAATGAGAAAGCAGGCATGAAGTTCAAAGTTGCTCCTGCTCCCACTGCTTTGTTTTCTCATACTCCAAAACACTTTCTCATGGCACTCCCATCCCTTGCAGTCCCAATGCACCTGCTTCTGCCCCAGAGCACTTGTCTGTGTTATCCCCTTACCCCTTGCAGTATCCATGCAACTGTCCATGCTTTATAACTCCTTCTCATAGCACCTGCCCATGCTCTAGATTGCCTACCTGTGGTATCTGCCTGGTCCCCACATCACCCACCAGTCTGTTTACCTGGGACTCCCACCTCTTCCTGCTTAATAACCTATACCATCCTGCAGTTACAATAACAATAAGGACTGTGGGTTCCAGTTTTACATCACGGCGAGAAGGGACGCAGGAAGGTAGGGCTTTGCCTTTCGCACTAATTAGCATCGTAAACAGCAAGTTTGGAACGGGGTGAGAACATTGATCCTTTCTTTACTATTTTACAACTGAATTTCCTGGGAAAGGTTCCCAAGAAGCTAAAACCTCTGAATGTGAAGGGAAGCAGCATTTTAATTTCATTTATGGGGGACAGAAATACATAATAGTGAAGTAGAAGTAACGTAAAGCTACAGCTTTGATAAATTTGAGAACTGAGATAATTGTTAAGATTTTCTCTTTGGAAAAAAAAATGTTGAGGTGAAATATAAAAAAAATCAATCTTTTGTCTTAAGAGTGGAAAATGGATTTTGAATGACATCTAGTGGTGGATTTGAGTATAACACTACAACTAGCTTCCTGGCTGCTTGGTGACTCCTAGCTTAATGGAGAACAGCTGGCAATAAAGGAAAATATTTTGGCATACTTATCACCTTGACCTTCTTGGACTATAAATACTTACTGAGCTTGGACTTTTAATCTCAAGAACTACTGGGAGAGAAAGAAAAATTTGACTTTTGACTACGTCTGGCTGGGAGAGACTTTTGAGCTGTTTTCAGGGTGGTTGAACATTTTGAACACTTTGAACATTGTGGATTAAAACCTTGCCATTGCTAAGTGATGCAGTCACATGATATAGCTTTTTATAGGTGCATCACTTAGCAATGGAAGTTCCAGTTCCAATTGCTGTTGTAACCCAAGGACTATTTTGTATCTACCACTGACCAACATTCATATTGGCAAAGATGACCTTCTCCACCACTCTTACAAGTTACCCAGTAGTAACATATAGGAAAACTCAACTTCTTTTCTGTACTGTATAAACTATCCTACTATACTTTGTTGTTAGCTGCGAAGTTGTGTCCAACCCATCGTGACCCTATGGACAATGTTCCTCCAGGCCTTCCTGTCCTCTACCATCTTCTGGAGTCCATTTAAGCTCATGCCTATTGCTTCAGTGACTCCATCCAGCCACCTCATTCTCTGTTGGCCCCTTCTTCTATTGCCCTCAATCTTTCCCAGCATTAGGCTCTTCTCCAGTGAGAGAAGATCCTACTATACTTACCAAAGCCAATTTGCAAAACTTGTACACCTACAACTTCTACACCTACCAAGCTTATTCTACCAAGATCTCTTCCTTCCTCTGAACATTGTCATTAGACTGATAAAAAGAAGATACTGATCTCAGATCAGGCCTGCCTTCTCCCCTCTCTGCAAAGTTCTTTTTTTTTGTTACATTTATATCCCGCCCTTCTCCGAAGACTCAGGGCGGCTTACAAGCTTAGCAAGCTTCTTATGCATGGTGTAGCCATTTGTACCACATTGTAGTTCCAAAAGAAAACAAAACAGATCAGAAATGGAGTTTCATAGACCTGGAACAGGGCAGATTAGAACTGTCTACTTAGTTATGGGTACATGCATGCCAGTGCCAAATTACTCTTACATTCTAATGACATTCTCTTATTAGAATCAGGCTTTGACCGAATATGTTGCAGAAACATACTAATGGTATATCAGCTCCCCATGTTTTCATGCCTAAATAGGTCTACAAACATATTTAACTGGTGCTACTCCTTCCATCCTTCACAATCAATAGTTTAAACTGATAACATGGAATACATATGCATAGAACACATGTTTATTCTATCTTATGGCAATTGGCTGGTTTGCTCATCCTTGAGAAGGCATTAAAATTGTGAGGACTGCTAATTCCCCATCCTTCTAAAATTATTTTTTTTCCTGTTATCAGGCTTGACTGAGCAATCACATTGTTCAGACACTGCTAAATGCTTAGCAATTATAAGATTTAAAAGATCAATATTGTTTAAAAATCAAGCTATTACTTTCTCATTACAGAATTTGCTCTTGGAAGTTCTCCTGCTGAGAAGCGATTGCACTGGCAGAAGGCTGCTTTGGTTGGTTATGTGATTTTATGCAGATTTCTAAATTGCTTTGGGAGGGGATATACTTAAAAAAGAAACATAGGAGTTCATTAATGTATTTTAGCAAGAATGGCACAATGAATGAATGAATGAATGAATGAATGAATGAATGAATGAATGAATGAATGACTAATCAGCAATTTATGGATATGGGCAGTGCTTTTTTTGTAAAAGAAAAAGGTGCCGGAACTCACACGTCATACAACCCGCCTTGTCTACCCTACAAGGTTCCATCCAAAAAAGGTGCCGGAACTCCGTTCTGAGCGTTCTATGACAAAAAAAGCCCTGGATATGGGCATTGTGCCACTTTTAATTGGGACATTCCTGAAGATGAAACAAATGCTTATATCTATAATATTTCCTACTGTTGTGCTCTAAAGCCAGTTTTAGAAATCTCCCACTGTTTTTTTTTAAACTTAGTATGACTATATTCTTAAGTTGTTAAGAAATTAACAACTTGGGGTTTTTTTTTTCTAATGGGTCAGATTTTCAGATAGAATTCTTTGAGATTTGAGTGCGCAGAAAAATTACTTCTCAGTTTGGGTAATGGTAGTTCTTTTTCTGTTATTCAATGAAGTGATCTCAGATAGGAGAAACTAGACACAATTAATGGGCAGGGAGTCTTTATTTGCCTATTTTATTAGGTTTTTTTTTCTATTGTTGAAAAGAAGGAACAATTTTGGAGGGTTTTTCCCCCATTTAGTGAAATATTTTTGCTTATACCTGTCAACTGAATATTTGCATCCTTAAAATACTTAACTAAAAAGAATACTTACTAAAAAGAATACTTCACTTCTTTCTTCTGAGTTAACTTGCCTAAGATGATAGTATATGATAACAATAGAAATGCTATCACATATTTCAAAGTTTTAGTAATACTACAGGCAAAATTTTGAATCACCCGATGTTACTTCAAACAATGATTTTCAATAGAGACAATCTGCATGTTTCAAAGAGACATTGATGAAGTAGCTGGTTCATGATGAAAAACTGGGAAATATGCATATATATAAGAATAAATTGGATTGGCACTGCAGGTCAAAATTCACAAGGTGAATCTGAAAGACCAAAAACACAAGTATAGCAAATTTGGATAGGTTTCATTACCAGGTTATAACCATATCGAAGGTTGACAATCCACATTGAATGGATCGGCAGATGACCATAGTCATATTCAAATATGATAGTGGACTACATTGGAAAAATTCAAGGTGCTGGTGATGACCTATAAAGCCCTAAATGGCTTGGGTCCGGGATATCTGAGGGAACACCTGCTGCTGGCATCAAGCTCCCTTCGTCCTGTGCGCTCCCACAGGGAGGGTCTTCTCAGGGTACCGCCAGTAAGAGATTGCCGGTGGACAAAACCCAGGGGGAGGGCCTTCTCTGTGGGTGTGCCTACCCTTTGGAACCAGCTGCCTGTAGAGCTTAGGACTGCCCCTGACCTTCGCTCATTCCGCCGGGACCTGAAGACCTGGCTCTTTGAGCTTTCTGGCCTGGACTGAGAGTATTAATTGGGGTTTTAATTGTATTTTAATTGGGGTTTTTATTTCAAGGTTAATGTGATCTTTTTAATTGTTTTTAATTTTTGTAATTTGCTGTATTGTTTTAGAAAACCTTGTGAACCGCTCTGAGTCCTACGGGAGAAGGGCGGTATATAAGTCTAATAATAAATAAATAAATAAATAAATAAATAAATAAATAAATAAATAAATAAATAAATAAATGCCACTCAACCATACACACACAGAGTTTCCTAATCATGTACAATAAGGGTTCCTTCTACATGTGTATATTTGAACTTCAAAAATACTTAGAAATGGACTTCTGGGAGTTGAAATCTACGCATCTGAAAGTTGTCCAGGTTGAGAAACAGTGAAATATACAGTACTTTTAAACAACTCATTCTTCACATGGATATTGTCATATATAATAAGATATTTTCTCTTCTGGTAAGGTCAATTACTCCTTACTCAGTGCTAGAAATGATACAATTCATGCAAATAAGAGGGTGGGTTTTTTTAGTTCTTACCATGAAGAAGGGTGATTTTTGTTGAAATCTATTTTCTTCCCTTGTAAAGAAAAGCAATTATAATATATTCTTTTGTCCCCTTCGTTGAATTCCCCAGGAAGAATGAGGATTGGGAAACTTGGGAATGTGCAAAGTTCTCCCATTAAAATACCTTCCCTTCCCTTCCCTGGTTCTGTGAAATTCTGGAAACTTTGTCTGACATCAGTCCTCAAATATGTACACCAGTCCTCTTTTCTCCCCACCCCTCTCCATCTATGGATTAATTGGCTTTATTTACAGACTACTTCTCACCACTTCTTTCCTAACTCCCCCCCCATCCACCCTCATCTATTACATACGGGCTGGCTTCTCAGTCCTCTTTTTTCTTTTCCCTGAAAATTACACACACACACACACACACACACACACACACACACACACCAGTGTTAAAACACATACCTTCTTGTTTCTTCTACTGCTCCAAAATTCATGATCTCTTTTTGTCTTTCTCTCCCTCTGTTGTTAACAAAAAGAAGTTTATACAGAAGACACACTACACTCAAGCTGTCTTCTAAAAACTGCACTTGTACATGAGTCCTGGAGATTGTTCTTTGCTATTTTTTCAGGACTGCCTAAATGCTGTTCCTCCATTGAATACTCTTTCACCCAGTGACTGTTACCTTCTCATTTACTGCCATTTCCCATTGGCATAATTTCCTGTTGGTCTCCCTCAATAAAATCTAATTGTTTGAAGGTCCATATTCATTCTGGGATGTATAGGTGTGTGTTTTTTAAACTTGCTATTTAATTAAATGAGCTTGCTTTCACAACAACAGTCTCTTTACGATATTATCTGTCTACTTATCTGCTTCCTTACCTACCTATCTGAAACCTATTTTCTCTTTTGCTGTGTTATATATACATAATTTATTGCTTTTGTTTATATCTATCTAATTCCCTGAGTATATCTAACTTCCAGAAAATGCAAAAGATGACAAGAAAAATCCACTGCACGCTTGAATAAATATTCAGATTTTAATATTCATAAGGTTACAGTGCCATGGTTCATATGCCAGTACAGGATCACCCTACATTTTTGACTGTCAATAAGCTTTGTTTGCTTGTTTGTTTGCACTACAACCAACGTGGAGTTCAGCACACAAAGGTTCACTGACTTAAAGAGCTTTAGCATTCTGGGCTCTGCAGATTATGGCCCAATGTGATTCACACAATTAACCTATTCTGACTGTTTTTCAACAGGAGGAGGAAAATAAACACTCATTTATATGCAAGAACATTTACATGCCCAGAGTTGCCTGTAGTGTGAAGTTAAATGCTGTCTGGAGAATGGTACAGATGCACTGCATTCTTGCAACTGAGAACCGTACTCAACTGCACTAGTGGGATCTGTACGCTGTATGTGCACTGTATGTGAAAAAGTGTTTACCCTGTTTCAAATATTCTGCATCTTTGCATCTGTGCCACTGACTGTTGCCAGAGCCTATAGGTTCTACTGATATATAAATACAGTGACCCTATTTTCTTGGGGAGGGAAAACCAGACATGTATGTAGTCTTCAACTTACAACCACAATTGAGCCCAAATTTTCTTTTGTTAAGTGAGACAACTGTTAAGTACACTTCACCCCTTTCTACAACCTTTCTTGCCACATCTGTTAAGTCAAGGGTGTCAAACTTGCAATGTCACATGATGTGTCGCCATGTATTGTGACTTTTTTTTTCCATTGCCGGCAGTGGGGTGGGTGCAGTTTTGCTAATACGCATCCGGCCCACAGGCCAGCAGTTTGACACCCCTGTATTAAGTGAATCAGTGCAGTTGCTAAGTTCTTAAGCAACATGGTCCTTAAGGGAGTCTGGCTTTCCCATTGACTTTGCTTATCAGAAGATCAAGAAAAGGGATCACATGATCCCAGGACACTGCAACAATATGAATCAGAGGTCAAGCATCTGAATTTTTATCACATGACAACGGGGATACTGCAGTGATCATAAGTGTGACAACTGGTTACACGTCACTTTTTTCACTGCCATTGTAACTGAAGGGTCATTAAACAACTATCTGCATAAAGGATGCTGCAGGACTTTAGTATCTTTGTCTTTTCAGCCTGGGAGAAGGAAAGCTGGCATTTCTAGAGGCATTGACATGGTTACTGGGCTCTAATGCTCACTCAAGATGTAGCCCAGCTGGGACTTCCGGATGGCAAGGCGTCGCCAGAGGAAGCCATTCTTCGGTTGTCAGCCTTGCGGCTCCGTAGAGCCGCTGAAAACAGCGCCGATCAGCTGTTTCGGTGGCTCGGAAGACCCCTCCTTGGGAGAAGAGGAGAGGGTGAGCGCCCAGGTAGGGGTAGAGCTCTCCGGGGCCGCCAGAACTTAAAGTTTTGACGGCTGAAGGATTGAGCCCCCCCGAAGCCTGGGCATGCTCCGGACTGCGAGGCGCCTCTGCTCCGGGTTTTTTGGAGCAGAACAGGGCGTTCGCAACCATCCCTGCTAGCAAGGAAGAACTTTTGAGAACGAGGACGCAGGCAGAGCGATGCAGGAGATTTTGGTGAAGATGGTGTTTTGATCTTTAACTCAATGGACTTTGCTGAGCTCATAAGTGGAAGTGCGTAGCTAACAATAGTGGGTGAAAATGGCGGCTATATCTTCTAAAGTTCCTGCTCTGGTGCAACAGTCTTCGTTGAAAACTTTATTGTCCCCTGTACCCGTATCTGCATCAGCTTTTACAGTAAAAGATTTGCAGAATTTGCTGCAAGAGACTATGGAAAAGCAAATGCAACAATTTGCTGAGATAATGGATAAAAAGTTGGAGGAGAAGTTAACAGAAAAACTAGCTAAGGTTATGGATGAAAAGATTACAGAGAAATTAACAGAACTGAGAGCAGACATTATATCTGCAATGCAAGGCATGGTTGAATGCATTGAGAATTTGGATGAAAGAGTGGAAGATCTTACTCAAAATGATATTAGACTGGAAGCAAAAATGACAGAAATTGAAAATGTGGTAGAGAAAATTGATTATGATTTGATCTCGACACAGTATTATCAGATGGAGTTTGCTTTAAGGATTAGAGGCCTAAAAGAAAATCCTAAGGAAAATTTGAAGAAAATGGTTTCTGAGGCTTTGGAGGGGGTGTTGAGACAACCAGCAGATGAAATAATGGAAGATATAGATAAAATTTTTCGTGTGAATTCTTGGATTGCAAGACAAAGGAAATTACCCAGAGATGTGGTGGTTTATTTTACAAAGAGAATGATTAGAAATGAAGTTATCCAGGCCTCCTACAATATTGATTTTGTAATTGCTGAGCAAAAAGTTCTGATTTTAAAAGAGATCCCTTCAAGAATTTTAAGAAAAAGGAAGGAATTTGCTTTCTTGACACAAGAATTGAGACAACGTGATATCAAGTTTAGATGGCAGATACCAGTGGGTATGGTGGTGGTCTATGAAGGTACGAGGCATTGTTTTACTACGGTGATTCAGGCACGTGATTTCTACAGTAATGTTTTAAAAGCAGCCCCCATACCATTTTTGGAATCTACAAAGAAAAAAGGTGAGAGAGAGTCTCAACGTTACAGAGAGAATCTACAAGATGATGAAGGGCTAATACAGACAGATGTGAAAGTTACAGGAGTGGATCAAATTTCAGTACCACTGGAGAAGGCCAGAAATTGGAAGAGGCGTGCTGCTTCTGGACGAATGAATCAAGCCTGAAGATTTAGTTGCATAACTGCAGGAGATAATAATGTAATAAGGATTATGGGACTAAATATTTGGGGATATACTTTTCACCCTTATAATATAACTATGTAATATTTTATGTTGCTTTAGTTTTAAGATGATTATGAAAATTTAATTGGGAAGATTTGTAGTAGTGCTTACTGATATTCTGTAGGTTATGATTTGTTATTTGGTTGGTACGTATAGTTACGGTGTGATAAGAAGGTGGATATTGTGTGGTTGGTATATACTTTGTGATATGCTTTGATGCAACTTTGGGAAAAATTATAGATGAAAGTTAACTTGTTAAGGAATTTGTTGTGCAGAGATCTCTTTGTGCTACCAAAGAGTTGCACAGACAAGGAAGGGTACTGAGAGTAGTAAAAGTCACACAAGAATACACTGAGTTATAAAAACAAAAAGTAGTTTACTTTTGAGGTGGTGTAAAAACAAAAATGCACAGTCAAAAAATAAACAGTCCAGGTCATAAACAATAGCAACAGTCCAAGTAGCAATCCAAACTACAAAGTCTTCTTACCGGTCCAGAGGTCAATACACAGTTCAGGTTTACAACAGTAGTAAACCAACAGCAGAGCAAAAACAGTAATAGTAGAGATCAGTGAATTCAGAGAGAGAGAGAAGCTACGTTACTAGCTTCCTCTTATGGCCATGAGAACACTTACACACCCATTGGCCAATTAACAACTTAAAGACATAGCATTATGGTTAATATATTTTCAACCCAACATTGTAGGCTAACACCATATGCCTAACATTCTCCCCTTTGGGTAGAATAATATATAACTCTTACAATCTTATGCACATTTTTTCACAATTAGCATTGTGTTTCACAGCACTTTGTACCTTCGTAAAATGGTCTGCAATATTTACATCAGATGAACAATACTCTAGCTGTATTAATTTCTCTTTGACACATTGTCTGACATTTAAATAACGAAGATCAGTATATTTAGATCTTGTTCTTACTGCAGCATTGTTAGCCATCTTTATCGCAGCTTGATTGTCCTCATACACAATAAATGGATCATTTACATTTAAACCCATATCTAACAATAATTGTTTGTACACTAGCAGTTCTGTACATAACACTGATAGACAGGAAAATTCAGCCTCCATTATAGATAAGCTTATGTGTTTTTGTCTAATAGACTTCCATCCAATTAAAGAATCACCCAACATTATAGCCAACCCTGAGGTAGATTTACCAGTGCTTGTATCAGAGGCAAAACTCACATCTGCATATGCTGTAAGGATTAACTCACGATTTGGCTCTAAATATAACGAGTAGTGAATAGTTTGCTTCAAATACCTTAATACTCGTTTAGCTGATTGCCAGTGTCTAACAGTTGGATTATTGTTGTACCTAGCCAATTGGTTTACACAGTAAGAAATATCAGGTCTAGTCCAATTACTCAGATACATAAGACTTCCTATCAAAGATTGGTACATAGTCTTATCGAATACAGGACTCTCAACATTAGTGTCCTTAAAATCCATAGCCATCGGAGTTTTTGCTGGTTTACACATTTCCATATTGTATCTCTTTAATAACTGAGATATTTTACTGGCTTGCAACACCTTAAAACCTCTATTTGTTTTCACAATATCTAACCCCAAATAGTGGCTTATTTTCCCAAGATTTCTAATTGTGAATTTATTTTCCAATCTTGAAATGATAGTTTGTGCTTCTAACTCAGTTTTTGTTATTATTGCAATATCATCTGTGAATAATAAAAGAAAAGATAATGCTCCGTTGTGATCTCTCCTAAACAAACAATGATCAGTATTACTGGCTACAAAGCCTATTGCACTCAACTCTTTAACTAAACATATATTTCACTCATAGCCTGATTGTGTCAATCCATAAAGGCTTTTCTTTAATTCCCAACAATCATGGTCTCTATCATTGGTCAATCCTGGTGGTATTCTTAAATAAATAGTATGTTGCAATGGAGCATGTAAATATGCAGTTTCAACATCTACATGGGTAACCATATATTGGTTTTTAGCCGCCCATACTAAAGCTGCTCTTAAAGTAGTTGCCCTCAGACTGGGTGCAAACACCTCGTCATAATCCTCAGTAGTTTGGGCAAAACCTTGTGCAACCAAACGTGCCTTATGGGTTACGGTCCCATCTACACCCTTCTTTAACTTATATATCCATTTACAACCTATAGCTTGCTCACCAGGTGGCAGTTTAGCTTTCTCATAGACCTTAAGATCCTGCAAAGACTTCAACTCCCTGTTCATTGCAGCTTTCCATGATGCCTGTTCCTTTTCAGGATACATCCTGATCTCATCATAGTTAGATGGCTCTACACTAACTTGACATATTACACTTGCTTCATAGTGATCAGGTGGACGTCTGATGTGCATTGAACGCCAAGGAATTACAGGGTTTTGCATTTCTGAATCCTTTCCTTCCTCTGATTCATTTTTTATCTCCCCTATCTCCTCTTCATCTTTTATATTTACAGGAGATGTATTATCGTTACTAGTTACGTTATCAGACGAGTCCTCAAACACTAGAGGATCAGTATTAACAGTTTCTTGCTCTAACCTATCCCAACCAACGTGCTCAAGGAATTTTGCACTAGAACTATTATATACATTAGTTGTGCCTCGTTCCTAGAAATGATAAGATCTATGGTTAGCTTCATAACCTACGAAGTATAATTGCCTAGCCCTATGTTGGCCTTTACTCCTGAGTTGTGCAGGAATGTGGACCCAAGCTGCGGTGCCAAACGTGTGCAGGTAATCAAGGTTTGGTTTTTTACCATGCCATATTGTATATGGTATTTTACCAGTAGAAGTATTAACAACTATATTCAGAACATGGTTTGCTCATTTTGCTGCCTCCCCCCACAGTCTATCTGTTAAGCCAGAATCCTTAATCATGGTTCTCATCATGGCTTGTAAGGTTTGCCCACGTCTCTCAACAAATGCATTATGTTGAGGCCTATAAGAGGCTGAACGTTTATGCTCAATGCCAGCTGATTGTAGCATATCAACAAAGCGCTTGTTTGTAAATTCAGTGCCATTATCAGTAATTATGCACTGAACCTTTCTCTTTGTTTTTCTCTCGACGAACTTCAGCCAGTTTGCAAATTGTTGGAAAGTGTCTGCCTTTGACTTAAGCAGATAACAAAACCCATATCGAGAGTAGTGGTCCAATATACTTAAATATAACATGATCCTCCTAAACTTGGTTTCATGGGTCCAATTAAATCAGCAAACACAACTTCCAAAGGTACAGTTGTTTTGAAGCCGTTTAACCTGTTTGCAGGAGTTGCCTTACTCTTTTCCTGATTACAGGCATTGCAATTCAAATACTTACTACATGGCTTCAGTTTAATTCCTTCTACTAACTCAACTGTTTTACGCAGTGAGTTAAAGTTCACATGCCCTAACCGCCTATGCAATAAATGTATTCATTCATCATGTGGCTTCTTGTTCTCACATATTGAGTTAGCTTTAACTGTACTAACCTGGTTACTTGTGAGTACGAATAAACCATTTTTCAAATTAGCAGTTACACAGGTTCCATTCCTTTCAATAGTGCATTGCTCCCCTCTGAATGTTACCACAAACCCAACTTTAACCAATTCCCTTACAGATAACAGGTTGAATCTTAGTTTAGGTATATATAACATAGGTAACTGTTCATCAATGCATGGACAATAGGAATTACCTTCACCAGAGGCCTTCATCTTCCAACCGTTGGCCAGTGAAACATATTGGTTGCTGTTTTTCATAGTAATAAACCTCTTTTTCTCTTTAGTAATGCATTGTGAAGCCCCACTATCAACAACCCACAATTCATTATTTCTGGATGTTGTCTCACCAGAAATAGCCAAACCAATGCTCTTGTTAGCCTTCCCACTGCTTTTCACATTCTGTTTTTTACCCTTTCTACAGAATTTGGCTATATGCCCTTTAGCCCCACAAGAATAACATTTTTTGACATTGTAAGCAGTGGTGAATGGCTGCTCCTCTCGTGGTTGTGTCTCTCTCAGCTGGTCTCTGTCACGACGACTCCTGGACTCTTCCAGCAGTCTCCCAGTAATGTTAGTCAATGTCAGTTCCTCTCTGGTCAGGACTTCCAAAGAAGAAACATACTCATCATAACTCTCATCCAAAGATGACAGAATAATGTAGACCTGATGCAACTCTGAAAAATCAGCTCCTTTTCATGAAGCTCTTGAAAAGTTGCCTTCATGTAATTTAAATGCGTCAGCATATCTCCATCCTTCTGCAGACAAGCCCTAAACAGCTTACGTGTAAGGTGTATATGTGCACCCACACTGTCTCGAACATAAAGCCTTCGCAAAATGCCCCAACACCTAGCAGCAGACTCCTCACCACGAATATGGACAAGCTGCTGGTCATTCAGTGTTAGTCCAATAATGCAAAGAGCTTTCTCATTGCTTCTTTTAAAGTCGTCTATCCTCTTTGCATCCTCTTCATCATTTGCATCCCAAGCAGTAGTATCTGGTGGGTTATTTACAACAGTCCATAGTCCTTCCTTGCGCAAAAGCAAGCAGCATTTCGTGGACCAGGAAACATAGTTTGTCCCATCCAACCGGGTTATCCAGGAGATGCCTGATAACAGTTCTTGTGCCATTTTACACCAAATAGCTAACACAAACTCAGCTAGGAAAACTGTGTGTACTAACTCTCAGTACAGGCCTGGGCCCATAACCAGTGTTAAGGAATTTGTTGTGCAGAGATCTCCTTGTGCTACCAAAGAGTTGCACAGACAAGGAAGGGTACTGAGAGTAGTAAAAGTCACACAAGAATACACTGAGTTATGAAAACAAAAAGTAGTTTACTTTTGAGGTGGTGTAAAAACAAAAATGCACAGTCAAAAAATAAACAGTCCAGGTCATAAACAATAGCAACAGTCCAAGTAGCAATCCAAACTACAAAGTCTTCTTACCGGTCCAGAGGTCAATACACAGTTCAGGTTTACAACAGTAGTAAACCAACAGCAGAGCAAAAACAGTAATAGTAGAGATCAGTGAATTCAGAGAGAGAGAAGCTACATTACTAGCTTCCTCTTATGGCCATGAGAACACTTACACATCCATTGGCCAATTAACAACTTAAAGACATAGCATTATGGTTAATATATTTTCAACCCAATATTATAGGCTAACACCATATGCCTAACAGTTTTACTACGGTGATTCAGGCACGTGATTTCTACAGTAATGTTTTAAAAGCAGCCCCCATACCATTTTTGCAATCTACAAAGAAAAAAGGTGAGAGAGTCTCAACGTTACAGAGAGAATCTACAAGATAATGAAGGGCTAATACAGACAGATGTGAAAGTTACAGGAGTGGATCAAATTTCAGTACCACTGGAGAAGGCCAGAAATTGGAAGAGGCGTGCTGCTTCTGGACGAATGAATCAAGCCTGAAGATTTAGTTGCATAACTGCAGGAGATAATAATGTAATAAGGATTATGGGACTAAATATTTGGGGATATACTTTTCACCCTTATAATATAACTATGTAATATTTTATGTTGCTTTAGTTTTAAGATGATTATGAAAATTTAATTGGGAAGATTTGTAGTAGTGCTTACTGATATTCTGTAGGTTATGATTTGTTATTTGGTTGGTACGTATAGTTACGGTGTGATAAGAAGGTGGATATTGTGTGGTTGGTATATCCTTTGTGATATGCTTTGATGCAACTTTGGGAAAAATTATAGATGAAAGTTAACTTGTAATATTTTTATGGGTAATAATGGAACAGGTAATAGAAAATATAAGAATGATGTGATTATATAAAAAATTTTAAGTTTGGAAAGTAATGTATGGTATTTTAAGTAGTATAATATATTAGGAGAAGGAAAGGTTGTATAAACTTGGTTTTAGTATGAATTTAAAGCCTAGTTGGAAAGAAGAATAGTTTTAGAAAAATTGATATAAATTGTTTTATCTGTGATTGAAGTTAACTTGTAATATTTTTTATGGGTAATAATGAAACAGGTAATAGAAAATATAAGAATGATGTGATTATATAAAAATTTTAAGTCTGGAAAGTAAGGTATGGTATTTTAAGTTGTATAATATATTAGGAGAAGGAAAGGTTGTATAAACTTGGTTTTAGTATGAATTTAAAGCCTAGTTGGAAAGAAGAATAGTTTTAGAAAATTGATATAAATTGTTTTATCTGTGATTGTTTTTATTGGGTATTAGATTAAAAAGTATTATTTTGTATTTAAATAATTATTAATATGATATATATATATGTTTGGAGTTTATCTATATGAGTTAAAGTGCGATAGTTTAAATAGTTTAGGATTGTTTGCGTAAGTTAGATTATGATTGTTTGTACTTTTATACCCTGTATTCAGCTCTGGGAAGTGGGGGGAGGGGAAAGGGAGGGAGGGGTTGGGGAGGGTTGGGGAGGGGGAAGAGGGTGGGAGGGGAGGGGGTTGGGAGGGGTTTTTTATGTTAAAGATAAAATGTATTGTAAAACTTTTTAATAAAAAAAAAGATGTAGCCCAGCTGCTTTAAAGCCAGAGGTGCTGGCAAGGAGAAGAAAAAGGAAAGAATGGTGCACTCTAATCACTGCAAGGTTGTTCTTCCACAGTGTACCTCTTCTATCTGTGTGGTAACAAGCTCACTGTGATGAGGGAGCCAAACCATGTAAGGTTGGTCTGACCCAAATGAACCCTCATTGTTTGATGAAGAACTGATACAACTGACACTTATGAGGTGATTACACTGGGAGGCAAGAACTTTTTTTCTCATCCAGCATTGAGTGTTGGATGACTTTGCTTATGAAATATATAAAATATGTGTTTGTTCCGAGTTTATCTGAAGGACTCACATAAAGCTCTCATAATATTCAGTGGGCGAGATGCAGATGCTCAGAAAATATTAAAAGGGGCAGAACCGTATGAATACTATTTATTTATTTATTCATTTATTCATTTATTCATTTATTTATTTATTTATTTATTTATTTATTTATTTATTTATTTATTTATTTATTTATTCATTCATTCATTTATTTATTTATTTATTTATTTATTTATTCATTCATTCATTCATTTATTCATTTATTTATTTATTTATTTATTTATTTATTTATTTATTTATTTATTTATTTATTTATTTATTTATTTATTTATTGAATTTCTATACCGCCCTTCTCCCAAAGGACTCAGGGCAGTGTACAGGGCAATAAAATGCAACGTACAAAAGTTAAAAGTAAAATTAAATTAATTTAGCCCTAACAATAAATAGTTAAAAATAAACCCAAACCCTTAGTCCAGGCCAGCCTGTTCAAACAACCAGGTCTTCAGATCACGGCGGAAAGAGCGAAGGTTGGGAGCCATCCGGAGCTCAACAGGCAATTGATTCCAAAGGGCTGGCGCACCCACAGAGAATGCTCTCCCCCTGGGGGCCACCAGCCAGCAGTCCCTGACTGACAGCACCCTGAGGAGGCCCTCTGTATGGGAGCGCACAGGACGAAGGGAAGTTGACACCGGCAGCAGGTGCTCCTGTAAGTAATCCGGACCCATGCCATTTAGGGCTTTATAGGTCATCACCAGCACCTTGAATCTCACCTGGAGGGCAACTGGAACCCAATGCAGCTCGCGGAGAAGAGGTGTTACATGGGAGTATCCGAAAAACCCCATCACAACTCGCGCGGCTGCATTCTGCACCAGTTGAAGCCTCTGAGTGGTCCTCAAAGGCAGCCCCATGTAGAGAGCTATGCACCTGAGCTGAATAGGAACATCCCCTGTTGAACTTATCCTGAACAGTAATGGAATTCAAAGAATGGTACAGGTTGCCTTAACTATACAATGGGTTTTAAGGACTTTGTTGCAAGTTCTGTACTAATATACTATTGGTTCATTTACCACATATTTCTTCTATGTTCTCATTTTAGGCAATCATCATTCAGGTAACCAAGAAACCTATGGCTCTTAGCCCACCTTGGCTTTTACTCACATTGCAGAAGAATATATTTATGTGGATGTCACTTGTTACTCTCAACTATTCAGTTGATACTGACAACTTTGCCTCAGCCAATCAACTGCATTAAAAAAATGCATTTGCAGTGAACTTGGATATACCAATTATCTAAACATAACTCATTTAGTTTTCTGTGTCTGCTACTGAAATTTGTCAAAGCTGTCTCATAGTTGTATTAATTTTCATCAGCTGTCTCTACATTTCAACAATTTTTCAGTTCTGACCTGTGTGTTTAAATTTTGGGTGGGTGAGTGGCGATGGCTGTTGCTTGTTCACTTTTCTTGTACTTTACAGTTTTTAATTTGCTCTTGTTGCTGCTTGATTCAATGTGATGAATGATGATGATGTCAAAGCAACACTCGGTTATGTCATAGATAGGAATACCATTCAAGCTCATTTTTTTTGTTTTATCATAAGTCAAATGTAGCTAATTCATAATTCTTAAACAGTGCAATTAGTGATCACCAGGGCTTTTTTTCTCATAGAACGCTCAGAACGGCGTTCCGGCACCTTTTATTTGCAAGAAGAAAAAAAAAAAGCTGCCTCTATTGGCTTTGGAAAGCCTATTGCAGTCTTGGCTCTTTTTTATGACTCATGGACTTCAACTCCCAGAAATCCTGAGCCAGCCACGCTGAGGGGAAAGAGAGAGGTTTCCAAGCTGAGCCATGCTGGCTCAGGAATTCTGGGAGTTGAAGTCCTTGAGTCATAAAAGAGCCAAGTTTGCCTACCCTGCACTAGATGACATTAAAATTATTTACAAGGATACTTCTTTAGGAACTAAACTTTTAGAATCTAAAACAGCTAATTCAAAAAAGCCAACAGAAAAGAACCTCACATTTTTCATTTGCTTCTGTCTTTTGGAAGGTAAAATTAGATAACAAAATAATCTATTTCCTATGTTAACATCTCTTCAATAAAATCAATAAATCAATAAGGAAAGAAATGAGAAACATTTTTCTCAATGTAATATGTCTAATTTAGCTGATGCTAGAAAAAAAATAGTATCTTTTGTAAATACTCTTGAAAACTACTTTGAATCTATAAACATCTATTACAACTAAACTACTTTAAATTAAACATTTCTTAAGAATGAAATATTCTTAATTTGGTCTTTACTTTTACTGTTTGGACTGTTGTGTGTTTTGAAAAATAGATTATTTAGAATCTAGTTATGTTGCACTTCAGTCTTTAAATAATTAACCTAGTATATACATAACAATATATGATGTTTTCCATGGTGAGCTTAACATCAATAACAACATTTATTAAAAAGGCTAAAATAATTTCTGGTGGTATTATCGGTACATTAAAATTGTGTTTATTCACAGTCTTTCACTTTTCACATTCTGGGCAAGCAGTAGTCATGTATCCTAGCAAAAAATGTTACATATGTGCATAAGTATGGTCAGTAGCATATGCCTTTTTAAAAATATCAAACATGCAAAGAAACAAAAATAAGTCCAAAATATCTGTATTACATCCAGAAATGCCAATTTTGCAACCAATACTTCTCATCCATAACTATGGCACCCTAAGGATACCTGCATACATGCAAATGGTTCTCTGGGATCAGTAATGCAGCAGGGATTGCTTTTTCCTTCAAATAACATATATCTAAAACCAGTTTATTGCATTTGGCAATTGTACTAAAAAATATCTCATTGTCAACCAATATAATTCATTTAATTTGAAATCAAGTGAAAATTGATTTAAATTGTTTAAATTGGCAATTCTTTTATAAGAAGTTGCCTCAAACAAAATGAGTTTGACATGCCTGCTCTAGATAGGTGAATGCTCCAAAATAAATTCTAGACCAGGCCTGTACATGCAGCCTACCAAGCACCCTTGGACAGAGCACAGACTTTTTTTAAAAAAATAATAATAAAATCACCACCACTGCCCTGAAAGTCATGTTGCCAAGTGCCTCCATAGCTTACCATGACTACAAGCTGCAACATTGTAGATGCTCCTTTAGTCACCAAATCATTGATTAGCCCACCAGCATTCTTTTGCAGACCACAAAGATTTTTAATTTATTAGTGTGGGCCTTTCCCTTCAACAAGTTGCACAGACCTCTTCTAGATTTTCCTCTTGCCTTTCCGAGTTAACTCCTTGGTCTGTCATTGAGCAAGAATTGACTTTGTAGGGAAGCATATTATCATTTGATGTATATTTAACATATGTTCTACCTTTTGTGTTATATATGTAAACAATCCCCTGAGAGAGATGTATATATGTTAACTGTTCAAATAATACGGCAGCAGCAAGCGTATAAACTAAAAGCAGCCTGACAAGAAAACACGCGGGAACTTTGACAGCTGTCAAAGTTCCCCGCACCGCGCAGGCGCCACCACTGACAGCTCGCGGCTGTCAAACGCCGGACTACGAAGAAGCCTGAGCTGTCAAAGCGTCCACCGTACAGCGCAGGCGCAACCACTGACAGCTCGCGGCTGTCAAAACACCAAGACACGCGGAAGCCGGAGCTGTCAACAAAAGACGACGCGGATTGGTCCCTGCCTGACAGGGCGCCAAAATGAACACCGCTGATTGGTCCTCACTACCAGCTGCCGGCTATAAAAGCCGGACAAGTTATTCTATGTTTGCCTTTGCTCTTAAATAAATCTGTTGTTACTAGCCTGTCGTCCCGAGTGGTCCTTCGGCTACTTCACTGGCGACGAAGGTGGGATCGCTCCGGAGCTGAAGTCACGGCCGAGGAAGGGAGTTCCCGGCAAGAGCTGTCACGGAAGTTTTAACTTCCATCGGAGCAACCCAGGACCGGACGACATGGCAAACTTCGGCCGTGTGAGGGAGTTTGATACCCGCCATCCCGAGAGATGGCAATCACACCTCGGCCAAGTCGAGGGATTCCTCCTCGTCAGTAAGATCACTGACGACCGAGCAAAGGCCGCCGCTCTGCTGTACATCAGCGGGCCCCCGGTGTACGATGCAGCCGTCGGGTTGTTCAGCCCAGTGCCCATCACTGAAGTCTCCTACGCGGACTTGGTGGACCAGCTGAGCAAATACTACATGCCGGCTCGATCAGAACTATACTGGCGGGTGCAATTCGCGCAAAAGAAACAACGGCAGGACGAGCCCGCCAACGAATTCATCGCCGGGGTCAGGCATGCCGCAAGGAACTGCTGCTTCCCCGACCTGGAAGACCGCATCAGAGACCAGGTGGTGATCGGTCTGAGGGACGAGAAGCTACAAAAAAAACTGACGTCCAAACCCGACATGAACCTGGCCGAGCTGACCAGGGAGATCATGGCATACGAACACAGCCACAAGAAGAAGCCGACCAACACGACCCCAGAGACCCCCGCGACCGTCTACCAGGAAAGCGCAGCCTTCAGCGACAGCGGAGAGTCGGTAGATTTCACCGACGGAGAAGCCCTACAACGCCGAATGGAGCACCGACAGCCGAGAAGGGGAAAGACGTCGGACCGCCGGGGAGCCAGGAACCCTCCACCGCCACCGCGTTACAAGCAACGAGCCGCCTGTGCCAGCTGCGGGGGCAATCATGCCCGAGGAGGTTGCCGTTTTAGGAACGCGAAATGCCACAATTGCGGGAAGACCGGCCACATCAAGCCGGTGTGCCGCAGCAAGGGCCGGGACAACATCAATGAGGTGGAGGCAAACCCCCCAGGTAGGCCAGCTGCCCAGGCCAGCAGAGAACCCCACCCAGGGCCCCTGGTAGAGATTGTGGTCAGGGTAAACAGCATAAGCTCCAAGGTTAAGATCTGGGTCAGGATTCAGGGGGTGCCCTGCCACATGGAAGTAGATTCCGGGTCGGCAGTTTCCTTAATTTCTCTAACAACCTATCAGGAGATCTGTCAGAAGGGCCGAGGACAAATCCCCCTGAAACAAACTCAGGTACACCTAGCTGACTTCCAGAAAACCCCCATTCCGGTGGAAGGAAAAGCCAAGGTCGTAGTGCAGTACAAGGGGTTCAAGGGGCCCCTGGAGGTTTTAGTCACACCAGGGAACCGCACCGATTTGATAGGACTAAACTGGTTCAGTCCATTAGGTATCGCTTTAACTGGGGTTAACACCATCCTAACACCCAGCCTAGAAGCCGTTTGCGATAAGTTCGCCGACGTTTTCGATGGCACTTTAGGGAAATACACGGGTCCCCCCATCTCCTTACAGTTAGACCCTGCAATCCAACCAGTTAAGATAAGAGCCAGGAGGGTACCTTTTGCCCTTAAGGAAAAAATCGAAAACGAACTTGATCGCCTCGTAGGACTAGGGGTGCTTGAGCCCACAGAAGGGGGAACCTGGGAGACCCCTATCGTCACCCCAATCAAACCTAATGGGGAAGTGAGACTGTGCGCTGATTATAAGGCGACAGTCAACTTAGCCCTCAGCCCCCATGCCTACCCGGTGCCAGCGGTAAGGGACGTATTTGCTTCCATCCGCTCGGGCACCCTTTTCGCCAAGCTCGATCTCGCTCAGGCGTACTTACAGCTACCTGTCACTGAGGACACTGCGGAGGCCCAGACAATTGTCACCCACCGCGGTGCCTTTAAGGTAAAGAGGCTCCAATTTGGCATATCGGCGGCCCCGGGTATATTTCAGGGTATCATGGAGAAGACCCTGAAAGGAATACCCGGGGTCTGCCCCTACTTCGACGATGTTCTCATCGCCGGAGAAAACGAAGCGAACTTAGCTGACAGGCTGTCAGCTGTGCTAAGCCGGCTCAGAGAAGCCGGCCTCAAACTTAAGCGGGAAAAGTGCTCTATTGGAGTCACATCCACTGAATTCCTAGGGTACAAAATAGATAGCCAGGGCATCCACCCCACCTCAGAAAAACTACAGGCTATTCAAACCGCACCCAGTCCTAGGAATAAGCAAGAGCTGCAATCCTTTTTAGGATTGTTAAATTTTTACCATGCCTTCATCCCCCATAAGGCCACTATTGCGGAGCCTCTGCACAGACTCCTAGACAAGGGTACAACTTGGTCCTGGACCAAAGAACATGAGAATAGCTTCCAATCATTAAAAAAGATTATCTGTCACAGTTCAACTATCACCCTTTTCAGGGAGGACACCCCAATATGCATCGCTTGCGATGCCTCTCCCTATGGAATCGGGGCTGTCTTAAGTCACATATTCAAGGACGGCACACAAAGACCCATAGCCTTCTATTCACGCACTCTAACCAAAGCTGAAAGAAACTACGCCCAAATCGACAGGGAAGCCCTAGCAATAGTAGCAGGGGTCAAAAAATTTCACGATTACCTGTATTTACCGATTATATAATATTTGTATGCAATCCACATGGCGAGGTTTGGGGCAACTTACAATAGAAAAAAATATTTTTAAAATCAGAAAATTAAAACATAAAGCATGGCTTTTTTTTCTCAAAGAACGCTCAGAATGGCGTTCCAGCACCTTTTTTTGCACACACACAAAAAAGCTTTTGCACAAGCTATGCTACTCCTTCTATTGGCTTTCGAAAGCCTATTGGCTTTCGAAAACCAACAGAAATTGCTGCTGAGCACGCCAAAAGACCTGGCTGGCAAACGTTGCACCGGCAAGTTGTCTGCAGCAAAGGCAAGTTGGCAGTAACTTTGCATCCATTCCTGCTGCCCAACTACACCATCTCAACTAGGTAAGTAAGAGAGGACAAGGAGTGGGAGGTGGATTCTGTGGAGTCCATGTGCACTCCTTCCTTGTGCTCACCCATGACAGCCAGGCTGGTGGCCTACCCAGTGCTGGACCTGCACCACCATCATCTCGCCCTGCACGCCTAAGTGGCCGCCCTGCATTGTCTGGCCCGCACCACCTCCGCCGCATGCCCCACAGAGCCCCACCATATAGAGCAGGCCCTGCTGCTCCCACAGCACCAGCCGCGCCGTATCTGGTCCCGGGGGAAAGCCCACCACCAACACCCCTCACACCCGTGACTGCAGCAGTGCCCCCCCCAGCCCCCCGCCTCCTTCACCTGCCAAGATGAGAGTTCCGGCACCTTTTTTTTTTTTAGAAAAAAAGCCGTGGTGATCACAAATTAATTGATTTTTCTGCCCCTAGGTGATTTATAAGACTAAGCAGTGAAATCACCTTTTTATAAATGTTTGGTAGGCATCCTTATTTTATATCCAAATTAAAATGAAAAACAATCATTTTTCTGTTGGCTTTATTATCCCCCTTTAATTATTCTATACAACAGGAAAAAAATATTTTAAAACCTGCTCCTGAAATTACAAGAAATGTTATTGAAGCAATTATGCACTTTTCTATTTTTGTACATTTTTTTCAGACAAAAAAAAGTCCTTCTTGACTTTATTGTAAAATGTTTTAAATGGTGCCATTCTCTCTCTCTCTCTCTCTCTCTCTCTCTCTCTTTATATATATATATATATATATATATATATATATATATATATATATATATATATATATATATATATATATATGACAGAGGCTTGTAGAAAGAAAAAAAAGATAAATAGGCATTCTTTGTGGTATCTGCCTGACCTGAAGCTGTTAAGTCTATCTTGAGTAAAAAATATGCAAGGAGCTTAATGCACAAAAATTTAAAATCAAATGTTTAAGACCTGACTCCTCTGGATAACTAGATGGATCAAACAGCTTCATTTATACCTCACTTTTTTAAAAAGAATCTCAAAATTTTCTTCAAAGAGAGAGTACTTTATGTAAGTGTGTGTCTGTTGGAATATTTCTATCTAATTTTTTTACTCAAACTTAATTAAATTTTGCACCTGTATCTAAACATAACATTATCATATTTTAGCCTAATACCAAAGAGAAAGAGAGAGGGAGGGAGAGAGAAAGAGAGAAAGAGAGAGAGAGAAAGTTAGTTTGATTATAGTCATTTTCTCACTCATGACTTACTACATCTTCATAGCATCATCTATCCATTTATCAAGACATATAAAACCTGTCTCAATAGCTGCTATTTTGGCACAGTGATTGTTGGATAACACAGAAGATGCTGTAAGTCACTAGTGCAAAAACTGACCTATGATTTTTAAGTCTGGTTGGCAGGATTATATAAAACATCTTTTTATTTTATATTATGTATGGCTTGTTCACCAAAATAAGCTTTTGCTTTACACTGAATCTGATTGCTAATCCAGCCAGTTTAATACTGATACTCTGATAAAGGCTAATATTCTAATCTGCAGGCTCAAATTCTTAGCAACATTGTGACCTAAAATCCTTTAGCTATTATTTATAAGATGAAGGAACTATAAGCATAATATATGCTGTTCCACTGAAATGTCTCTTGACCGTCCATTCATCTGAGCTTTTTTTATACTCCAGAAAGTTAGATCTGAGAAGAAACAGGCAAGAAAGAAATAAAATCTTACAGTAATATCATTCTACCCAGAATTTTTCCCAAAGAAATTTACAGTAATTTGAAAAGCCAGGTGACCTAGGTTTGCTGGTTCTTTTGAACCTTTTGTCTGCCTTTCATCCTCCCTACTCTTCTGGATTTCTTGCACTGTGGCTAAACAAGTAAACATCATATATCAGATATGCTTAGATCTCCTGTTCCCCTCAGCAGAGGCCAGCAATTATTTTGTTGTCCCAGACTACAGATCAGTAAATTGGCACTGGGTAAAAGGTTGATTTGTATTCATGGTGTGTTATTTCTTTCAAAGTTCTCCCTCCCTCCCTCCCTCCCTCCCTCCCTCCCTCTTTCTCGTTCTCTATGTGTGTGTTTAAAACATGACTATTAGCAAACCCCTGCCCTCTCCCAATTGCTCTAGCCCAATAACAACCTGCTCTTTTATGAACGTTTTATTCACAATACCTTTAAAGATATAATGAGCCCCAAACTGGTAGAATTTACTGCAGCTTCCATAATGTGAGCATTCTCTTTGGAATATGAACACATAAAAAAAAGAGTTACGGTTGTAATGAAGCAGCTGATATACTGCTTGGAATCTTTTAATGATTTCTCAGCATCGGTGAAATTGAAGGTGATTGATGGAGTTCATGAAATCAGAAATGGATCGTGCAATCTATTTCATATGTGGTCTGCAAGGCATATATTTCATTTGAGGCCATATATCAGCCTATGGGGGGGGAATGGCTTCACCATTGCTCACAATTCTTTGTACAAAGGTTTGGCTTTATTGATGCTTACCTTAGTAAGGAACAGCATTCTATTTAAAACCTTGGAATGATGTCAGGCTAGTTTAGAAGGACAGGACATATAACACACAAAGTTGTATCTGCCAGCCAAAGGAATTAGCTAGGACTGGCACAGCTATTTCTGCCTTCTGGCACCTGCTGCCTCAGTGGATTAAATTTAGGATTGTATGTTATGCAGCAAATCAAATCAAAGTGTTTAGACTATGGGTTTTTTTTAAGGGGAAAATAACCTGACTAAAGAACTAAAACCAGAAATATAAACATTTAAAGGACTATAAGCGTTGTACATCACTCAGTGTACAACAAAGCGAAAGTTGGAAATCAATACTTATCAGCTCAGAGATTCAAATTCCTTCTCACATTGTTAAAATAATGTAATGTATTTTGTTTTGGAGAGTTGCTTTCTCATCAACAATACTGTATACTGCTCACTAACTGTGCAATCTTGATAACTTTGTCCACACTGATATTATATTTCTGTATGACTGTGGGTTTTTTTCTCTCCTTTTGCTTGTTTGTTTGCTTGGATGGGATACAACTGCAATGGACATCAGTACACTGATTATGATATCTCACTATATCTTTCAACTCTGGGATTCTGGAGCTGGAGGCTGAATGATTTTAGATCGGGAGGAACTGTCTCGAGTTCAATTCTACCAAGATTTAGCGGCTGTGGGTGTTTGGGCTGGCTGGATGTGGGGATATTCCATCTCTGGCATGGATGGGGCACTTCTCCATTTAAAAGTGATGGGTTGTTTAGGGGTTTTCCTGGATTCACAACTTTTGCATAATGTTCAGGTGGCAGCTGTGACTAGGAAGGCCTGTATAAAGCTTTGTCTAATGTGCCATTTGTGCCCCCTTTTTGTAGGTCACAAGGCCCTTCAAATATTATTCACCCTCTGGTCACCTCATTGAATACCGCAATGCATCCTACCAGGTATTGCCCTTGTAGTCCACCCAGAAGTTCCAAATGGCCCAAAATACAGTGGCATGGGCAATGATAGGCATGCCTCACAACATGTTCGCTTTGTGAGCCACACTAGTTGCTTCCAGGTATGATTCAAGGGGTTAAGTCATTATCTATAAAGCACTTATGACTCAGGGCCCAGTTAATTGAGGCATTACTGTCTCCCATAATAACTGTCCAACAGATCTAATCTGGCAGGGGTTGGCATGCTTTGGACTCTTTTGATTAAACAATGCCATCTATCATGACTGGTGAAGGCAAACAGTAGCACGGCTTCTCTTTAGTAGCATATAACCTATGTAATGAGGTTCCCTGCGAGATTCAAACAGCCCCTATTTTGCTCTTATTTCAAAGGGTCCTGAAGACCTCGCACTTCATCCAGATCTTTGAACAAGAATGACTGAAGCCTCCTTTGAAGAAGAATGACTGACGTTCTCATCCTGTTTTTTTTCCCATTCTTTTCATTTTGGTCTTTTGTTGCTTCTGCGTTTTTAATGTTTTAAACAATTTGTACACTGCCTAGGGTTAGGGTTAGGAGGTACCTAAATTTAATAATCATCATCAATATTATCATCATCATCATCATCATCTAAGGGTGGGGATTATTCATTGACTTAAAGGGCCATCACTGAATCAACTGCAAGATTATAAAACAACACAGAGAATGTAGCACACCAGCAGCCCAAGGTGAAATAGCTGCACAGAACAGTGATGGGATGCCACAGGGGAAGAAGCATGTCAGGCTCGCTATCCAATCAGAGCTAGGGGCTCCCACTAAATCAGAATGAATGGCTTAAGACAGCTTAAGTCCAAAAATGGAACTTTTGAATTGAAGTTGGAAAGCAAGGCGAGAGAAGGTACACTTGCAAGGGGTTGGGAGAGGGACAAGAGTGATGGCATCCACTTTTGCACTCAGGAAGCAATGGAGGGCCCTTATTAACGATGGGTTTACAGAGAATAGGAATCTGCCTTTAACGTTTCTGTTAAACAGGGCTTAATTGCAATCAGAAACACAATCATAATACAGGGTCCCTAACCCTATACCTCCCCAAAATAGTAACAGTAACAGAGTTGGAAGGGACCTGGAAATTCATCTAGTCCAGGGGTGTCAAACTGCCGGCCTACAGGCTAGTCACATCATGTGGAGGCTGCGCCCACCCCAGCTCCGGCAATGCGAAAAAAAGTCACGATATGTCACAACATGTCACATGACACGACGAGTTTGACACCCATGATCTAGTCCAACCCCTTGCTCATGCAGGAGACCTCTACTATTTCTGACAGAATGGCTGTCCAGTCTCTTCTTAAAAGCCTCTAGTGATGGGGTACCCACAGCTTCTGAAGGCAATTTGTTCCATTAATTGATTGTTCAGTAGGAAATGGTACCAAAAGCTGCTGAGAAATACACACAGAGAGACAAGCATGTTTTTAAAGATTAGATGAGACAGAATCTCTCTCTCTCCTTCTCTCTCTTTTTAGCAGTGGTTTATGAAGGGGCTAATGCAGGCATGTCAAACTGCCAGCCCGTGGGCCAGATGCGTCACGCCAAAACTGTGTCCACTCCATTGCTGGCAATGGGGAAAAAGTCCCAATACGTCGCGCGACATCATGTGACATCACCAGTTTGACATGCCTGGGCTAATGTAGCAGCAGGAAATGGATGAGGTCACAAATCATGCTCCCTAAATACTTGATCTTAGCTCAGCAGTGATCAAGTCCTTTCTCCTTCACTCCAATATCTTTTCCAGATCTCCAGCTGATTGGGACGTTTCCTCTGTAATGTGCCTCTGTTGATTCAGCAGCTATCAAACTCCAGATGGAAAGGGTTATGCTTTCAAAGACAGCTGCACTTTGAATTCTTAATACAAGGCATGTGCTCTTTCTCTCACTCTTTCTGAAGGCAGTATATTTAAATGCATCCATCACTGTCAGAGCTCACATCAAATCAGGTGTTTATCAGACACACTGATTTTCTCTACTTTCTTTTAATTTGAAAGAACGGTGACAATAGAAACAAGCCCAGCAAGGTCATGGTGCATGTGTAGTGAAGGAAAGGGAAAAATCATCAGTTCTGCTGAAAGCAAGCTCTTGGGAAAACCGATGAAGGGTTTTGCCTGATTTGTTTCTCTTCTGCTCCTTTTTAATATTTCAAAGCCTATTGCCATTAGGGTCTTGGGTTTTGATAAAAGAAGCTTGTGCAAAATCTTGGCTGAAAAAAAGATCATATTTAGAAGGTCTATAGAATGGGAAAGGCTTATGTTAATTGCTGGTAGATTTCAGAGACAGAGCAACAAGATTGATAAAGGCCATTTTGTTTGGATAGAAGAGATTGAAGGATAGAACTGATGTTAAAATTCTTATTCATAAGTCTCATGA
Organism: Vipera ursinii; assembly: GCF_947247035.1. NCBI lineage: Eukaryota > Metazoa > Chordata > Lepidosauria > Squamata > Viperidae > Vipera > Vipera ursinii. The sequence continues at coordinate 138,424,909 of NC_139516.1, read as the reverse complement.
GATGGGTGATGGCAAGCCATTATCTGTGTGCTTAGAGCCAGTTCTTCTGTCACGGCCATGTTGAATTAGCTAAAAGAGCTGTGCTTCTTCATTACTAGAGCTCTAGATTCTGGATTAAATGTGTACAACTAAAAAACTGTGAATAGAGTAGGGCTTTGATCATCTGAGTGCTTGATTTGCATTTTTGTAAACATAAGACCATCCAGTTTCTTTCTGGATACGGTTCAAGCTGTTGGTTATCAGTTTTAAAGAGCTCTACGGCACTGGGCCATGTTATCCCTAAGGACATCTACCCAGGTCAGATAGGGTGGGCACACTTCTAATCCTTTCCCCCTAAATATTATCATCTCATGGGAGCTAGGAAGCATGCCTTTTCTATGGCAGATCCTAGTCTATGGACCACTCTTCCTCTTCCTCCTAATCATCCATAAAGTTTGAAGACCTGGTTTCCGATCTCCCCACCGCCCCCCCCCCCAAAAAAAAGCCATTGGAATAAGATTAGGAGACTACTAGTTTGAGTTGGTGCCAGTTTTTTGTTGTTTTAACAAGTTTACTTTTATAGTTTTAACATGAATTTATTTATTATGACTTTTATTTCAATCGGAATAGAGCTGGAAGGGATCTTGAAGGTCCAATCTTCTGCTCAAGCTATAACATTTCAGATAGGTGGTTGTCCTATCTTTTCTTAAAAATCTCCAGTGATGAAGCACCTACAACTTCTGAAAGCAAGCTGTTCCGCTGTCCTTACTGTTAGGAAGTTTCTCCTTAATTCCACATTGCTTCTCTCCTTTGATTAGTTTCCAATATTTTAATTTTCCAAAGGCTATTGCCATTAGGGTCTTGGGTTTTGATAAAAGAAGCTTGTGCAAAATCTTGGCTGAAAAAAAAAAGATCATATTTAGAAGGTCTGTAGAATGGGAAAGGCTTATGTTAATTGCTGGTAGATTTCAGAGATAGAGCAACAAGATTGATAAAGGCCATTTTGTTTGGATAGAAGAGATTGAAGGATAGAACTGGTGTTCTTTGTGGCAGCCCCTCAAATACTTGAATACTGCTATCATGTCACTCCTAGTCCTTCTTTTCTCTAGACTGGCCTTTCCCAATCCCTGCAACCATTCTTCATATGTTTTTGTCTCCAGGCACTTAATAATCTTAGTTGCTCTTCTTTGCACTTTTTCCCAAAGTCTCAACATATTTTTTGTAACGTGGCAACCAAAACTGGATGCACTATTCCAGGTGTTGTCTTACTAATGATATATAAAGTGGTACTAATACTTCATGTGATTTTTGTTCTATGCCTCTGTTTATACAGCCAAGGATTGTATTAGTTTTTTTGGCTGCTGCTGCACACTGCTGGCTCATGTTTAAATGATCATCCACTAGCACTCCAAAATCCCTCTCACAGGTACTTGTACCTTTGGTTTTTCCTGCCTAGATGTAAAACCTTGCTTTTCTTCACATTAAAGTTCATGTTGTTGGATAGGGCCCATTGTTCAACTCTGTTAAGATCTTTTTGAATCCTGAGCTTGTCTTCTGGGGAATTGGCTTTTCCTGCCAGCTTAGTGTCACCTGCACTTTGGTGAGTTCCCCTTTTATTCCTTCATCTAAGTCATTTATGAAGATATTGAAGAGTACTGGGCCTAATATGGAACCTTGTGGTATCCCACTGCTTACTTCCCTCCATGTATACTGTATGTAGTACTATTAAGGACTACTCATTGAGTATGGTTTGTCAGCCAGTTACAAATCATCTGATGGTGATGCTGTCTGTCCCACATTTTTCTAGTTTACCAAGAAGTAGGCTGGAGTCTACTTTGTCAAATGCCTTGCTAAAGTCTTAGTATGTCCACAACATTTTGCTGGTCTACTAATTTAGTCACTTTGTTAAAGAATGAAATAAGATTGGTTTGGTATGATCTGTTTTTAACAAACCTGTACTGGCTATTAGTTATAACTTTTTTTTCTAGATGTTCACAGATCTGAGTTTTTTAAAAAAATAATTTTACAGTATATGCCACCCATCAGCATTGTTTTGTTATTTACACAATAGATGATAATTACTCCATTCTGATTTAATATCTGCCATACTTTTAATAATGGCTTATTAATTTCTCTCAGTTTAAAATAGAATGCCAATTAGAAATATATTTAGATGGTTATTCATATATGACAAACTATGCATGCTGAAAACAAAAAAAATGAGGCATAGTGTATTCTATATGTTTCCAATTTGATGTTTCTGTATCATTGTCTCTAGACTGCACACTAAGTGCTCATGCACACTTCCATCCATGCATACTCAACAGAACTGACATGAATACTTCTGTTCACACATAGCATAAACCTCTGTGCCTTGAGCTGTGGCAACTTTCGATTCAAAGGGTAAAATGTGATATAAATCATATCGGACATATAATGTATATAGCCCCAGTTGACAACTACTTAAATCAAGAGATCTCAAATTTTTCAATACTACTGCCATCTAAAATGATAAATGAATTTCTATAACTGTTCAAGGAACAATACTAAATAATAAATACATAACAAATTCCACAACTGTGGCTGTTAATTGGTTTTATTTCTAGAGTCCCTGACTGCAAGGAAGATTCCAAACTTTTCAGATCTTAAAAGTAACAGAAAAACCATAATATTAATCAAATAATAATAATAAAAGCACCACAGTACAATAAGACAATGCCCTAACATTTTTGATAAATGATTTGGTTCACCCAGGCACACTTGTTGGGAGTTTGCAAAGGTAAAGTGAGAATGATGACAAACTTTCATCCATTTTGCCACAAGTTTAGTCATCTCTCAAAACTAACCGGGCCTTCACTCTTCACTTTACCTAACAAGCTTTTCAGCAGCTCTCCGACTTTGTGTGCCTCACCTTGTTCTGTTGCTCTGAATCCTTCTTGGGGTGTGATGGACTTCAAGAAGAGTTTCTTCATTTGTTTTCTTTTTCCTTTTACTCTCATCTCCCCATTCTATACCGGACGAGTGTTGCTGCCATCACTCAAGAATCATCCTGCCAATTGATAAGATGGTCGGTACAAGAAATCTTTTAAATTATGGAGAGATCTTTAGCCCTTTCTCATGTCCCCAACATGCATACATGAAACAAGTAACTCTACAGCAAACTTGTCCAGGCAAAAAGACAAGGGAATTTGGATGGCATGTTGTCTGATGCGGTTGACCGCAGCTCTACCTTAAATGAGGATCACCATGAACTTACAGAGGACAGGGCAGAGAAAAATAGACTTGTTTTAAGATTGGCCAAACAGTGTGACATTTGTCTATATTCTCCAATTTATTGCAAAAACACTATGTAACATACACAGATATAGTACCATTTTAGCAGCCCAAACATTCAACTAATGAGATTATACTGTAGAGTATAGACCAATGATTTATAAACATTTTATTTTCAGAGAAGATGGCTCCTATGGTCTTGGAGTAGATGTTCCAATATGTTGTCTGAGGTGCAACTCTCCCCTAGAGATCCCTCCCCCAGCTTCATCCCTCCCCCCCCCGTCTCCCACCTATTAGAAGTAAGAGTACATCTGACAAGAGGATAAACTGTTATTGGAAATATGGAAATATTGGTATTGCTGTTCTACCTGTTGCCCACTACTTGCATGACCATCCAGGTCAAATTCACTTGTAAAGTACATTATCATAAGACCACAGAAAGGACTGAAATTACTCGACCAAAATAGAAATGGCAGACTGAGCACAGGCATTGAACAAACCCCTGAGCCCAATATGCTAAGGTTTGTTATAGTGGCTGCAGCTTCATTACAATGAGAATTATTATTTAGTCATTACAACAACAAAAAATATGCTACCAAATTCTCAGAAAACTCAATTTTATCTTGCATGTTACACAAAACAGCTGCCAAAGGATTGAGAGGAGGAGTATCCTAATTAGGAATAGAACAATCTGTGGGATTCCAACTCATCTGTGTTTTTGCCAGCTTTAATAGATTTCATTCCAATTTTACCGGTAGTCCTAGACAGATGATCACAACTGGAACCAGAATTTATGTGCTAAGCAGCTCAGTTGTTAAGTGAGTTGCACTCGATTTTATGACATTTCTTTTGCCGTGGTTGCTAAGCTAATCCCTGCAGTTGTTAAGTGAATTATACAGTCATTAAGTGAATCCAAGTTCCACCATTGGCTTTGCGTGTCAGAAGCTGGCTGATAAGGTCCACAAATGGTGATTACATGACACCAAAACATTGCACCTTTATAAATGTTTGCTGGTTGTCAAGCACCCAAATTTTGATCATGGGACCGCAGAAAGGCTGTAAAGGCTATAAGCGTGAAGACTGGTTGTAAATCCCCCTTTTTCAGTGCCATTGTAACTTTGAACAGTTGCTAAATGAATGATTGTAAGTTGAGGACTGACAGTATATGAGGTTCATTTTCCTGCATGCAACCCAATTTTTATGCTATTTTGAGTAATATAAATATTTCTACAGGCAATAATTCCAAATATATTCTTGTATGTTCATATATGTATACATATAGGCATTATACAGTTTTCTAATACATACATGTACTTGGTTGGCAATAGAATATAGAGATGGAGATATATATATATGAAAATGAGAGAGAGAGAGAGAGAGAGAGAGAGAGAGAGAGAGAGAGAGAGAGAGAGAGAGAGAGAGAGAGAGAGAGAGAGAGAGAGAGAGAGAGAGAGAGATGGCCCATTTCACAAAATTGGGAAATGTGTGACTATCACATTTTGCACCTTGCTTTGGAAAGTGTGAATTTGATATGGCCCTGTGGAAAATCTCTAAATAGATGCTGTAAAAGTTCTGGTTGTTCAGAAGCTACAGCCTGGAGAGCTACTTAGTTCACTTGGGAAGAGTCCATATCATCTTGCAGCCATCACTCAGAATGCCAACACTCTCCAGAAAGAACTCTTGGGAACAGAAACTACTGGGGTAGTTTAAGATGGGAATGATCACAAAGCTGCCACTTTAACTACAGATCTTACAATTTATGAAACATGTTGCTGGCATTAGACCACTGGAGAATTATTAGAGAAGACCGGTCTTGCCCTTTTCAGGCTGGTATTCTGGAGCCTAGGAACTTCTAATTATCTAACTGGGGAAAATAGTGCTGTATTTGTCTCCTCAAAATGCTACATAATTGTTAAGATTGTGAATGGTTTTATTATTTGAAAACAATGTTACATTTATTAATAGCACCAAACAGTTGAGTAACTGTCTCGCCAGTCTGATATTTTTAGCAGCTGATAGTTTGGTCTTGGTACTTATTCATTCTTCTTTCGTGGAGAGATTTGATAGCAGGGGGCTCATATTTCATTTTTAAAAGGACTGCCCTATTGCCAAATAAATATTGCTGACCTGATTAAAATTTAAATAAAGAATTTGATTGTGAGAGAAGATAAGGCATTTTACTGTTCATTTTGCGGATATGATATTTATTGGCTACAGCATGTTGAACACAACTAAATTGTGCATAATTCTGACAAATTCTAGTATAATTTCATAAATTTGTTATGGCTCAGATCAGTATTTTAATTGTTAAATAGCTAAAGCAGTTTGGAATGAAAATAATTGTATTAGCACTAACATTTAAAAATGATTCTGTTTATTCAATATTAAATGAAGAGAACAACATTTATAAGCAATTTAGCATTTGAACATATGTGTTTTTTTAAAAAAAAACATTTTAAATGAATGTATGTTCCTTACAGAAGGGACGCGGTGGCTCAGTGGGTTAGGACGCTGAACTTGTTGATCGGAAGGTCGGCAGTTTGGCGGGTCGAATCCCAAGTGCCGCGTAGCAGAGTGAGCGCCTGTTACTCGTCCCAGCTTCTGCCCACCTAGCAGTTCGAAAGCACGTAAAAACGCAAGTAGAAAAATAGGGACCACTACGGTGGGAAGGTAACAGCGTTCCGTGCGCCTTTGGCGTCTAGTCATGCTGGCCACATGACCACGGAGACGTCCTCGGACAAGCGCTGGCTCTTCGGCTTTGAAACAGAGATGAGCACCGGCCCCTAGAGTCGGAAACGACTAGCACGCATGTGCGGGGGAACCTTTACCTTTACCTTATGTTCCTTACTATGACACTATATGAGCTGCGGAATAAGCATTATATCAATGCACTCATAGATATACAGACTCACTGCTATTTCCTCTTGGAGTGAATAATGTTAAAGAAAAAGAGTGAAAAAGGTGGCCAAAACCAAAACAAAAACCCAAAGGCATGAAATAAAAGGAAAGAAAATCTAATTCATTCACTCCTTTAAACAAACATTCATTCTTTACAGCACAGCACATACTACCCATTGCAATCCCAAACTATGCTTATATATTAATGTTGGCATCAAAATCTGATTTCTTGGAATCAAATTTATGTTAAATGTATACATGCAAATATTAGCTGGATGGGTGAAAAAGAAATAATTATCTTGTATCTCAGTGGAGCAGTCCTGATCTCCTGATGCAGATTGATTTTGTTATTTGTCTTGGAGGAAAATTCTTCTTGGAAGTTATAAGGTAAAGGTAAAGGTTCCCCCGCACATGCGTGCTAGTCGTTTCCGACTCTAGGGGCCGGTGCTCATCTCCGTTTCAAAGCCAAAGAGCCAGCGCTTGTCCGAGGACGTCTCTGTGGTCATGTGGCCGGCATGACTAGACACCAAAGGCACACGGAACACTGTTACCTTCCCACCGCAGTGGTCCCTATTTTTCTACTTGCATTTTTACGTGCTTTCGAACTGCTAGGTTGGTAGAAGCTGGGACGAGTAACAGGCGCTCACTCTGCTACGCGGCACTCGGGATTCGACCCGCCAAACTGCCAACCTTCTGATCAACAAGCTCAGCGTCCTAACCCACTGAGCCACCGCGTCCCTTTGGAAGTTATAGTGCACTGAAATAAATGCAGTGTAGGATGATATTGTTGAAAGTTACAACTTCTTTCCAGAGTTAAAAATAAATGCCAGAGTCCAGACATAGCAAAATAATAACCAAAGGATGCTGGGATGAGTTTTGTCACCAAAACCAGCCTAGTAGCCCACAATATTCTATGTAAATTGGTCTCTAACCCAGTGATTCTTTTTGCAAGTCAACATACTATTACTTATATGTTTCACTCAGTAAGAAATTAAATGAAGTTTACTGACACACTCAGGATATTTAGAAAATAATTCAATTTTAAACAATTTCAAGATGAATTGACTAAATTATCTGATTGTAATTTTAAGTTGCTGACTCAAGTACTGAAATATCATTTCCTGAAAATCTTGTTTAATGCTTACATTATTGTCTTTTTGCCATCAAAGGTATTTCACCCATATTATTGAATCTTATTTTAAAATTGTGATGATGCTAGTTTACAATCCAGCCCAGCTTCTAGTGGCATTTGAATCAGATGTCATTTATTTATTGTACTAGGTATGTAAGATGCAGTTTTAAACTAAATTTTAATATGATTTTTCATGTTGTGCTAAAGAAATGTGAGCATTAAATCTTAACATACAAGCCTAGCTGATTAGGATAAAAAATGTGACAGAATCTAGAAATTTCAGTGGAAAAGAAATATCAGACCAAGCCATCAGTTAGAGAAAGTCAGCCATAGCTGCCGTAAATGAAGAGACAACAGGCCATAGACAGTCTTCATCTTCTAATGACAAGATTGTGGTAGAGTTTTAGGGAGAACAAGAATTGTGAATTAGGCTAGAAAAGGGAGAAAATAATAAGGAAAATTAAGCAGTTAAATTTGAAAGTTAAAGGGCAAAAGTAAAAATCAAAAGGAGGAAAAATATCTCACATATTAAAAAGCAAGCAGCAGATATGTTGTCTATTCAAGGAATGTGTCTTCAAGAGATCAGAATTATTTCAGATTGTTAAGACTGAGACAATTTTTAAAAAAATCAGATTTATTTATTTATGTTTATTTATAACCCACCTTTATTATTTTTATAAACAATTCGAGCTAGCAAACATACCAAAACTCCTTCCTCATCCTAGTTTCCCCGTAATAACCCTGTGAGGTGAATTGGGTTTAGAGGGAGTGACTGGCCCAAGGTCACCCAGGCAGTTTTCATACCTACTGTTAATAAAGCAGAATAAGTAGATTTGTACTTAAGCTGACTTTGTAATAATGCCGCTTGGGGTGTGTGTGAAAGCCCTAATAAGCAGGCATATACATAGAATGAAGGCTACTGCTAAGCTTGTAAGCCGCCCTGAGTCTTCAGAGAAGGGAGGGATATAAATGGAATTAAAATAAAGACAAAATAAAAAAATAAAAAATAAAAATACTAACTTATAATGATTTAAAATTTTGGAAAATAAGTAAGGGAGGTGTATTCTAATTGTGTTCTAATTGTCTTTAATAAGAATAGGGCAAGAGACAGTGCTACAGTTAGAAGCAGGACTAATAAAATGGAGTTTACAGCTTGGTTAAGAGTCATTACTAGTTTAAGTTGAGCTTCTGCTTAAAAGGCCAAGATCCTATGTAATCCTATTAGAAGACTTGGAAACTTCATGGATGTAGAAGGAAGAGGAAAAAAAAACACCCTGATTCATATCAGGTTCACTCCACAGAGACTCTTGTGGATTAGTTAAGAAGTACCAAAAACATTGCAAACACAGAAAATAATTGATATTGATGTACAAATGGATCGTAACAGAATCTCTGCAAATGTAATAATTGCAAATAGGATGTTCAAATCCCAAGCAGCAAGGTACCGTATATACTTGAGTATAAGCCGACTCGAGTATAAGCCGAGACCCCCAATTTCACCCCCAAAAACTGGGAAAAGTTGTTGACTCGAGTATAAGCCGATCCGCCGTTCTGCATGCCTCGGAGGCTGGATCCGCGCTCTGCAAGCCTCTGCCGCCAGCAGAGGCTCGATCCGCCATTTTGCAAGCCTGAATACACAGGAATACCCTGTGTGGCCGCGGCTCTCGGGGAAGCCCTGGCTGTCCGCTTCCTCACTCCACGCTGCCATTCGGGGCCCGCGCGTTCCCCGGGCAAATCGCGGCGCCCAGCAGGCGAGGAAACACGCCCGTTCCTCCGCGCAGACCTGCCGACGTTTGGGGAGGTTTGGGCGCCTCCCAAACCAAACGGCAGGTCTCCGTTTTGTTCTGGGACTAGTTCCCTAGCCTTTTGGAGCTTTTGGTGTTCGCCCATCAGCTGTCTACGGGGAGGCAACAAAGCTGCCTCTCTAGGCTTTGAGAAAAGGCCCCTTGCACAAAAGGCAGCTTCAGGACGAGCTTCCAAAAACCCTTTCCTTCCTTAACGCCCTCCCCACCTTCCCCCAGAAAGCCATATTTCTTTTTTTTATTGAAAATTTTTATTGAAGTTACAATATTATCCCCTCCCCAACCCACCCCAGAACCCCTCCCCCTCCCCCATATTTCTTCAATAACAAAAACATAAAAAGCTGGTTGGGATGTACTCGCTGATTTCCCCCCCCCTTTTTTTAGATGCTAAAACTAAACTCTCCCTCTGCCTTCCAACCAATATCCCTTTTTAAAATCTTACCTTGGCTCCAGATGGAAGAGTAGAGGAACTAAGCTAGTAAGGAGAGAATTTTTTTCTGCAACTTTTTACTCCTGAAGTAGTAGTAGTAATAGTAGTAGTAGGAATAATAATAATAAATCCCTAAAAGTTGTGCCAGAAAATGGAGGACGCTGGGTCTTTGCAAGTTTTAGCTGTCTGTCAGACTGCCTGAAAAGGGCGGCCTTCAGGCAGCCAGGCGGACAGCTAAAGCTTGCAAAGACCCAGCGTCCTCCATTTTCTGGCATAACCTTCGGAGATTACTTTAAAAAAAAACAAAAAAAACTTCAGAGGAAAAACAGCTGCAGAAACATTTTGTCTCCTTGCTGGCTTGGTTCATCTACTCTTCAGCCAGGAGGGAGTCCAAGGCCTAGAGAAGGAGAGCTTTGCAGCATCCCTATGGACAGCTGATGGGCAGACAGCTGATTAGCGGAGAAGGCTCTGAAAGTAGCCGCCATTTTAGCAAGGAATTGTTCGCAGCTGCTTCCAGGAGTCCTGGGGAGCAGGCCTAAGTGCTGCAGGGGAAGACGGGCAGGGGAGGACAGCGCAACATCCCCAGGGTCTGTGGTAAGTGTGAATGACCACTGGAGTGCTGCATTTGTCATAAATTTGAAAGAGGTTATTTGTAGTTTTGGGGTGTTGGTTGTTTTGAATGGCAGCTAAATGGCCTCCCCAAACGTCAGCAGGTCTGCGCGGAGGAACGGAGACCTGGGGAGGTTTGGGGAGGCGCCCAAACCTCCCCAAACGTCGGCAGGTCTCCGTTCCTCCGCGCCCTGCCTGCCTGCTTCTTTCCGCTGCTTTCAAAACTATTTTGAAAGATATTGCCCTTTTGAAGCAGATATAATCAAGACATTGGCTTGTTTCTTCTGGTATTGCTTTCTGTTATTGCTCTATTATCCGACTTTTCTTTGCACTTTTTTCATTTCTTCCTTTTTATTGTTGTAAGCTATCTAGAGTAACCCCATTGTGAGATAGGTGGCACGTAAATTTAATAAATGAATAAATAAAGATTTCATGATATCTGATTATAATCCTTATTTGGTAAAATGATTTTTGCGCTAGCTATTTATTTATAGAGTAGCCTTCTAGAAGTATAGGAAAAGTTGCAAAATTTGATTGCTTGGCTTGTTTGGTGTCTGCTTAGGGAAGAATAAGGTGTAGTAAAATAAAATAAATATGCAGGGTTATTAAAGGGCATGTGATCTAATTTTATTTGAATGTTATATTGTTGTTTGCATTGTCTACTAAATGCATGAATTGTTTTGATATTGATCAGTCAATTGCTGTAAAATTGAAGTAATATATGATGGGAAAATATATACGTAGACCAGTAGTAAGGAGGGTTTGTTTTCTAAGTCTGTGGTTAGTTGAATGAGTCTGTGTTTAAAAGATAAAAGGACCTTCCTTTTGTACTTACTTTTCAGGAAGAAGTAGCTTAGATAGTGAACATTTTCTATCCCCATGTATTTCTTAACAAATCCAATTTTCACTTTAAATATAATGAATGTCTGTTAACATTTAACAATAGCAGCAGCAGCAGCAACAACAATAATAATAATAGATTGGTTTGGAAGGGACCTTGGAGGTCTTCTTGTCCAACCCCCTGCTCAGGCAGGAAACACTATACCGGGGTGTCAAACTCGCAATGTCACATGACGTATCACAACTTTTTTGTCATTACCGGCAATGGGGTGGGCACAGTTTCATTATGATGTATCCAGCCTGTGGGCCGGCAGTTTGACACCCCTGCCCTCTATCATTTCAGACAAATGGTTGTCCAGTCTCTTCTTAAAAACTTCCATTGTTGGACCATTCACAATTTCTGGAGGCAGGTTTTTCCATGGATTAATTGTTCTAACTGTCAGGAAATTTCTCCTTAGTTCTAGGTTGCTTCTCTCTTTGATTTATGGATGGGAAGGTTAAATCCATATTTTGAATTCAATAAATTTGTAAGAAGCGTGTCCACAGGATATGGTCAAAAAAGTTGAGGTAGCAGTCATAATGGTGCCAACAAGGCTTTGCCTGTTTTTATGTGCTTGGGATTCATATAAAAATGGGTGAGGCTTCATCAATGCTGCCATCTTGGGTTTTTTTTTAACCATACTTTGCAAACACCCCAGATTTAGGAGTATTTTTTTCCTATTAATGGGACATTCTGCAATTTAGGTAAAGGTAAAGGTAAAGGTTCCTCTGCACATGCGTGCTAGTCATTTCCAACTCTAGGGGCCGGTGCACATCTCCGTTTCAAAGCCGAAGAGCCAGCGCTTGTCCGAGGACGTCTCCATGGTCATGTGGCCGGCATGACTAGACACCAAAGGCTCACGGAACGCTGTTATCTTCCCAGCGTAGTGGTCCCTATTTCTCTACTTGCATTTTTACATGCTTTCAAACTGCTAGGTTGGCAGAAGCTGGGACGAGTAACAGGCACTCATGATTCGACCCGCCAAACTGCCGAACATCTGATTGACAAGCTCAGTGTCCTAACCCACTGAACCACTGCATCCCTTTCTGCAATTTAGCTACTTTGTATTCTTTCAGCACTCTGCCTATATTCAAGATCAGATCCTCTAATAAGGGATTCAAAATGCCAACACATGCCTGTTGTGATTCAGGGTCAGCCTGTGGGTTTGGCAGTTGGGTCGGACGACTCAGAGGAGGAGGAGGGGGGTGTTGAAGAGCTTGCTGAGGGGGTTGGAGAGCTTGCTGATGAGAGCCCTCAGCCAGGCCCCTCCCACCTGGTCACGATGCAGACCCAGCTGTGTGACCCTGACAGCGTGGATGAAGATGACCCACAGCTGGCCCTGTTCAAGGTCGCCCGACGCAGGAGGCAGTCAATCAGGAGTAAACAGAGGAAGGCAATGGGGCACCTCGGAAGGAGGCAGAGAGAAGCCACGCCCTGAACTGTATAAAAGGGGAATGCGTGGGAGGGCTGGTTTGCTGAAGGCAACTGCTTGAATAGCTCCTGTTTCATGGTTGGTGTCTTGTTTTGCTCTGTTTTATGTTAATAAATTTGGCAGGCTTAGTTCCAGCCTCTTGCCGTTTGTAAAGGGGTTGTCCCTGCCTTTTCTGTAGGGCCGGTAGCAGACTGGTACAGAACAATGCCTTCTGTGTGAATAGTAAAATAATTATGCTTTTCCCTTCCACTCTGTTCCCTTCCACCCTGTTCATTCAAGCTCAAACAGACTCTGGATTTTTCGCATCTGTGAAAGCAGAGTTCACTTCCCCAAGCTGTAGTTCTTATATCATTAAGCTGTAGGTGAAATAGATGGTGATTAAATCTGCTATGTAAAATCTTATATTTGGAAAATGTATCTGTGCACAAGTAATAACAAGTATATAGCTTTATTGCCTCAGCTGAAAGTAATGAAATGGTTGCTAGCTAAGGAACCAATCAGCTTATCTGCAAATTTTGCTAGCAATCCATCAATGACTATAAATTAGTGTAAACATAGCTTTATGCAAAGAATTTTTTTAACAACAACCAAAAAGATTCTACAAAGGTCCTAGTGGAAGTAAAGTATTTTTCTGCTAGCAGTCCCTTAGCAGATGACTACCAATGAGAACAAAGCTAATATATGGGTCTTGCTTCCTTTGCTTCCCAAAATTAAATCCATAGTAGCCACAGCCAGGTTTATTTTTTCTTTTTATAGTACACATAGTAACTGGGTCCTTATGACTTTTAAGATGCCCAGATTCCTTATATGCCATCATGCTCTTTGAAGAGTAAAATAGTTTTTCCATGCACATCCTAGGATAAAACAACATTCTTGGAAAATGACACTTTAAAAAGTGAGGGATTACTCTATTTGTTCCACTCTAAGGTCTAAAAATGTTTTTAATGAATTTTTAATTTGAAAATTGGTTTTAAAAACCAAATTGGAAATCAGTCTTCAAGACACATCAATTTCAGTCAGTTAAATAAAATGGATTTAGATGAATCCACATCGCCTGATGAACTCCAAAATGTTCTTCTTCCTGCTTTCTCTTTTTTATGATTTGTAAATATCTACCCTGCTAAAGAGTGAAGGGAAACTCAAAAATATTCAAGATTCAGTTAACCCAATCAAGAATAGCTAACTCTTCTCACGTTAGTGAAATTCATGGGAAAGAGCTATGTGGCCCATTTTTTTAAAATGCAGAGACAAAGGAAAAAAGCCAACCTGTTCACATCAACCATGGGGATAGTCAGGTCTATGAACTTAAGATGCCTTGAGAAATAAAAAAGTGAACATCCTCTGCAATTGTGTCCATAGTTATTGCAACCTCCTTAGTTCACCTGTTCCACCTCATGCTAACAACACAATAAGCGAGCTAAGCCACCTTTGACAGGCTGCTGTCTATCAGCCAAGTGGAAAATGTTTTTTTTGTTGTTGTTGTTGTTACGAAAAAGCAGAAATTTGAAATCTTCTTGGCTGTTGAAAGTGGCTGGACAACCCCGTGACTAAAATCAGCTCAACCAGAAATCCATTCAAAGATTTAATTTTTGTCTGTCTTGTTATTGATTGTACTCACAGGAATAAGAACAGTGGCAGCCGTCAGAACCTGAGCAGAATTATTAATTGGGAAAGTAGCTGATGGAAGTGCATGGAGGGCAGATATGAAGGACTTAAACTGATACGACTTTGACAAGCCTGAACTGGTCCTTGTATTCTATGCAACTGATTATTAACAATGTCTAATATCAACCCTTTAGACAGTGCTGCAGCTCCCAAGGTAATTATGCATTGCAAAGTTAGAGATTTTTTCCACTTTTCTTTCCCTTTCCTTTTTTTTTCTTTCCTTCCAATTAAAGTAAGACACTTATAAAGAGAATGGAAAATATAGGTACAAAGCTCTAAAAGGCAGATAAATTTAAAGGAAAATCAGTAAACCAGATCTTTACTGAAAGCTTTCTTAAATTAGAGGGCCATATTTACCATTTGACAAGATGAGGACTAAAAAAAATATGGGATGCATCACAAGAGGAGATGGGAGTGAGTTTTGGAAAGTTTCTTTTTGTTTTGTTTTTTAAACTTAGTATGACTATAACTTTCAAGCATTGCTCAGTTTGTGATATAAAGAAACTCTGCTGGTTCTTTTCAAGTATCAGAATCAGAGAGATCTGCAAAGGCCCCAAAAAGGCACTTTGGGGTTCTACAGAGTAAGGGTCCCAGGTTCACCATCTCGTACATTATAAGAAAAATAATGCACATCTTAATTTTTCTTCCAAAATTTTTCTGCTTAATATTATTTAACCCAATGTTTCTCCTTTCACAATATGGAGCAAAACCTCATTTGGAATTGAGATCAAATTTAAGAGGGTATTCGAAAGGGACAAATATATATAGCTCGCCAGTTCTTTACATGGTCTTCATACAGAAGACCCCTGGTTGAGCTTAAAGAACGTTCTGGCGACTGGTTAAGCAAACTGGTCTGCCTGGATACAAGATAACTTCTATGTTCCTTTCAGATAATTAGAAGGTGTATATAAATTATAACCTAGAAACGATAGCATGCATTTGTCAAGAGATAAAGTTCCAATCCTTTAAAGCTTTAAAAATATGTTCACATAGGTAATTTCTAAAAAAAAAGCAAACTATCATGAAACAAAATACAAAAGACAAAATACAAGAATATTTAGAAAACCAATAGTGTGCAATAGAAGCTAACAATAATATTATTCTTGATATTCAGAAGAGAGTGAAAGAGCCAAAATAGCTCTTCAGGAGAAATAGAAACTCTGATTGAATTTGGTTTTATTACTTTAAGAAAATGATCTGTTGTTTATTTGAGATGAGATGAGAGTGAGTTTGGTGTAGTGATTAAAGCACTAGACTAGATACTAGCAGACTGTGAATTCTAGTACTGCCTTAGGCAGGAAAGCTATCTGGGTGACTTTGGGCCAGTTACTTTCTCTCAGCCCAATCTACCTCACAGGATTATTGCTGTTGTTGTGAGGAAAATAGCAAGAGGAAGGAGTATTAGTTTGTTTTCTGCCTTGAGGTTTTTTAAAAAAAAATAATGACGTCTCTCTGCCTCCCTCCCTCCTTCCCCATGGGTGATATTGTGTTCCTCAATCTCAGAGCCTCTACCAGAAACCTAAGAATTTGAAGATTTTGCACAGTATCTTAGTTATTCCTAGCATTTGCTCTTCTGGAGAGAACTCTGATGTTGTTCTTGGGATCTGTTGGAGCCACTCTCTCAGTTTAGGAGTCCCCGCCCCAAATACTTCTACATCCACTGGGATCACTTTGACCTTGACTTTCCACATATCTCTTATCTCTTGACATGCATGAGATATGAGAGAGAGAGAGAGAAAGAGAGAGAGAGAGAGAGAGAGAGAGAGAGAGAGAGAGAGAGAGAGAGAGAGATGTTTCCAAACCTGTACTTTTTCTAGAGCTATTAGGATGGCTTCCAGTAGGCATATATAATCTATAATTTAACATAATACAATTCAGTAAAATCCATTTCAAAATTCACAGACTAAGATCAAAAAGCAGCATAACAAATTAATCAAAATGATATACAACCAAATAAGTACATCTGATGCCAAAACAAGAGTAATACTGCTGTTCAACAGTTTACTCTTATTTTCACAGTCTCTGCGGAAAAAAAATAAATATTTTTTTTTAAAAAAATTAAAACAGTGATTAACAAAAATGGACTTTTCATTGCATAAGCAGGGAAAAAGAAGGAAGTACATGGATTCTTACATGAGAGGAACATTAATGTTAATGTTGTTAATAGGAAATACCTCTTGTAGTGCATCTGGTGTATTTTTACTTGGAGGAAAGTCTTACTTTCACTTACTTAGGTGCATAGAATTTCTGCTTTATTTTGCAGACAGGCAGGCAGGCAGGCTTTTGGAGAATTAAGGACTAGGAGGATATTCCTTTCTAAACTGATGCCCTTTGGAGTTATTGAGACCATAATCCATGGCTGCGAATTGGGGTGGTATAGTCCCAATATAACTGTAAGGCCTAAGATATGGAAAGGTATGTTAAATCAAACTCTGAACAAAACGTCAAAGGAAAGTAACTTCTTCTTACACGTGACAGCACTGTAAACCTCTTTGGATTCTGGAGAAGATTATAAGAAATATGTCATCCTCAGTCTGTGGGCCTCTTTGAAGTTTTACAGTCGGTGCATCAGATCAGTAGATGCTTTGTATAGCCCTAAATTGGGATGGCTTGGTTTCTCGGCCTCTGCTTTAAAACTTCTCACACTTGTTGCTAAGTAATCAATTGTCAGAGGATGGAATGTGGTGGCTGTAGCAAAGCGGAAGGCAGTACCATGCTTTCCAGACAATGTCTGAGTCACAGTTGCTGTGCTAGCAGTTAGCTTCCCAGTGTTTTTTTTTTAAATTGCAGGCATGGTTGCTAATTTAAACATTTTCAAAACCAAATTGCTCTGAGTTTTTGTGAGTCCCTCAGATTTATTTATTTATTTATTTATTTGCAGCTCTTTAATCACTTCTCTGTCACTGCAAGGGCTTTGGTTTAAATATATGCCCACACGAATTTGCATTCTTTTCTCTGTTCACTTTTATTTCAGCCCTATTGTTTGAGAGGGCTCTGTTTACCCCATCAAGTACAGCTTGGCAAATATAATCTAGCTGTGTTTGCAGAAGTAGACAGTATCCAAACCAAGACAGTATCACAATATTAAACAATCCCATTTTAAGTGAGGGGGGGGGGAAAGCTGTCAAGATTATATCCTGTTGCCCTGAAAAGAAAAGCCATTTGCAGGAAATTAACAGGTCAGAAAAAGCACTAAGCTAGAATCCTTCTCAAATTTATTCTGAACAATATCAGTTCATATAGCAACAAATAATCAACTAGCAGAGGCTCTCCAGAATAGAACATTACATTATAACACCAGAAAAGTTCAACACTCCCTTATCTATCTCTATTGCTGCAGTATTAAAGTGCCCACAGAGACTCAGATAGATGAGGATAAAGTTGAAAATTTACAGGTACTCGTCTTTTAGTGACTGCCTTGGACACTGACCATTTACAGTTATAATAGTGATGAAAAAGTAATTATGTGACCAAGATCTACATTTACAATCTTTGTAGAATTTCTCAGTCACACATTAATCTTTATGGTCAGTTAGTATGCATTGTCCTGTTCCTTATCCATTTTTTCTCTCCTCCCACCCTTCACACAGCAGAAAAGATGCCTATGTTTTTCCAAGCTGCTTTTCTCCACAGCAAAGCAAGTCCCTAAAAAGTGTTAACTGCAAATCAGCAAGTTCAGTTCTGTGACTTTAATTAGTTATTTAGAACCCTCCAGTGGCTTGAGCTGCTGCCTGAAATTGACAATATTCTACTTCTCTAGAATATTGAAGAAGTCTATTTTTTTCCAGAACTACAAGTGCTGTTGCTAGCAGATTTTTCTTTAGATGTATTCCCAATTGCATACCTGCTTATACAACCAATTGGGTCGCTAAACAAAGACTACCTATCTCATGATTTTTGCATTACCACAGTCTTAAATTGAGGAAATATAACTTAGATGGCAGCAAAGAAAACAGAAAGCTTTGTGACATAATAGTTAAAGCATTGGGCTGTACTCCAGGAGACCCAGGTTCAAATTTACTCTAATGAAGCTCACTAGGTGAATTTGGACTATACAGTCTTTCTCTCAGCCCACCTTAACTCACAGGTTTGATTATGTGGAGAAAATTGTACGCTGGTTTGAGATCTTTGGAGATATGTGGGCACTGAATGAAGTAATTTTCTGTTAACAGTAAATAATAATAATAATAATAATAATAATAATAATAATAATTATTATTATTATTATTATTATTATTATTATTATTATTATTATTATTATTATTATTATTATTATTATTATTATTATTATTATTATTTTGTAGTCTATTAACCCACTGTGTTCTTTCACATATCTGTTCAAAATGTGCAATCCCTGTTTGGTGCAAATGTGATTCTACTCTGTTACAAAATAATTCTGGCATTTCAGAAACCCCAAAAAGGACATTACGAACTGTATTAATGGTTTTTTTTCTGATTTTAGAAAAAGTCATGGAAGAGTGTGTTGCTATATTTTCTAAATATTGCATTAGTATGTCAACAAACAGGAAAGAGTCAACTATTTCCACCTGATCCTAAGGTAAAACAAAATGGATTATGTTTAAACCACCATATCTGGGCTAGGCAAACCCGAATCCCTTGTACATGTCATTAAATCATCTCCCAAACCAACTTTTGTGTTTGCGTAGATCTTTCCAGCCCAGGCTTAGCAGGCCTAATTGCACTACTTTCTAAGCTAAACAAAAACTGACCCCAAACAAGTTACATGTAATCCTTGCACCTCCCGACACTATTTGATCATGACATTCACTGGAAGTTCACTTTTTAAAGACAAAACTAACTCACAGCATTGTTATGAGAGTCATGTGGAAGGGTGAAGGGTAGTTTACAAATGGGTGACATCATTTTCTGGTACATAGTCCAGAAGCAAAGGCAAAAAGAGTTATGTTGTCTACTTTTTTCTAGTCAATTAATAATTCTGCTTTGAGCTCTGGGGGCATTCCAACATACAAAGTGTTGGGTTTTTTTCCCTCCCAGCCCTGCAGTGCTAGTCCCAAATGTTTTCTTGTCCAATGCAGAACTCAAATGCTTCTCTGCCCACCAGTCAAGATTTTTGAAAAATCTCATCACACCAATTCCAGGGCATTAACCTGGCTCTGTCAGCATCCATCTCTGGGTTGTGACAAAGTCCTATGATGAAGTGTTGCACTCAGAGATCTTTGGATTGAGGTTATGAACTGCTATAGTCCTCTAACTGGCCTTTTAGAGAAACACTGTCTAGTTTATGCTGTAATGCCATAATAAAGATTGTCATAGCTACCTCTCCCTTGAAAGTACAGTTCCTCAGTTCTACTTCTTATAGCCTCTTTTCTGCAATATTCTTCTTGAAGATTTATGCTATTTGCAGAACTAAAAATTAAAATGTTGTGATAAATTCAGGGGAAAGGGTCTCCATTTACATAAGCTATTTTAATAACAATTTACTTAACAAATGAGCAGCACAAAGTTCCCCCTCTTCTCTCCAGGGGTTCGTTGTGATGATTCATTATTAGGCTATTGTGATGCTATTGCATATTTCAAGTCTTACGACATGTGGAATTACAATCCAAAGGATTGTACCATCTGATGGCATGAAAGAGTAATTGGACAGAGGGTAATTACAGAGAAGTTCATGCATAATTTTAAATCACAATGAGTGATTGTGCAAATAGCTGAGGTTACATTTGTCCCTCACTAGGTTTTAGCAGGTACTTTGAGCAGGAGTGGGCACAGAAAATATTTGTTTTGTTTTCTGTTGAGAGCCACAATCCCAAAGGTGTGTTGAACTGAGTTAAATGTGGGTAGGTTCACAATACCTATTCTCATTCTGACATCTCCCCATTTTTTCTTACATTCTTTGTTCCCATCTAGCATTCCTACATAGCAATCTGCTGGAGAAAGAATGATCTTGCTTATGGTGGGCTTTTGAAATGAAGCCAAAGAACTAAGCTATACTATTTACCATAGTTGCACATTAATTTTCAGAAAAAAATGCCCTTGATATTGCATCAGTGTGGGTTATTCCAGGAAAAATGGTGGTTGCAAAGGAGATTTATATGAATCATTTCTGTAATACCTCATTTGCCCTTTCCAAAACTTAGAAGAAGTATTTTGGAGAAAAAGAATGGAGAGTTGACACTGGTAAGAGCTGCCATGCTTTTACTGTCACTATTAGAAACAATCATTTGCTTCCCCACCACCACCCCCAAATACATATGGTTAAGTGCTTCATGAATTATGAAGTTGAGATCTTAATCAAATCTCCTGGATGCTTAATAGGATGGTTCCTAAGCATGCCATGTCCTATGCAAAACTGGAGCCCATAACTCCATAGAGAGGTTGTGGGCAATGACCATGAGGATAGGCTGCTTGAGCAACTATGACAAGGGACTGAAGTGAATCCAAGCTGACAGTGGAGACATCATCAAAAGCTGATGCTATGTCAGTCAAGTGGGAGAACAATTAATGGATTTTTGTCCCAGAATAAAAGCAAATGTCTTCAGAACTGTTGTGCAAGTTTCAGTGGCTCTACTGGCTCCTTAACTCCAAACTACTCCATTGTAAATGGTTTGGACATTTCAGACTATCCAGATTGCTGATAATGCTGGATGTTCTAGAACTTCTATCTCTAGTCAGTCCAAAACCCATTTGTCTGAACCAATTAATTTTTGTTTGATCCCTGTAGAAATAGTTATGTTTCTGGAACTGTTCTTCTCAGTATTCCCCTTCCTGGTTTAGTGGATATAAAGTTCTAAAGACACCTTGTGTCAACAATCAAGGATATCCTTCATATTTCACTCGTGCAAATTGAGGCAGTGACAAAGCCCTAATTTGAAAAGCCATCATAGGATGTCACTGTTTTTAACTACTGCTATTAAGTTTTCCAAACTGGATTTATACTTAGATTTGACATAGAGATGATTGATTCACCTGGGTATATAACATACTCCAAGAAAAAAAAATCCCAAGAATCTCAGTTGTTTTTAATGTTATCATTATTATTATTATTGTGCTACAGCAGTTAGAGAAGCTGAGAGTTTGAGGCACCACTTTTACAGTGGTACACTTCTTTTTCTCTAGGCATAATTGAGAAATGTCTGCTCAGCCTCTTTTTTGCAGGGTCCTACAAGAAAATCCTTGTCTCCTATGCTATTTAACTTCTGTAATAATTTGTCAGAAAGATTGTTCAGATTTGGATCTGATTGTCATTAAGTCAACTGATGATATCCAGCTATATTTCTTCTTTTCTGTGACTCAGGTTGGATATCTTCAGAGCCTCTACATGTCTTCAGGCTTTATACATTTGAATATGAGAGAGGAAGAAGAAACTGTATTAAGAGAAGACAATTACGAATGTCAAAGGCTGAACTTCAGGATATGGGAAGTATACTTGTTCTAGATGGGTTTACACTTACTCTTGAGAATAGTTTTGATGTCTGTGGTCTTGAACCTAGCAAAGATGGTGGTCATCCATGTATCATTATTTACATTATGGATGCATTTATTATAAATAAATACAATTATTTCTTTATTAAACTTAGATACTGCTTATTTTGTTGAGATGCGATTCTAGGTGGCTTACAACCTATGAAAAACCAATATGCAACATTAAAATATTAGAACAATAAATAGAAATAGTTAAATGATTTAATCGACAAAGATGGAGAAGAAGGGAGCAAGATGCCCAAGGGGAGAATGTGAGGTCTTATCTTAGTCCATTAACCATTCCAGAATGACATACTCCCATTGGGGCCACAGGCCAGTTGGCAGAGTCAGGTCTTCAGGCCCTTTCAGAAGGCCCTAAGCATGGGTGTAGATCTCACCTTGGAGGCATAATTGTCCAGAAAGTGGGAACCATGACAGAAAAAGCTTTAGTATTAAAAGGGCATTAGTAACAAAGAGAGACTTTTTGCAGTGTGAATTGTTAAAGCAGTTATGTTCCTATCTTCAGGAGAAAGGCTTGATTTGATGACTCATGTATAGGTAACCTCTTCAAAGCTAGATTACATTTTTCACTGGGTAGCCATTGAAGATAAGCTGGGAATTACCAGTGGCCTAGAAATTGGCAGTACCCACTTCCTTAATGTCCCTCATTATATCTGTATTCTGATACATTTGCTGGTTGCCAGTTGTGTTCCAAATCCAACTCCTGGTATATAAAGCTTAGGCCAAAGTCACCTACAAGATTGCTTTTCCTAATACTGTCTACTTCCTGCAATCAACATCAACAAGCAAGTATTCTTTCTCTGTGGAGATGTAATATTATAAAACAAATTGTCACTGAGACAGAAGCAGCTCCCCATTTTGATACAGATTAGAAAGGTTTTCTATATACTGTATGTATTTTCAATCCTGTTTTCAGAGGCAGGAGAAGAGGTAATAAAACTGCTTGAACTACACCATTTCACACGTTGCAATATTAAGGAACAATGTCATTGGTTTGATTTAACTTAGCATGATGGTTTATAATCACCATTTTATGATTTAAGATTACATGCAAACCTGGATAATATACGTGTTCAAGAAACAATGGTTAAAATGGGTCATGTTCTTTTGGGGTAGGGTGTCTACAAGGGATTTTTGTCTGTAAAATAGTCCTTCATTTGGAGGTTCTTCTTTTGTTCTATATATTATGGAACAATGCTCAGTAACCTTACAGTAGGACTTCCCCTGAAATGTAGAATCCAAACAAAATTGTTGTTTCATTTGTTATTTAGGAATGCCAGCGCACATTATTGGAATGTTATTGGAACATTTAGATGGGGGAGTGAATAATCTTTTTATACTGGGAGGAGAAATAGTTTTGGAAAAGACTATGAAGAGCTTGGGCTATAGCTACAGAATTCACTTGCAATTAGTATGCTTCAATCCTCAGTCCAGTTGGAAACCAAGAAGGAAATCTAGGGTATAGGAGAAAGGCTGCATCTTGCAGTTTTTAAGCAACCCCTATTGCTGAATTATGGATTGGCCTAAAGGTATGGATATCTCAGTCAATCAATTAATCTACGGATGTTTAGAAATAAGTTGGAGTTGTGTATATTAAAAGGAAAGAGTTTTTTTGACAGAATAATTTGTACAGGAATGGTTCACTTTGCCTTTTAATGAAGAACTAACTAATTTACGCTGCCAGTACAGATAGAAATATCTAGCTGACTTTGACTAATCCCCAAAACTTTTGTAGGATCGCCTGGCCCATAGCAAAGCAGGATTCAATGATTTTTAGGTAAGGATTCAATCATTTTTAGGTAAGAACTATGAAAGTTCTCACAGAGTCATATACAGTAGATCAGGCTGTTAACAAAGAACAAGGCATATGTCCTGCCCAAGACCTTTAAATAGAATAGGCAGGAGAAAGAGGCATAAGAAAACCAAGCATTACTATAAACAGAGCTCACATTTGATGCACATTTGATGCACAGCAGTCACAGCCTTTTTTTTTCCTTTCCAAAATAGGGTCATCATTAGGTTATAGTTAAAGTATTTATCTGGAGATTTGTACCCAGGCAAATAATTTCTTGTGGAATTTTACCTATTAACCTGCATCAATATTAAAGTGCTAATGCTGACATAATCCAAGGGCAGCTTCAAGTTTTATGAAATCCACTAGGGTTTTGTGTGTGTGTGTGTGTGTGTGTGTGTGTGTGTTTTTGCTGAGTGCCTTGGAATGTGGTCTAGTAATTGCAGTGACTGGGGAAAAAAAGAGTCCAGGACAGAGTTTAGCAATGGGGCAGCATTCACAATGGTATAATTTTCTTGCAGATTCAAAGATGGGTAGATAGCGCGTCAATTAAACAGTGGGAAAAGACCCTGAGACAGATAATGAAGCATCCTTATTTTTCTTGATCTTGCGTTATTCATTATCATCCTTTCTGTTTCCCCCCCCTCTCTTTTTAAGGAACCATATATTTCCTTTTTGTTAAGGATCATCTATATGGATAGTTCAAGTGAATACAATGAAGAAGAAACCTTTGCTCCAAAAGAGAGGGAAAAAAGGTAGAAAGAAGGAAATAAAATGAAGATTTTTGCTCTCTGGGCATATTCTACTGGTCCACACCCTACATTTTTTCCCCCTCCAGGCTCCTGTTAGTGGCTGAAGTATTACATTATGCATGACTCCTGACAGTTTTAGGATAAGTAAATGGCACTAGTTCAGTTAACAGCTTTCAGCTTGTATGATAAGCTTTGCAGATTATTAGAGTTATTTAGGTCAATAAAGTTGTTATCTGCTTCTAATACCTCACTGCATCATTATTAATAATGTTGTCATCTTTGGGAAAAGGTTCGGTAGGATGTCTGGCATATGATGTCAACATGCATTAGTATATTAAATTTGGTTTTCTAAGCAGTTTCTCCATGGGCTTGTGATTGGTGAGTAAATGAGAATTGAGGCTACTGGATGGAACTCTCATATGGCTCATTCAGAAGAGACCTCTTAAATATTTATGCTTTGTTTTACTATTTTTTTAGCTACAGAAACAGCTATAGGCTTCTAGTTGAGTACAATATGACTGGGCAAGATGATCATTGATTGATGTGCAATACATGTTTCCCTGGGAGGCAAGTTTCCAATGTGAAGAATTTCCTACAATGGGGAGGCTTCTCAGATTTCAGATCAACACAGCTGTAATTGTATGGCAATGCCTAGCAGTGTAAATTTTCTTTGAAGCCAAAAACAGTGTGTGAGTAGCAATATGGCCATTTGGTGAATATCTACCCCCAAGTGGGGGACAATTAATCTTTTAAAAACAGGAAAAGGATTTCTTGATTCTATTATTTATTTTTTTGAATACAACAATTTACTGCAGTTATCATGTGCAAAACAAATTTACACACTTTTCCCCAACTATTTGTCTATCACTACCAAAAGAAAAACCTCTGATTGAAATTGTATATTAATCTTTAAAATCCTCTGAATCCTTTGAATTCAAAACTCCCCATGATAAAATGTCCCTTCTTGTTCTTCATATTTGCAGCGTAAATTTGAAGTGGCTTTATACATTCTGGTCATAAAAATTCTCTTTAAGATAATAATAAAATGTAAATTTCAAATCTTTTAGCCACATATTTTCCCATTGTTCCACCTGTATATTATAACAAAAAAATTTATTCTACTTTATCATAGATTCATTCACTTATTCATGTTTTGTTTTAAATTTCAATACACATTTATATGTTTTAGCAATTATATGTTCATCACTGTACACAATTCTATTTCAAACTCCATCTTAAAGTGCTCAAACACACATATTTATGTACTTTAAATATTTCCAAAAATAACAACAATAATAATAGAATAGAAATATTAACAACTATATCAATCTGCCATGATTTCTTCTTTTGATTTTATTTTATATTGACCCTGAATTCTTGTATTTCACAATAAGTTAGCCATTTGTATTTCCTTATTTTTTCTTATCTATAACATTTATTTTGTGCTAAGATACACAAAAATGTTTTAGGGCACACACTGTGTCTGTATCTCTTCCATATTCTTAGTACATCATATTTAACATAAGGATTTTTAAAATCCACCTTAACCTTGACTTCATTGTACCACAAATATCCATGCCGCTGAAATCTTAGATCATATTCTTGTAATTCCAAAATGCTTTTCTTTTTCAGAAACACCCACTCTTTCTTCCAAACAAAGGAGCAAAGCGGAAAATACAATTTCAAATATGGTATACCCAACCCTACTCTTTGCATCTTGTAAAATTGTGTATTTAACTTATTTTTTTTTCCGCTGTCACAAACAAATTTGGGTATATCTTTCTGTCATAGCTTAAATGGTGCATCAGTTGTCAAAATAGGCATTGTCTGAAACAAAAACATCATTCTAGACAAGACATTCATTTTTATCACAGAAATTCTCCCCAGTAATGACAGTTGTATTTTCTCAAAACTTTATATTTTAAAACTTCATTCCATGTCTTAACGTAGTTATTTTGAATACAGTTCAATATATGTCATAATGATAGCCAGATACTTTACCTTCTTCTCAAATTTAAAACCCATTTTACTCATCAGTTCTGCTTGATCTTTTACTTTCTCATTTTTGTTAACATCTTCATCTTTTGTTTATTAATCTGAAAATCTGCAAATACACTAGATTCTTTTAATTTGTCCATTAATATTTCAATGCCCTTTAAATGATGTTCCAGATCCAACACAAAGTCAACTGCAAAATTCCTCAATTTATAGGTTTTGTTTTTAATCTTTATTCCCATAATAATCTCATCTTCTTCAGTATTTCAAAAAACAAAATACACAAGAGAAGAGCCAGTGGAAATCCCTGTTGTTCCTTTTTTGTATCTAGCAGGGTTTTGTTATATCTCCATTAATAATTATTTGTACTTTCTGTGAAGTGTAGATTAAGTTTAATAATTTCATCATTATCTTTTTTTCATAATTTATATGTTAGCCACTCCCTTGCTTTATTTGCTTTTGTTGTTGTTGTTGCTTTATGTCATTCCTTTTTATTTCCATTTTTGTGGTGGAATATAGTCTGCAATCTCAGGAGGGAGAGGCTGCATGCCAGAGGGCAAAGAGATGGTGAACCTTAAATAGTTTGGTTAGCAAAGAGCTAAGAAGCGTCCTAGAAATTCTTAGAGTACATTTACAGTGATGCATATAGCAAGATTTTTGTCTATTGGTGAAGAAGAAAAAAGGAAACAGTTCAGAAATAACTCCACGTGTCTACCATAGTTTAAGATTATCTGGGACACTACACATCCTCTTCATGACCTGTTTTCCCTGTTACCTTCTGGGAGGAGGCTTCGTGGTATCCAAAGCAGAACACCCAGATTCAACCATAGCTTCTTTCCATACAGCATTAACCTTGTGAACTCTCAAACTTCCTCCTCCTTCTATATATTCAAGATGGACACTATTTAATATTTATTTGTTATGTATTATGTAGGGGTGTGGGTCTGTACATATGTTGTTTATAGTATGTCTAGGTGTGTGTCATGTTTTTCTTTCACTTTGAGAGCAGGCAACTAAATTTCATTTTTGATGTGTGCTATTGTGCCCACAGTAGAAAAATAACAATAAAGGTTATCTTATCTTGTCTTAGTTCTTGGAGCTCTTATGTTAACCTAGATAATTCTCATTGTAAAAGCTTAATTTATTAAGAAATACATAACCACTCTGAAAACGTCTTTCTTTTTTTCTCTTGGTTTTATCCAAAATTATGTGTTCTCTTGACTTTTCTTTTTAAGTTCACTTAAAGGCTTTATTTGTACACATTTCTATGCATTCTATATGTATTGAATGCAAATGGGCAATTTCATGATCTCTCCTTTTTCCAGAGAGACTTTGTCAATCTAAATTCACTGTCAGGCCACTCACCTCTATGGCAATACTATCTCCACTCCTTCAGAGATGTTTACTTTGTCATTAATCCTGGGAGCTCCTGGATTTCAGGATTTCTTGATTCGGTTTTGGTAATCATTTTTCCAGGACAGATTATCTTTTTTTTATCTTTAGAACTTTTCAATCTTAATAGCATCCTTGAACATACCCAACTGACATTAGCAATATAAACTTAAGAGATGAAATCCTTTAGTGACCTTCTTCTGCAAAATTATATAATGAGGAAGTATGTATTAGCACCAGGTAATTATGTCCCAATGGCAAAAACAAGATGACCCCTCCATGTTTACATCTGATTTTTATTTCTTCTCATGCAGACTTCAGTATTCCCTGACCGATGCTCTTCAACTCCTGCATAACTGATAAATATTTGACAAACTTCAAGAGGATTTTAGTGGGGTTTTTTCTGCTCCCTCTGAGAATAGCCACAATTACACAGCTAATTCCCTCTGCCAGTCTCTGCATTTTTCATATTCCATTTGTTAACCTAACAACCGGTGTATGATGAACTATAGCCTACATTTTCTTTTAAAAACTCCAAAAAGAATTGGCAAGACTTCCTTTGATCAGGGATTCACTCTTACAGTGATGAAAACACCGCTTTCCCCTATTAGGCTTGGTAGTTATACACTTCATTTGAACCTTCTGCTTTCTATCAAAAAATAAATGGCAACTGTCTCCAAAATAATGGGGATTCAGATGTCAAATGATTGCATCCCCATTCTTCCATGCTTGGAAATAATTAAACAGGGAGATGATGTTCTGAAATGGCAGTTTCCACTTTTTATGTTCTAATTCCTTTTGTTCTTCTAGTTATAGAAAGATGTAGAAAAGGGCTGGATGTCTCAACCAGTAATATCTGATGCCAAAAAGACTCCTATCATCTTGGATCAGTTCACCTTTCTTCTTCTTGGGGCCAAATTAATAAAGAACATTATTAAAAAACCAGACAACTGCTCTTTAGGCTTTTCTCAGATTCAAATTGGAGCCAGTACAAGTAGTCCTTGACTTACGACCACAGTTGAGCCTAAAATTTCCATTGTTAAGTGAGACATTTGTTAAGTGGGTTTTGACCCATTTTATGAGCTTCCCTGACACAGTTGTTAAGTGAATCACTGCAGTTGATAAGTTAGTGACCTGGTGGTTAAGTGAGTATCACTTCTCCATTGACTTTGCTGCAAAAGGTGATCACATGACTTTGGGACACAGCAACGGTCATAAGTATGAATCAGTTGCCAGGCATATGAATTTTGATCACATGACCATGAAGATGCTTCAAGGGTTGTAACTGTGAAAAACGGTCTTAAGTCACCTTTTTCAGTCCCATTGCAGCTTTGAACCATCGCTAAATGAACTTTTGTAAGTCAAGAACTACCTGTATTGTCGACAGGAGTGAACTGTAACAAGTATGGAGTACTGCTAAAAGTGGAGAATATTTGGTCTATAATTCAATATTTTATTGAATTACGCATCGCAGCATTCTTCACTGATGTCAAAAATTGGAGGGCTATTAATTGCTTCTTCTAACTGGATAACATGAGGAACATTCAAACTTTCTCCTCATTTTCTTGAAAAAAACTAGCTTTTTTTTGGTTGTATACAGATTTTCTTTACCTTGTGACTTTCTTCAAATAGTAATAACTTTATTTTGCAAAGCTTTAAGCCCTTAATCCATTTGAACCTATTTCCCTTCACTGAAGGAGGAAATAAAAATACTGTATTGTTTTCTACCTCCTGTACCTTATATACCAAAGTGGCAGAGAAATTGAATGTAGTAATTTTATTTTTCTAAGTACGTCAGAAATGCTTTCGATCGTGCATTAAAAACTATTTCTAATTTGTATTAGTTAATCTCTTGGTCTACGTGTGTGTGTGCTAATGCACACATACGCATGGTACATAACTGTACTTTAGAGCTTTTTAGCACTGTCTTTGCTCTTTTTAGGAGAGTTTATATACTTCAATCATAAACATTTTTAGTATACTAGGTATTCTAATAACAGCTATGCAGTTGCTATTCTAGAGACAGCAGATTCTGTTTGCTCTCAACAAGTGGTCATTCAGATTTTTTGCAAAGGAAATGTATTACTGGAGGACACTAGGAAATGAAGGAAGGACTTCAAAGGGACCAACTTAAACTACTTTATCGTTTTAATCAACTGAATATTATCTCACTTCTGGAAGCTTGATTCCAGAGATAGATATAATTGGACAACTGCCAGGGCCCAATACATGCTGAGGGAGCCCTATGTCACTCATCCCTGACTATCCTTGCCTTTCAAAAGGCACTAAAGCACTGTTATTCAAACTTGGCAAACTTTAAGATGTGTGGCCTTCAACTCCCAGCCAGCTGGCTGGGGAATTCTGAGAGTTAAAGTCCACACATCTTAAAAGATGCCAAATTTGAAAAACACTGTGATAAAGAATGGTTGTGTCAATGGGCCTAGGCATCTGGTTATGGTTTACAGACTGGTAGATAATGATTGATCCATGACTTGCACTGTATTTGTATGTTTTTATGTTTGGGTTTTTAATGTTGGTTTTAATTGGTTTCTGAAATTTGTTTTTGAGGGTTATTGTGCTTTTCATGTGTTTTGTTTATTGGTTATATAATTATTTGTTTCCTTTTAACTATGAAAACCACACAGCCTCCTGAATGTGACTTGGGCAACTATGAAAATGGAATGAATGAATGAATGAATGAATGAATGAATGAATGAATGAATGCTGATCCTGCAACAAGGCTGCTCTTAAATGTGAGAGAAGGTGATTGTTTGTTTTGCTTCATATTTTAGATTATCTAAAACACAATGTGGCTCATAGCCAGACCAAAACAGGATAGTGATTACATAATGGGCATTACCAAGTAGAACATTCTGAGGCATTTCATTCACAATTTAGAGCACTGAAAACCTGGAACAAAGTATAATTGTGCACATGCATTATTTCGGTAGGCTCTTGCATACAGGTGAAACTCAAAAAAATTAGAATATCGTGCAAAAGTTCATTTATTTCAGTAATGCAACTTAAAAGGGGAAACTAATATATGAGATAGACTCATTACATGCAAAGCAAGATAGTTCAAGCCGTGATTTGTCATAATTATGATGATTATGGCTTACAGCTCATGAAAACCCCAAATCCACAATCTCAGAAAATTAGAATATTGTGAAAAGGTGCAATATTCTAGGCTCAAAGTGTCCCACTCTAATCAGCTAATTAAGCCATAACACCTGCAAAGGGTTCCTGAGCCTTTAAATGGTCTCTCAGTCTGGTTCAGTAGGAATCACAATCATGGGGAAGACTGTTGACCTGACAGTTGTGCAGAAAACCATCATTGACACCCTCCATAAGGTTACCACCTAAGCAGGAACCAGGTTTGGAGACACCCAGTTCTCTATTTTTACTGGCAGACATGTATTCAACTGTCTTATTTTGAACCTGGGTTTAGCACCATTTCAAAATTGCACCCTATCTGGAGTTTTGGGATCGCCCAGACTTAGCTTCCCAAGGCATACTGATACTAAACCTGTCTCAGTCTCTGTGTCCACATATACCTTTCCTATTATTGATACAGCCCTGGAACATGAGGCAGGATGAAAAAAAAACACAATTTCCTCACTCTAGAAGAAAAGAGGGTGGACACAAACACTGCAGTTGTGCCCTGAGGCACAACCCTAGGGTTAGATCTTTCTCCATTCCCGAATCATTGTCATGATTGGACAAATGGAATTAAAGCCCAAGGATTCAGCCACTGTCTTTATTTTGTGTGCTTTGATAGGTAAATACTCTGGACAAAACTATTGTTGTCTTGAGTGAGCCAGAGAAACCACCATAGGACCAGGAAAGGGGTTAGCAATAGGGCTAGCAAGTTCTTGTCAGAACAGTTTACTGCCAAGTCAAGATGGGTGGACAATGTTCAAATCAGACCCTCTCCTTACTTAAATGTTCCTCACTGATGGACATTTTGATTTGAATTACTTGTTAATATTGTTGGTGGTGGTATTTGATGTGTTTTAATAAGGAATTGTCCATGATTAGTGTAATACCGAATGTATTAATATACAGGTGAAACTCGAAAAATTAGAATATCATGCAAAAGTTCATTTATTTCAGTAATGCAACTTAAAAGGGGAAACTAATATATGAGATAGACTCATTACATGCAAAGCAAGATAGTTCAAGCCGTGATTTGTCATAATTGTGATGATTATGACTTACAGCTCATGAAAACCCCAAATCCACAATCTCAGAAAATTATTTATTTATTTATTTATTTATTTATTTATTTATTTATTTATTTATTTATTTATTTATTTATTTATTTATTTATTTATTTATTTTTGGGACTTATATGCCGCCCTATCTCCCAAAGGACTCAGGGCGGCTTACAACAATAAAAAAACAACAATACAAAAATTAAAAATGAATTAAATAACAGCCCCAAAATAAATTAACTACAGTTAAAAATTAAAACATATTTAAAAACCCATCATCAATCCAGGTCAGCCTGATGAAAGAGAAAAGTTTTGAGGTCGCGGCGAAAGGACCGGAGGTCCGGGGCCATCCGAAGCTCAAGGGGAAGCTGGTTCCAAAGGGCTGGTGCTCCCACAGAGAAGGCCCTCCCCCTGGGGGTCACCAGCCGACATTGTCTGGCCGACGGCACCCTGAGGAGGCCCTCTCTGTGTGAGCGCACTGGGCGATGGGAAGTCATCCCCGGTAGCAGACGGTCCTGCAAGTATCCCGGACCTAAGCCATGTAGGGCTTTAAAGGTAAGTACCAGCACCTTAAATCTCACCCGGAAGACAACTGGTAGCCAATGCAGCTCACGCAGGAGGGGTGTAATATGGGAGTATCGGGATGCTCCCATCACTACCCGCGCAGCTGCATTCTGCACCAGCTGAAGCCTCCGGGTGGTCTTCAAGGGCAGCCCCATGTAGAGAGCATTGCAGTAATCTATCTGAGAGGTAACGAGTGCATGAGTGACCGTATGTAGGGCATCTCAGTCCAGATAGGGGTGCAACTGGTGCACCAGGCGAACCTGGGCAAATGCCACCCTGGCCACGACCCCAATATGATCTTCAAAACTGAGTCGTGAGTCCAGGAGGACGCCTAAATTACGCGCCCTATCAACGGGAGGCAACACCTCTCCTCCCATAACCAAAGATGGAGCCTCTTGGACAAGTTGAGATGCCAGTACGTAAAGCCACTCAGTCTTGGCCAGGTTGAGCTGGAGCCTGTTCTTCCCCATCCAAATCCGTACTGCTTCCAGGCAACGGGACATCACGTCGAGGGCATCACTGGCTTGGTTTGGGGTGGAGATAAAGAGCTGGGTATCATTGGCATATTGATGATACCTCACCCCAAAACCACGGATGATCTCACCCAGTGGCTTCATATAGATGTTGAACAGGAGGGGCGAGAGCACCGACCCCTGAGGCACCCCACAATTAAGGGGCCTAGGGGTTGACCTCTGCCCTCCTGTCAACACCATCTGCAAGCGGCCCGAGAGGTAGGAGGAGAACCACCGTAAAACGGTGCCTCCCACTCCCAACCCAGCAAGACGTCGCAGCAAGATACCATGGTCGATGGTATCAAAAGCCGCTGAGAGGTTTTATTTATTTATTTATTTATTTATTTATTTATTTATTTATTTATTTATTTATTTATTTATTTATTAAGTGAGGATCAGTTCAGCCTGTCTCAGTAATGGCCTGAGGGTAAGAGGAAAGCAACATCATGGGGACGTGGCAGACTAGAAAAGCTGCCAGGTTATGTTCATGCCACAGTTAGATTCTAGTGGACGAAACCTCGGGGATACCTTAAAGCCTATGGGATACTTCTAACTTTTTACTGCTGTTTATAGGCTATGGATCCTTTCTGTATACTAGGCCATTGCCCTTTCAGCTCTGTTGTCAAATGGATTTCTTTGGATTTTTATTTTTTGCTTAATATTTTGCAGATGGTTCAGAAAATTTCCCCAGTGAGTTTCAGTAAAAGAAAAGTTCTCATTGTACTTGCTGTATTGTATTTTAATGTAGATGTACTGCAAATACTGCAAGCTGTCTGGTTACATGGGAGAGATTCTCCAAATAAAAAGCTCCTATTGTTCAAAATTGTGATACATTTGCTTTCCCTCTTTCTTTTTTCTTTTTTATTTACATTGATAAGGATCAAGTTCCATCTAATTTCTTCCTTCACCCTCTTAATTGTTTCCTTTAAATGGTAACAGAATCCAATGCTTCTTTTCCTTTCCTAGTGGAACAAGGCATTGCAAAATATTTCACTGTCAAAGGACGTAATCAGGATAAATATATGTGAAGAGTACCTACACTGAAGCCTGGAGGACTACTTAACAGGCTACAGTTTCCTGTTTCCAATTGCTTACATTTTGAAATTCAATAAGGTTGAGCTAACCCAACTCTCTTAGGTCCATCTAAGCTTCAAAAAATTGCAGGAATCCATTTTTAGAACATGGCTACAGAATCCATGATTGCATGATAGCCTTTAACAAACAGTTCTGTAACTAATACACATTCATGCACGTTGCTCAGAGAAAAATGTATGTAGCACTGTGACTTCCATGCTGGGGGAAAAAAAGCATTTCAGCTACTAATTGATGCCTTCAGGAGAGCAGCCTTCATAATTACCATGTCATTGAAAGCTGCACCTCAAGAAAAAAAAAGAACAAAAAGAACAATACGATTAAGACTTTACACAGTTGCTGGAGGACAACATTTTAATAATTATGTTTAGTCTCCAGCAGGGATGCTACAAGCACTCAAACAGGAAGGGGAAAGTATCGTTTTACAAATCTCTGATAAAATATGCTAACAAGAAATGTAAAAAGGAAGCTTATGGCTGAGCAGGGGCACAAGCCTTCAAATAACTCTTGCAGCCTCCAGAACGTAGCTCCCCTAGACTAAATGTAATAAGTACTATGAGCTGTTACTTAGGCTTATCTCCTGCCACATATGAATTCAGCTTTCCCCTAGAAAAACAAATCCAACTGCTCTAGGTCTGCCATCTTCTTGACATAATTACATCACTGCCCTGCCGTTGTAGCTTTTCACTTCCAAAACTGAAAAAAAATCAAAAATTATGGTTCTCATCTCCTGAAAATTTGGCAACACATTCTTAAGAGGTACTGCCTAAAATACCAAGAGATGCAAATACTTCTCCCCTAAAGCAAATATACATGCATACCTTTATTTATGTGATTGGATCTTCATCCAAACTTATTTTCCCCCTCCTATTTGAAGCTTCCCCCCCCCCATTTGATAACTTAAGTTACAGGAATTTATTATTCCTATAACTATATTAGATAATTTAGACGTCTGTTTCTTGGTATCTAGAACTTCTATGAGAGTTTAATGTGAAATAATGGCACCTACTGTATCTTTACCTTTAAATAAATAGGGATATTTTACTTGCATTTAGTTCTTTGTATACTCATCACCATTCACTATACAATTATACCAGTAGTGGACAAGCTTTTTAAAGCCATTACTAAAGAATGTCACACTTTGTATCTTTAACAACATCCAGACATTCCTATCCATCTTTTCTGTCTCTTTATTTTGTATCAAACAGATACCCAGAAAGTATTCCTTTGATTGTCCCAAAGGTGTTTTTTTTTCAAGAGGCAACTGGATTTTCTTATTTTTCCTTGAAGGCATTTCACTTCTCATCCAAGAAGCTTCTTCAACTGAGAGCTGAAGAAGCTTCTTGGATGAAAAGTGAAACATCTTCAAGGAAAAAGAAGGAAGTCCAGCTGCCTCTTGGAAAAGCACCTTTGGGACAACCATGACCTGGATGACTGAATATCTCCATAGACATATTCCTACAATTCTTAGAAACAATGGAAGTCACAGTTTACCAAGCCTGGACTATATGCACAAATCATCTTATATTGAAGAATGTCAGTAATGTGACTCACACATTCCTCTGAAATATGAAGCTTAATATGAAGCTTAACAAATTTCAGGGTTGACTCAGCCTTCCATCCTTCCGAGGTAGGTAAAATGAGGACCCAGATTGTTGGGGGCAATTAAGCTGACTTTGTAATAATGCCACGGGGGGGGGAAAGCCCTAATAAGCAGGCATATACATAGAATGAAGGCTACTGCTAAGTTTGTAAGCCGCCCTGAGTCTTCAGAGAAGGGCAGGATATAAATGGAATTTTAAAAAAAGAAAAGAAATCCCTTTGAGTAATGCATGGATTGACTTTATTTGGGGGGCACAGTGATGCACTGTGCTCACACAAATACGCACAAATTATCTTATATTGAAGAACGTCAGTAATGTGACTCACACATTCCTCTGAAATACTGTATGAAGCTTAACAAAAAAAATCCCTTTGAGTAATTCATGGATTGACTTTATTTGGGGGGCACAGTGATGCACTGTGCTCACACCAATACAGTCGTCACTATAAGGAACCTGCGTTTGAGAGTGAATTTCAATTGGATGGACTCCTTTAGTAGTCAAAATCCAATCATGCTTCATTGCCTAAAGCACATGAGTGCTTACTGCAGGTTTTCATTTCATGAACAGCAGCAACACAATCTTTTCTCACTGAAATTTCCCGCCAAAATAATTGAAGATATAGATGCTAAATAATTTATTAAAGCTTTGGTGAATCAGCATTGCCATGTGTTGTTAACCTATAACATTGACAGCATTATTTTTCATTCAGCCCTGGTAGATGTATGGACTTCTAGTCCCAGAATAATCTAACCAGAACCATCATTGCTGAGAATTCTAGGAGGTGACGTCCACAAATCTGAAAGTTTCCGAGTCTGCAAAACATGGACTTAGACAGATAATAAGAAACATTATAGCCTCACTTCACAGTTAAATTTCAAAATTTGGATCTAGATTTTTCTCAATTGAACCCTCTCCCCACCCCATGCCACACTCTGCCAATGACATCTTCTAACATGCTATATGTCTATATTTTTATTTTTTCCTATTTATTTATTAGCTTTGTTAAGGCTGCCCAACTTCAATAAGAGTCTGGGAGATTTGGAACATAGTTTTTTTGTCTAAACTGACAAACAGATCTTTGTTATTGGTGATTTGTTTGAAAGAGTTTTCAACTATGGATTATGAAACTGGCTTGCTTATTACTAATTTGTTTTAACTACACTTGACAGCCTGATTAGCACTGAACTATGGATGATAGAAATTTGAAAACAACTTTCATCTCCTTTCCGTAGCTTCATCAGAAGAAAAAGGAAGTGATCTATTTGGCTTATTCCTATTACACTAAGGGCATCTTTGAATAGACTCTACAGATGTATGATCTTGTGCTATTATCTGAGTTGATTGTTTGTTTATATATTTATTTGTTTTTTTCTGGATCAGTTGCAACATGTCCTAAATTGCAAAGGGGGAAAAATCTGATGTTTCCATTTGCAATTCTGAAGCTTTGGGAAATGTGGACAGGACATTTTGCATGGTAGACTCTTGACTCAATCAGCTTCTGGCTCTTGGGTACAAACCGGTCTCTTCCTTCCTTCCTATAGATTTTCAGCTGCTGCAGTGCCCTGGCAGTGTTGCTTCTCCTCCATCATAACAAGGCTTTGCATCTCCTCTTCCTCAATAGCAGCCATCCCTGGATTGGGAAGCCCTGCTCACTATCACTCCTGCACTGCACTCTATATGAGGCTGTCCTTGAAAACAACTTCAGTTGGTTCAGATTGTGATAGTTCTGGGCACCCCACAATTTACCAATGTTAGACCCACTGATATGTCAAGTTGTATTGGGCCCCTGTTTCTTTCCAGGTGAAATTCAAAGTAATAGTTAACACTTTTATTAAAACTCTGTATGCCATGGGGCCAGTTTATCTATGGGGCCACATCTCCCTGAGGGTATCTACACATCCCACTAGTTTGGATAGGGTGGACTTCCTCCAGGTTCCCTCTTTTAAATGTTGTCATTTGATGGTACTAGGAATCAGGACTTTTCCGTAGCTTTGCCTGCTTGTAGATCAGGTCCTCCTTTTGGATGGCCACAAAGACATAAATAAATAAATAAATAAATAAATAAATAAATAAATAAATAAATAAATAAATAAATAAATAAATAAATAAATAAATAAATAGAAGGATACTGATTGAATACCTTTGTGGCAATTGGCCAAGTGGAACGAATTAATTTCTCCCTAGAATTTGGTTGGTGCCTTGCACAATTTTGCTTGACTGAAATGTGTATATATTGTTCAGATGAACTTTACTTCTTAGGCAATTTTCATGGGAATTAGGGATTTCTCCCTCTATTCCCAGTACCATGTTGACTCACTAGGGACATCTTGCAAGGTTGGTTATTTTAACACAACAGCCACATTGCTTCACTAAACAGCTTGCTTTCCCCTATGTAATATTTGCAAGAAAAGACTCAGGAGCAGGAGGAAATTGAAAGGATGCAAAATACTATAGTTTGATCTACCCTTGCCCAGAAGATGAGAACATCTCTGCAATTTGTTGGTTCAGTTTTTTCAGCAGGATCTTTAGCTTTCTGAATGTATATAATAGAAAGTTGGCATAAGGAACGAAGAGGCACATATTGGAAGAAAACTTTTCCAAAGATGTGTGATTTGATTAAAATATAGGCTTCACCAAAGATGAACAACCTACACTCAAAGGATGTTGGCATTTTTTGTGGCACATGAGGACTTGATTAAATTCGGTGGGTCTTAGAATTCCTTTTAAAGCTATTTTTTATGGCTGCTGTTTTAAACTCACGTATATAACAAAGAGTCTGGTGGTATACAGATTAACAAGTTTTGTTACTGTATATCATTACACGCCATTCTATGAAATGCCTGCAATCTGATGAAGCAAGCCATGATCTACAAAGCCTTAATAAATGTGCAATAATAAATGTACAATCTGTGAAGGTTTGGTTAAAATTGGGGATTTAAATTTCCTTTTAAAATAATTCCTGATATCTAGCAGAATAAAATGTTACTCAGTAAATTTTTCTGAATATTGTACATAATATACCATACATTGAATTGTTAATGTATTATTTTTCCTCTGATATTGTAGTTTTATATATGCATTTATCCTTTCCAACGTAGGGAAAGCATTCAACCACATCACCACCCTATTTCACGTCCTAGATGGTGCAACCCAGATGCAGAGATTTATGAATTCATCTTTTGTCCTTAGGCAGGCTCATCTCCCATTGTCATTGAAAACTGTGCCTCTTGAACAGTCTGGGCTACACTTCTGTGATTCCTTATTTCTGTGATACTAAATATGAAATAATGTAATTGCAATTCACGCTGAACTGAACCTTTCTCCTCCTCCTCCTGGTTCTGTCATATGTGGGATGGAGAAAAATTAAAAGTCCAGCAAAAAAGGAAGAAAATTGGAAGAAAAGTCACATTGTGGCGAGGCATGGGGGCTTGCTTTACAAGTTATCAAGGAGAGGAGTTTTTTCCTCTGTCTCTCTATTTTTAAAATATCTAGGGCCTTTTCATAGCAAGTGCACACATTTATCTCATAGGTTTGCAATTTTTCTAAAGTGCCCATGTGAACAACACTATTTAGTATAGTAATATGGTTATTCCTTTGAGACTATGTGGGATTTTTTTTAAAAAAACAAACAAACTAAAAGAAGATAACCTCTTGGATGCCTGGGAACCCTTGTGTCTTCTAATCTAATCTAATGTAATTTTTATTTTCTATAAATACAACATTTTGCCCATGAAAGAGGAAGGAGAAAAATGTTTTGCAAGGAATGAAGAATTTCTCAAAGAGGAGATACGAACTGACCCAGCACTAGTTGCAACTAGTTGAGACCTATCATTTATTTCACATAAAGAAGAATGGTTGTTGTGCTAATCTACCTTATCAAGGACAAAATGAGATGATGACAATTGTGTACACTGCAAAGTATTTCTCGAAGTAAGTCAGGTTACAAATAAAATAACTCTTTAAAAATATGCATATTTGTCCTGGGTACTTTTAAGTTCCTGCATATCTAAGTTCTTCCTCCCTCACCGCCCCCCCCCTCTTTTTCTTTACTTCTTTGATTAGCTTGATTAGCTTAGGGACTATCTTAGCTGAAACAGTAACTACTTTTTCTACATACATTACAGATGTAATTTTTCTAATGCTAAGCACATTATTTTCTCCTGGAAAAGATCCTTTATGCTAGCACATGAGAAAAAGGTAAAACAATTTTTCAAGAGGGGGAAAAACATGGCAGTTGATGTTTTGAGGGTTTTAAGAGAGCAAACCTGTTCTGCAATTTTTCATAAGTTTGGAGGCCTGTGTTGTTTTGTTCTAGAAGGGAAGTTTTATATGCATGTTGAAAAGGGAGATTGATCAAGTGGACCTACAATCACCATCTTTCTATTTCCTAGCCAAGGGCTTCCTTCTGTATGCCAAGACCATTTCTTCATATTTGTCAGAGTTTCACCCTGGGCTCAATAATAAATCTCTCTTTAGGAATTCAAAGCCTCAGTTGGGAATTACCATCAAAGAGTCAAGGACAAATCTCTGATAGATATATTGCAGTTATTGCAGATATGAGAATGCTTAATAATTAAGATCATCTTGATTGCAAAACCAAGTAATAAAGTCCTTTGCTTATAACAGCCCCAGGTTTCAAATTTTGTCTCTTCATTCCACCCTTAGTCTCAGATGTGGAAAGCATCTCTGCATATTATGATAATGGTCTTCATACTTTTGTTGTTGTTGTTCAGCTTTAGTTCTGACAAAGCTGGCCCTGGATCTCTGTAGCAGGCTGTAAGAATAACCTTCAGGGTTAGGAGAAAGACCTGGGCATAGGTATTTTGATATATTTTTTTTCAACCTCCAGGTGGACTCAATGACTCTCTAAAAGAATTTCAAATGACCAGCTGCCTGCAAGGAGTATAAATCCTTCTATTCCCCAACATCCAGTCAGAACTGAAGAAGCTTCTTCGATGAGAAGTGAAATGTCTTCAAAGAAAAACAAGAAAGTCCATCTGCCTC
Source organism: Vipera ursinii (assembly GCF_947247035.1). Lineage (NCBI taxonomy): Eukaryota > Metazoa > Chordata > Lepidosauria > Squamata > Viperidae > Vipera > Vipera ursinii. The sequence continues at coordinate 138,384,424 of NC_139516.1, read as the reverse complement.
GTGAAAAAGCATCTTTGGGACCCCTGGTTTGCCTTTACGGTTTGATTTACTTCAGACAAGACTGGTGGGGCTGCTGCAGTGGTGGGATTCAGCCAGTTCGCACCAGTTTTTGTTGCCCAGAATGGACTTTTGGAAGTGGCATTCACACAGACAACTGATTGTTCACATATCTGAATCCCACCACTGGGCTGCTGGCCCTGGTTACTCATCTAGCAGCCTTGAGTCTTACAGCCCATTTTTCACCAAATGTCCAGGAACTCCAGCACCTAGCACTTTCCTTATAACTTGGGTGATGACCAAGCTGGTATGTGTTTCTGTAAATTATGCCTCACCAATTTTTTATGGGACAGACACTGTTCGTCTGGCTGTGATCTGAAACATCTAGAGTGGATAGGTCTTCCCTTAGTATTTTCTTGCCTATTTTGAATTGTATTTCTATTTTGTCTTTTATGATATTACTTTTGATAGGTTGGAGTATGTGTGTGTGTGTGTGCGTGTGTGTAAAGACAGAATAAAAGAATTAAGCACTTCTGTCTTTTTCCCTGCTACCCATCATCTCCTTGCTATCTTCTCCCAATAAATAATAATAATAATAATAATAATAATAATAATAATAATAATAATAATAATAATAATAATAATAATAATAATAATAATAATAATAATAAAATAAAAGTTGGAAAGGACCTTGGAGGTCATCTAGTCCAACTCCCTGCTCAGGCAGGAAACCCTATACCATTTCAGACAAATGGCTGTCCAGTCTCTTCTTAAAAACTTCCAGTGTTGGAGGATTCACCACTCCTGGAGGCAGGTTGTTCCACTGGTTAATTGTTCTAATTGTCAGGAAGTTTCTCCTTAATTCTAGGTTGCTTCTCTGCTTGATTAGTTTATATCCATTGTTTCTCGTCCTGCCTTCAGGCGCTTTGGAAAATATCTTGACTCCCTCTTCTTTGCGGCAGCCCCTGAAATATTGGAACACTATCATGTCCCCCCTCTCCCTTCTCTTTATTAAACTAGACATACCCAAGGGACGTGGTGGCTCAGTGGGTTAGGACGCTGAGCTTGTCGATCAGAAGGTCAGCAGTTTGGCGGGTCGAATCCCAAGTGCCACGTAACAGAGTGAGCGCCTGTTATTCGTCCCAGCTTCTGCCCACCTAGCAGTTCGAAAGCACGTAAAAATGCAAGTAGAAAAATAGGGACCACTACGGTGGGAAGGTAACAGCGTTCCATGCGCCTTTGGCATCTAGTCATGCCAGCCACATGACCACGGAGACGTCCTCAGACAAATGCTGGCTCTTCGGCTTTGAAACGGAGATGAGCACTGGCCCCTAGAGTCGGAAACGACTAGCACGCATGTGCGGGGGAACCTTTACCTTTACCTTTACCTTTACCCAATTCTAGGAATTGTTCCTTATATGTTTTAGCCTCCAGTTCTCTAATCATGTTTGTTGCTCTTTCTAGAGTCTTAACAGCTTTTTTACATCATGGTGACCAAAACTGAATGCAGTATTCCAAGTGTGGCCTTACCAATGCATTGTAAAGTGGCATTAATACTTCACTTGATCTTGATTCTATTCTATCAAAAGGTCAATTTTTTCTGTCTCTCCTACTGGCTCTTGAAATTAGAAGTCCAAGCTCAGTAGTTATTTGTAATCTAAGAAGTTCACGATGATAAGTATGTCAAAATATTTTCCATTATTGTTCTCCAGAGCTAGGAATCACCAAGAAGCCATGAAGCAAATTATAGTGCTATACACAAATCCACCACTAGATATCATTCAAAGTCCATTTTCCACTCTTAAATCAAAGGATTGCTTTCTTATATTTTGCCTCACTGTTTGCTTTTTTTCCAAAGAAAAAATCTTAACAGTTATCTCAGTTCTCAAATTTATCAAAACTGTAGCTTTATGTTACTTCCACTTCAGTATTGATGTTTCTGTCTCCCATAAAATTAAAACACAGCTTCCGTTTACATTCATAGGTTTTAGGCTTCTTGGGAGCCTTTCCCAGGAAATTCAGTTGTAAAATAGTAAAGAAAGGATCAATATTCTCACCCAGTTCCAAACATGCTGTTTACAAAGTGTTAATTGGTGCTTTTTCTTCTTCGGTTGTTAGCAGCTAATGGCCGGCCACAGGAATGTAGCCAGTCTTTCCCCTGCTGGTTTGGAGGGCTTTCCTTGGATCGAACGGAAAGACCGCTGTCTCTCCATGATCAACAAGGAACCTTTCCTACTTCATTGCTTCTTCAATACGATTTTAAGTGTTTTTAGGCTCCCCGGCAGGGTGAAATCGGGTGTGGAAGGCAGAACCCTGCCTTCCTATGTCCTGTTTTGCTGCAACGCAAACTGGAAGTCTCCATTTCTAGTTTTATTTGTGGGTGGGATTCCTTGTTTTCATCTCTATGATAATATGACACTTTGTGGCTCCTGATAACAAGGTGCTATAAAACAATAAACATTGGGTTGCAAAGGTGATTTTATTTTTACTACTGAATTTTGTATGATATCTTTTCTACAGAATAAAAATACATATTGTCTTAAAAACTGTATTATTTACTTTTTCAACAGAGTCATACTGTTTAGCTGAGGTTCCCACAGAATCTGAAAACAGTTAAAGAAATATTTTAGAACGGTATTATCTGGATGTTTCATTGTTTTTATACTATGTCACATTAAGAAAAAAATAGCATTTTATTAACATTCCATTTACCTATAATCTTATAACTGCTTATATTGCAATGCAAAATATTATTGTATCAAATAATACCCCCCCACACAAAAAAAACCCACCTGGATTTGTATAAGAACTATTTTTGATGTATTCAAAGAAAGTGTGCAGCTAAAAGGTTAAAATTCTAATGAGGGAGGGTGAAGAGCAGCATTTCCAATTGTGACTTTCTAAAGTAGAGAGTCATCAATTGAAACATGTTTGTTTCTCTCCCAGAAATGGAAGGACAAATCTAACCATCATTGTCATCCAATTTTCTTTTCAGGATGCATAGAGAGTTAAACTAGGAACATATCTCTTTATTTTCTTCTCTGTAATCTTTTGCAGTTCTTTTTGCTTTTGGCTCTCCTTTGCTACTTCCTATAAAAAGAAATTCATAAAGTACGATCAGAATTAACTTCTAACACATTATATACTTATACTCATTGAGGCTATTCCAATTTCTTATTATCATGTAAGATGCTTACAGTTTTCAGTTTATCTAGCTCTTTGTGGACTTTCTGGATTTCCTCTTTTAGTTTTCTACATTCTTCATAATTTTCTGATTTTCTTTGCCAGCTCCTTGTTCATTTGCAGCCTGGGCAAAGGGAATATTTTTTATTTATTTTTATTTTTATTACATTTATATCCCACCCTTCTCCAAAGACTCAGGGCGGCTTACAAGCTTAGCAGTAGCCTTCATTCTATGTATATGCCTGCTTGTTAGGGCTTTCACACACACCCCAAGCGGCATTATTACAAAGTCAGCTTATTGCCCCCAACAATCTGGGTCCTCATATAAGAGAAGAGTAAGTGTCTATAAATGTGTACTGGTGATGTTATTTAGTTGGGTAACAAAATTTCTTCAAGAAACAACCAATCCCAGAGAGCACCAAAGGCCCCACGGTGTAACTTCTCTATCTGATTAAAACCGAATACATTTCCTTCACTCCTTCCTTAAATATAATATAGCTGCGATTAACACTAGTTGCTTTCTCATCACCTAGAATCATAGGGCTGAAAGGGACCTTAGAGGTCTACTAGTTCAATACCCTGCCCAAAGCAGGAGTTCTTATACCATCCCAGACAAATGAATGTCCAACCTTTTCTTGAAAGCCTCCAATGATGGAACACCCACCACTCTGGCAGGCAAGCTATTCCATTGGGTAATTGCTCTCACTGTCTCCTTAGTTCCAGATAGGCTCTCTCTTTCACGAGCTGCCATCTGTTCCTTCTTGTCCTGTCCTCAAGTGTTTTTTTGGAATAAGTCAATCCCCTCATCTCTATGACTGCCGCCCATGTACTGGAAGACAGCTATCAGGTCACCCCTAGTCCTTTTATTAGGCTAGATACAGCTAGTACCTTTAACCGATCATTGTATGATTTAGCCTCCAGGCCTCTTATCCATACCTTTCTCTGTACTCTTTCTAGATACTCAGCATATTTTTTTGTATTGTGGTGACTAGAAACAGTATTCCACATGTGGCCTCACTAGTGTGGTATACAGCAGTACTTACCTACCTCGGAAGGATGGAAGGCTGAGTCATTACCTATTAATCCACCCAATGACACAAAGACTAGTCATTAGAAATGGCACAGTCCATTTAAAATGCAATGTTGGGGTGTGTTAGTGCAGGGAAACCGATCTTTTTGCATCTTTTCCCCAATAACACAAAGGGAGTTCAGAATTTCTCCCAAAATTCTGAAGGAAGGGGTTTTCCCCCACCCTCTGTGGTACAGAGGAAGGACTGCCCTTCTATCTCCACTCCAAACAAACAATATGGTTGATTATTCACCTTTGTTTCTTTAATGTTGTTTGTATTTTTGGAGACAGTATTGCCAAAAGAAGACAAAGGGCTGAATTAAGCTCACTCTTGAAGTATAGATGAAAGAAAGAAAGAAAGAAAGAAAGAAAGAAAGAAAGAAAGAAAGAAAGAAAGAAAGAAAGAAAGGAAGGAAGGAAGGAAGGAAGGAAGGAAGGAAGGAAGGAAGGAAGGAAGGAAGGAAGGAAGGAAGGAAGGAAAATGCAAGACCTCAGAAAACTGTCCTGTCTTCCCTTAATCCTTTTTCAAGCTACACTTACCCAACTTTTAATGCTTCTTCATTGAACTTTGCAGAGATTGGTAATAATAGAGAGAGCTTTATTTCTGTCTGGAGTCATATCCAGCTGCAACGTGCTTTAGCTGCTTTGTTCTAAAGCACTGTGCAGTTCTGGCAAAATGCTTGAGCTATAACGCCACATTTCGAAAATGAAGGTAAGTACATCAATCTGTTATCAATCTTACATTGTAACATCTTCCTATCCTTAATTTTCAAAGTAATTTATATATGCTTTCTCTAAACAAAATGTTGATATCTGTAGTTGGGACAAAGTATGGTAAATTTAGATTTTTAGCAGCTGTCCTTAAACAGATTTCAAATGAAAGCTTGTTTCAATTTAACATCTGAATGTTTCATTACCAGACTAGGTAACGTCAGCAGCAGGATTTTCTTGACCTATTTTCCTTAGTTTATAAATGTCTTATGTGCCAGTATGATCAGTTGGTCGTTGGGTTGTTCGTTTGGAGCTATATTTAAATTTAAATTCTGAGCAGCTGATTGGTTCTCTTGTGGATAGGTAGTTAGAATGGTCTGGTTGCTTACATACTGTATTCATATGCTGGCTCTAGATCAATATGCTTGTTAATTGCTCCTTTAGTAGAATACCAGGCTTCAATAAATTCACATATGTGGTGGGTGTTGGCATGCCCAAGGATTTTTGTTTCTTCCCAATCCGAACCTGGTGTTGTTTATCAGTGTGGTTTAAGATTGTGGATTTCTGGTTGTGCCTTTAAACAGCTAGTTGATGTTCATGAACCCTTGTTTTCAACTGCCTTCCTGTTTGTCCCACATAGAATTGGTTACAATTGTTGCAATTGATTTTGTATACTATGTTGCTGTTGTCTTCCTTCTGTATTTTGACTTTAGATAACTCTTTTCTGAGTGTAAATGTAGGTTTGTGGGCTATCATTATTCCTAGGTGTTGCAGTATTCTGGCAGTCATTTCAGAAGTTCCTTTGATGTATGGCAGGACTTGTTTTTGTGTTGTGGTTGGCTGTGTATTTTGTCGGGGTTTGGTTGATAAGCATCGTGTTAGGAAATTTTGGGGATAGCCATTGCAAAGGAAAACATCAAAAGGGTATTTCTCTTCTGCTTTTCTTAATAATTTGCTGCTGCACTGCTGCAAAATAATTACTTTGCTCTATTTGCAAAATTGTCAGAAATAAAAATTTAATCCTCTAGCTCTAAATAGCTTTTTTAAAACAGTATTAATCTTGCACTTATATACTGCTTCACAGTGCTTTATAGCCCTCTCTAAATGATTTACAGAGTCAGCATATTTTCCCCAATAATCTGGATCCTCATTTTACTCACCTCGGAAGGATGGAAGGCTGAGTCAACCTTGAGCGGGTGAGGGTTGAACTGCCAAACTGCTGGCAATCAGCAGTTAGCAGAATTAGCCTGCAATACTGTATTCTAACAACTGTGCCACCAGGATTCATATAAACCATATTATTCTTCAAGAAACTATTTTATCTCAAAACTGGGATCTGGAGGAAACCATATTAAAATTTGATTTGAATTCTTAATATATACAGTATGAATTTTGGAAATGTTGTTGCTTGGAAATAATCATAGGACAGGTCAGCAAAACCTGCTTGGATATATATTAATGAAAAGGGTTCATTTTTACCTACTCTGCTTTTGCAGCTAGCAGCACATAATAGGTAGCTTTCTGTAAAGTTAAATCAGGCTGATATGATAGGACCTGAAACTGAATTTGCTTGGGATTTTATTTATTTGTTCATTTATGTAACGGGGGTATTTGTGTTGAAGACGGTGTGAGGGGAAAATGGCAGATTTCCACAGGCTACACAATTTGCCAGATTGTATCCATACTTTTTTAAAATAGCAGGAAGATCCTCACTAACCACTGTTAATCACTTTTAAGCAACATTAACTCATGACATCACCTCAGTTTTGCCTCTAGCCAGTTTCAGGGACAGCTGAAGTTGCCTTTAGTTCAGGGGTGTCAAACTGCTGGCCCGCGGGCCAGACGTGTCATCAGGAAACCACACCCACACCATTGCTGGCAATAGTGAAAAAGCTCCAATACGTTGTGCGACGTCACGTGACATCGCAAGTTTGACATGTCTGCTTTAGTTGCTCTGCTGTTAAAATGATGTCATCATGATACTCTTCTTCCAATATAAACTTTGCTCTACAAATAATTGTCAGTGCCTCCATGATAGTGTTGATGACAGCCTGGTCAGAAACTAGGGTTCTCCCATCTTTAGTTTAATATAAGGTGTTTCTGGGCCTCCTGACCAGTAATTGTTTGGATTTCATTGCAGCTATCTGTAAATTGTGAAGAATTCATATGAAGTCAATGGTACAAAAATACTATTAAATCAGTCAGTCTGTACCAGCTTCTATCCATCTTTCCTCTGATACAGTTCTGGTCTGATTATCATAGAACAGGGGTCTTCAAACGTGGCCCTTTTATGACTTGTGGACTTCAATTCCAAGAATTCCTCAGCCAGCGTGCCTGGCTGAGGAATTCTAGAAGTTGAAGTCCACAAGTCATAAAAGGGCCAAGGTTGAAGACCCCTGTCATAGACGATATTGGTACACATACTGTTCTGGTTCCACTGTTGTGTGTAGTGACATTAAACTGAGAGATGTTATTTTGGACATACTATTCAATCTCAGCTGGTTCATTTAGAGCCTAACAGCCCCCAATACTAGGTCAGGACTTTCTCCATGTCCCTGGCACATCCCAGGGATATGCAGTTGGTTATCATCACTATATCAGTGATCCTACATCCCAAACTGATGGATGCCTTCCCCTCAGCAGCTTCATGTACTCAAGGGAGCAGCCACTGGATGACATCCCCTCTCTTCCCTTATTTCCATCAACTGAGACTATCCACTGAGGAAGTAGCAGAACCACTACTTGTTCTCAACTTCAAACACTTGTAAGCAGTCCAGAATACTTTGCTTAATAAAACTGAAGGCCCCTAGAAATGTAAAAGACCAAGAAGAGTGCACTTCCTAAGCAGGTCAAGCAAGTCCTGAGACTGTCATCCACCAGGGGATGTCAGTTTCTGCCCAAGTCTTGAATCCTACTACTTTTTCAACAATTTCCCTTAAAAAATGCTAAAGAAGCAGATAGAGAACATGTCTAGCCTACATGTGTTAGAACTGATGTACTCCGGGTGAGGTTCAAGGTCTTGGTGATGGTTTTTACGTCCTTACATGGCATGGGTCCGGAATACCTTGGGGACCACCTGCTGCCGGCGTCGACTCCCCTCCGCCCTGTGCGTTCCCACAGAGAGGGCCTCCTCAGGGTGCCTCCGGTCAGGGAATGCCGGCTGGTGGCCCCCAGGGGGAGGGCCTTCTCTGTGGGCGCCCCGGCTTTGTGGAATCAACTGCCGGTTGAGCTCCGGATGGCACCGGATCTCCGCTCCTTCCGGCGCGGCCTAAAGACCCATTTATTTGAACAAGCTGGCCTGGCCTGATGGGGAGTTAACTTGGGTTTTAATATTTGTATTTTTTACTGTTTTATTTGGGCTATAATTTAATTTGTTCTTAACTTTTGTATTCTGTATTTTTATTATATGCCCTGTTCACCGCCCTGAGTCCCTCGGGAGAAGGGCGGTATAAAAATTTAATAAACTATAAACTAAACTAAACTACTCATAAACATATAACATCCAAACAGACTATCTCAAATCACTTCTTCTTGACTCCATGCAGGCAGTAGATGTGCTGTGCTGCATGACAATGGCCACGGGAACAATGCCACGGTTTGGCATGGTAGTATTTGTTTCTGCCATTTTATTTCCCAACTCAAAGGCCCTTTTGCAATCCATAGTAATTTCTTATGGACTGAGAGGCTGCCTTTCTGAAAGTTGCTTTTTCTTCTTCTTGTTTGTGCAGAGGGGGCTGTATTCTTTTGTGCAGTGGTCAGTGATGTAAACAAATGGGTTTTTTGTCATGGGGAGCAGGTATATGATGGAGGAGACAGCATCCATGTATTGCAGCACATTTATTGTCTCCATCTGTCACAGCCAAAAACAGTAGGAAGGGTTATGGGTGTGTGTTTCTCCCTACCCCACTACTTTGGGCCATCCAATTGGTAAATTGAAAAAAGGGTGAAGGACATGCTGAACCTTCTCCAGTGCTAAAAAGGGACGTGGGGTAGGGGAGTGACAATGTTCACTGTTGCCTGCTGGGTGCTTCATCCCTATGTCTTTAACCCCGCCTAATGAGCAAGGCAGTTTAATGTATCATAAGAATAGAACATTCACTATTTATTTGTTTACTTATCCTATTTAAGAACTGCTCATCTCCTGTCCAAAGGGACCAAAGGAACTGTACAAATGAAATATTAACAACATAAGCACCATATATAAAATTTAAAAGAGGCAAGCAACGTTAAAAATTAATTAGGAAGAGGGATTTGAGGGCTCTAACCAGCCCAATAATTGTGTGCACCCCAAGCAAAGCCACAGAGTCATGTTTCCCAGCCTTTCTGGAAAACTGTTCCTGTGAATGTGTTTAAATTGAAGCTATGTAAATGCAGTTTAAAAAAAAACACAAAAAAATCTAATGATTGGTTGATAAGTAAGGAGCGGTACCCTCAGCTCCCACACAGAGAAAAAACTCTGAGTGAATAGCTTTCTCTCAGCCAACCAACTAGTTTTATTTACTTCTCCTTTGTGACGTCATCCACCTGTCAGCACTATTATGAGGCATGACCTCACAAAGGAAAAGCAAAGCAAACTGACTGGCTGAATGAATGCCCACTCAGAGTTTTATCTGTTTTTCAGTATTGGTAGAACTGTAAGTACAAAATTCTGCTGATGCATTTGGTGGAATCAGAGGATGAGCTAACAAAGAAAAATGTCACAGAAAAATTAGTGCCACTGAAGAAAGCAAGGAAACGTCTGGAGAATAACGCACAATTGAGAGTGAAAAAGTGGTACAGTGGTGAATGAGCAGAACTAGATAAATTTCTGTGCTTGGGAGAGTAAATTGCAGTAATGCTCTTGCTCCACCAAAGTTCAAGACAAACACAGTATTTGAACTTAGCCATTCAGCAATATAGCCTTTTATTTTCTGCCTTGAGCTGTCCATATACATACTGCAATACTGCATTTAGCCTTGATTTTAATCTTTGCTTTTAATTTATTTATGTTTTTTAAATGTAAATTGTATTTGTTTTTATAAGGGTGGGGAGGAAAATGCGGGGATGGGGTGTGGGGTTGGGATAGAGGGAAAGTTAAGGGAGGGGTTGGGGTTTCCCCCAATTACATTTAATATTTAGCAAATAGCATATTGTCTGGATTAATATACATCAATAAAAGTTGTAAAAATAATTTAATTTAATTTAATTTTAATTTTAATTCCATTTATATCCCGCCCTTCTCCGAAGACTCAGGGCGGCTTACAAGCTTAGCAGTAGCCTTCATTCTATGTATATGCCTGCTTATTAGGGCTTTTCACACACACCCCAAGCGGCATTATTACAAAGTCAGCTTATTGCCCCCAACAATCTGGGTCCTCATTTTACCTACCTCGGAAGGATGGAAGGCTGAGTCAACCTTGAGCCTGGCGGGATGCGAACCTGCACTAATTGCAGGCAGCTGGTGTTACTTAAGGAGGCATTAGCCCACTGCTCCACCAAGGCTCTATAATGATTGATAACAATAATAGACATAGCAAATTATAGTAAACAATGTTAAATTTTCAATCTATAATATTTTTCTTAGTAAAATAAGGTCAAAAAAATAAGTGTCACGTTCCTTTCTCTCTAATTCGTTTGTCTAGCCATTGATAAAATTTATTCCAAGTTCTATAATAAACTAAATGCTTTTTTTCTTTAATCTCTAAAGTTAATCTATTCATTTCTGCACAATCTAGTATTTTCTTGATAAGCATTTCTTCAGTTGGTAAACTCATTTTTCCAGTATTGGGCATACATAATTCTTGCTGATGTTAATACATGTAGTATTAAATACCCAGTCTCTTTATCATAATTGGGATCTATCATTCCTAACAAAAACAATTCAGGTTTAAATTCTATTTGTTTTTTAACCATCTTCTCCGACCATAAATGTATCTTAAGCCAAAATCTTTTAGCTTTAGAACATGTCCACCAGAGATGATAATAGGTACCTGGTCTTTGGCTGCATTTCCAACAAACATTTGAAGTATTCGCTAGTCTCATTGGTGTCATGTGCCATCTATAAAACACTTTATACAAATTTTCTTTATATGATACAGCTTTAGTTAATCTAATATTTCTATCCCATAACTTTTCCCATTCTTCAAGTTCTATAGTGTGACCAACATTTTTTGCCCAAATTATCATTGTTTATTTAACTTGTTCTTCCTCCATCTTTAGATTAAGCAGAAACCTGTAGAGTTTTTTAATCAGCTTCTCATCTGTTTCTAACAATATATGATTGAGTTCTGTCTGTTCATTGTAGAGCCCCGTTAATTTCAAGTCTTTTTCATATCTTGTTTGAATTTGTAAATATGACCACCATGCTAAATATAGGTCTTGTCTAGATTTCAATCTTCCTTCATTATCCAATATGTTACAAGTTTATCATAATTACGTAATCAAGTTTGGGTAAGCAAAAGCTTCCATTGTTGAAAGCCATTCAGGTATCTTAATATAAGTTTTTTCCTTTTATTTTTTTTTTCCCATTCTAAGATAAGTATGTTTCTTATGGTATGGTTCTGAAAGTATCTATGGGCTTTATTCTTCCCATACCATAGGAAGGCATGCCAGCCGATCTGCAGGTCATGCCCCTCAAGATATAATAAAATAGCTGCTTGGTAATATAACTTCCAATCTGGGAGTCCCAGTCCTCCCCTTTCTGTAACATCTTGTAACATTTTCACTTTGATTCGTGCTTTTTCCCCTTGCCAAATAAATTTCAATATTATGGTGTTCAGTTCATAAAAAAAACTTTTTCTAATTTTACAGGAATAGTTTGAAATAGAAAGAGTATTTTTGGTAAAATGTTCATTTTAATTGTAGCTATTCTTCCCAGCATTGACAGTTGAAGGTTTTTTCAATTTTCTAAGTCTAGTTTTATTTGTTTTAGTAACTTTATGTAGTTATCCTCTTTTATTCTTGCACATCTTGCTATTAAGTAAATTCCCAAATGCTTAACATTTTTAACAATTTGAAGGTTGTTTTTTTTTTTCAAGTTGCATTTTCTGTTTTTCTGTTTTCCGGTGATGTCAGCTGAAAACCAGACTTTACAAAGCAAAGGAAATCCCCAAGGAAAAAATACAGCAATATTTAAGAAAAGCAAATTTACCAAAAGTTTCCCAGAACATTTGAAATATTTTGAATGAGCCAATATCAATGATGGAAACTACAAAAGCTATAAAAAGGCAAAAAAAAAAAAAAGATAAGACCCCGGGGCCAGATGGACTACCTGCAGAATTCTATACTGCTTTACAAGATATCTTAACTCCAAGTTTGAAAGAACTTTGTAATGAAATTCTCCTGGAAACCAAAATACCAAAGACATGGACTGAAGCTAATATCACTTTAATACCTAAAGAAGACGCAGACTTGACAGATATAAAAAATTATAGACCAATCTCACTACTCAATGTGGACTATAACATTTTTGCTTCAATAATGGCAGAAAGAATTAAGAAATTTTTGAGTGAATTTATACGTATTGATCAAAATGTTTTTTTACCTAAAAGACAGATAAAAAAATAATTTAAGAACAATCCTGGATGTCCTAGAGTACTATGAAGCCCATCCTGGAAAACAGATGGCTCTGATATTTCTTGATGCACAAAAAGCATTTGATAATCTAAATTGGCAATTCATGTTCCAGCAACTTGCTGAAATGGACTTTGGGGAAACTTTATGAATGCAATCCATGCAATTTATGATAAACAGACTGCTAGAATAATTGTAAATGGAGACTATACAGAAAACTTCAATATTCAAAAGGGCACAAGACAGGGATGTCCTTTATCCCCACTACTATTTATACTAACTCTGGAAGTATTGAACAGAAACATTAGACAAGACTCTGAGATTAAAAGACTAGAGATAAAGGGTAAAAATATAAATTACAAGCATTTCCAGATGACTTGGTTTTTATATTGGAAGAACCTTTGGAAACAAGCACAAAACTGTTGGATGCAATAGAATAATATGGTGATGTAGCAGGTTTGATAACAAATAGAGAAAAAACTAAAGTTTTGACTATTTATGTTTTAATGGAGATATATTTTTAAGTGTTTAAGCCACCCAGAATTACCTTATGGTAACATGGGTGGCCAAAAAAGTTTATAAATAACTAAGTTAGTTGCATGACCGTTATTATTGGGATGCATTGTACTTATGTTTTTCTTCCCATAGTCAAGCCTTTGCAATGCCAAAATAACTGACAGAAAATCTATTACATTTAGGGAGCACCTGTGAATTGAGCATTTAAACAGAAAGCACAAATTCATGGCATGGGACTGGGCTATTTGAGGGACTGTCTTTTCCGGCTGACACCAGCCTACCCCATCAAACTCACAGAGAAGGTTTGCTGTGGATCTACATTTGGTGGGTCTCAGGAAATGTGCCTTCTCTGTTGTAGCACTCTCCCTACAGAATGTCAGCCCCATCCCTTTTGATTTTCCAAAAAAGCCCCTAAGAACTGTTTAGGTGACCAGGACCAAATGTGATGGAATGTGCACCTGAAGGGCCAGTGGGAGAGTTTGCCCAAGACGTAGTTTTTCCAGAAAGAGACTTGGATCAAGAGATTGAACAGTCCTGAGCTGGATGAGAGAGCAGGAAAGAGGTTCAGTGTAGCTTGAATTTGCTAAAGACTCTCCCAGGATATGTCGAATAGGATATAAGGTTATAGTTAGAGTTTAGCAAGATTTTGTCAATTAGGTGTTAGCAAATAAAAGGTTGAACTCAATTGGATTTTGCTGTGCCATTTCTATTCTCGGGCCTGACATTTCCTTCAACTATGGGATTTCTAGTTTTTTAAGGTATTTATTATCATGGTCCTTTATATTTGTATTTGCTATTTTGCCCTCCCCAGTTTTTGAAAGGGGAAAATTGAGCGATGGGAAGGATATTTTCAGACTTGCGTGATTCTGGTAACATAACCTCAAAAAGAACCATGGTGGCACTGTGGTTAGAATGCAGTATTGCAGGCTAATTTTGCTGACTGCCAGCAGTTCGATTCTTACTGGCTCAAGGTGACTCAGCCGTCCATCCTTCAGAGGTCAGTAAATATGCCAAAAAGGGGTCAGATATGTGGGCAGTAGATTTTTCCTTTGACATGCTTTCTTACTGGTCCCAGCACTATAGAAGAAGATTTTAATATTGCTGTGAAGAAAACATCTCCATCTAATAGAACAATATGGCATTTATATTGCTGAAATTTATTGCCTCATATCACATAAGATACATGTATATATAATATATAGCAAACATAATGTGTAGTTTCTTGTCCTCTTACTGCCTCAGCTTTTGTGTTCATATTAAATATGGTCCAGACCAGTTTGCTGTCAATTGAAAAGGTTGGCCTTCCTGTGGAAGAGGGGCTGGAAAAGGAGCTAGCTGTTTCTTTACAACAAGCTTCAGTGCAGGCAGCCTTATTCTATTTTTTTGTTCACTTCTAAATGCTCAAAGATTCTTTCTTTCAGTTCTTCCACTTCTTTAGTTAGAGGTCTTCGTTCTTAGGGAGTGCCTGGTTTCCAAATGAAAACAATTGTTATTTCTCAACTGGATTCTAACACCAGCTCTCCCTTTTTCGCCTCTACAGTCTGAGTTACTTTTCTCTGCCCTGGGTGGACCTTTGCAGTTCTTCCAATTCTGCTTCTATGAATAATTTATTTCCTATTATAAATCGACATTGATCTGCTAGTGTCTGTTGTGTTATTTCTGATTTTGATTTCTATTTCTAGAACTGGTGCATTCATTTCAAATATCCTCTTCTTGTTGGACTTGATCTGTAATAATAGATCACTATTTCTTTGTTTTCAATCACTGTATATTTGTGATGGATAAACATCTTTTCTTCCAGTAGTTCTCAGCTACTAGCCCTGGTTGCTCAGCCAACAGTCCTGAGCAGCTACCTAAGTGTTGTTATTGTTTATTATTATTATTATTATTATTATTATTATTATTATTATTATTATTATTATTATTATTATTATTATTATTATTATTATTAATTTTATTATTTTATTATTATTTTATTGTTGTTGTTGTGTATTATTATTATTATTATTATTATTATTATTATTATTATTATTATTATTATTATTATTATTATTATTATCATCGCACAGTTAGCCAGATGTTCAGACTGGATTTGGCATTTTTGTCTACCTATCGAGGCCTTACCAAGGACCTGGGATAGACAGATGTGGATGTTTGATGGTATTACAGATATTGTCACAGGATGGAAGCAGTTCCTAGTAAGGCCACCTTTTGCAATTGACTAATGGCAAATTTGTCATCATCATCAGTCATTATTATTGTTGTTGTTATTATTATTATTAGTTGTTTATTATTATTAGTTGTTTATTATTATTATTATTATTATTATTATTATTATTATTATTATTATTACTATTATTATTATAAAACTTATTCATAAAACATGAAACTCAGTCAACTGAACACTCAAATTGGCTGGCACTAATGGTTGACCCGGGTTGCTGCCAGCATCCTAGGTATCAACCAGGTATCTCCTTAAAATGTAAGATGTTCTGAGTAGTGCAGTTTTTTGTAGCTTTGCTGGAGTTATTGCAGAAAACTGCAATTTATTGATATATTTTGCAAAGTTTTTGGACATAGTTCCCAGTGCCCCAATGACAATGGGTATCACTGTTACACGTTTCATCCATAATCATGCAGTTTCGATGGCCAGGTCGTGGTATTTCATAATTTTTTTCAGTTCTTTTTCTTCGACTCTGGCATCTCCTGGTACAGCAATATCAATCAACTGTACTCTTCGGTTCTCTGTGACTGCGATATCTGGCATGTTGTGTTACAAATGGCAATCTTTCTGTATTCAGAAGTCCCACAAGAACTTCACCCTCTCATTCTTGACAACTTTTTCCACCATATGTTCCCACAACTTTTCGGACACAGGCAAGTTTTATTTTTTACACAATGCCCAGTGGATTAGTTTAGCAACATGGTCATCTCTACTTGCTTTTCATGGATCACAATGGAAGGAACTAAAGAACTTAAATCTAACAAACTCTCCAAATTCCTCATGGTTGGAGCTCACCATTAGTACTTGTAGTATCTTCTCTACTTTTCTGTATGAAGCAGCAACTTGACCATTATTTTATATTTCCACAGAGATTAGGTTAGAGAAAAATTTGCAACTTGGGGTTCTTTTTTCAGTATTGCTGAAAAAAATGAAAGAAAGAAAAAGAAAGTTTAAAAAAATGACTTCAGAAAATATCATGTTGGCTCTAGATTCATAGAAACTTGGAATGTAAGGAAGGTACTTCAGAGAATATTTAACCCAGTGCAGGTATTCACTACTACAGCTTCTCCAACAGATGTTGCAACCATCCAACCTCTGTTTGAAAACCTCCAGCAAAGATTAATCCACAGACTCCAGACTCCATCGCTGAATAGCTCTTACTGTTAGGTAAATTTTTTTTGTTATCTAACCAAAATTTACTTCAGCTCTTACCTATTATTTTATTTCTATCTTCTGGAACAACTTGAATAGTTCTGCCCCATCTTGTACATGAAGCTCCTCAAATACTTAAAGACACCAATTATGTCTTACCAGACTCTTCTTTTCTCCAAACTGAATGAACACAGTACCTCCAAACATTCTTTGAAAGTTTCCTTCTAGGGTTCAAAAGTTTTAGTTGGTTTCTTCAGTTTGTCAATATAGTCTGACCAAGTAGAATAAAGAACAATGACATTCTTTTGTTAATGTAGTCTACAATGGCATTTGCTTTTTTTGTTTGTTCGTTTCTTTGTATTTATAACAGACTATTGGCTGTAGATTACAACTCTGCAAATAAGCCTGGCTGCAGCCTTTTTTTCCCCTTCATTTGAGGTTGCCTCATGGAACAGAGGGAGGGGACCTGTCCAGGTGCTTCACTAGTCAAAACAATCAACTGTCCCATGGAAACCAATGTCATCTGTTGCTCCCACAATCAGGGACTGGGCATTGTACAAGAAAGCCCACCAAATGTATTTATTGCAGAACATAGTCAATTACATAGTTTTGGGGGTCGGAATGTTATACTTTGTAACTGAGGGATTGTTATGGGGAATTCAGACTTGGTTTCACTTTTGACTGTGTCGATACTTTGTAACTAATAAACATCTTCTTTAAGGAATTTACAAGCCTCAGAGTTCTGCTTTATTTGTCTCTGTCTGTCTGAAACCATGACATAGATACTGGTCTAAGTAGGGTGAATCCTTAACACCATGTTTTTATTCCCTCATTCTTGACTTTCTTTTGTATAAAGGTAAAGGTAAAGATTGCCCCACACATGTGTGCTAGTCGTTTCCAACTCTATGGGCTGGTGTTCATCTCTGTTTCAATGCCGAAGAGCCAGCACTTGTCCGAGGACGTCTCCATGGTCATGTGGCCAGCATGACTAGATGCCAAAGGCACACAGAACACTGTTACCTTCCCACCGTAGTGGTCCCTATTTTTCTACTTGCATTTTTCCGTGCTTTCGAACTGCCAGGTTGGCAGAAGCTGGGACGAGTAACAGGCGCTCACTCTGCTATGCGGCACTCAGGATTTGACCCACCAAACTGCCAACCTTCTGATTGACAAGCACAGCGTCCTAACCCACTGAGCCACTGCGTCCCATACTTTTGTATAGGAGGGATCAAAGGAGAAACATTTTTAGAACATCAAGATTCTGTAATTAGAACCTGTAACAATAGAGTAGACTTCCAGTATTGTTCTTGTTGTATGTTTCCTAACATGGCTTACCTCAAAGTGCTGATGGTTGTGCTATTAAATCATATTTGCCTGTTTGAGAGAAACCAGTTTTTTCATTGCCCAGATTCTATGCTTCTGTTTGGAAATGTCGGAATCCTTGTGTTGTTGGTGACACTGTAAAAAGGGGAGTCGTGCTACTCTATGTTACCCCCAAATCAGAAAGAATTAGATAGTATCTTTTCAGACTAACAACTTTTGTTACAAAGCATAAGCTTTCTTGAGCTGCAGCTGATTTCATCACATACAATGGCATGGCTAAGCCAATGTTTAGGTATGATGAAAGGTAGCTGGGTGACTTTGAATCAGTCACTCTGTCTCAAAATATCCCACCTCACAGGATTGTCACTGTGGGGAAAATAGTAGGCAGGAATATTAGATATGTTCAGTGTCTTGACTTATACATGAAAGAAAAAAAAACTAGGGCTAGGACTAGAGTTAGGGTTAGACTAATAATAACAATAATATTAATGATAATGTAGGATTTAAGTTGGGATGAAGTAGGAAAGGGAGAATAAGGGGAAGACAAAGTGGTTATGCAAATCCAGTTACATGTAAACCAAATTACAATTACCTTATCAATTAACAATTGTAATGAATTAAAATCCATTGTGCATCAGAGATCTGGAAACTTTTGATATATGTGAGGTTAGCAATTTGTCACTCAATTGTGCCAGGAATGCTATACTTTTCAAGATGGGTATGTTGAGATCTTTATTGGAGTGTCTGGGGAGATTGAAGCTGATATTAGTTGATCTTTGTTCTATGTCCTGATGTCACACTTGTATCCTTTAATTCTGCTTCACTATTTTCTAGGTTCTCATCTATTTCCTCTATAAGATTCAGTTTAAAGCCACTGGATCTAGTTTGCCAGACATGGTTATGACCCAGGTCACTAGGAAGAGGCAGGCTTCAATAAAGTCCTTTATTGCTCTGTTATTCTATGAAAAATGGCCCTACAATGGCCAGTAAATCTCCATCCCCAAACTTCCCAAAAGACATCCACCCACAGTCCCATAAATAAAAGCCAATAGTCAAAATAATTCATAAAGGCAGAGAGAATGTCTAAAAACAAGGTACAAGTCATACACAAGGTTCAAGGTCTGCAAGGCAAGGACCAGAATCCACAACAAGGTTCAGAGACCACAAGGCAGAACATGATTCAAAGCAGTTTTTCCCCCCAGGGCCAGGGAAGTGCATGCTAAAGCAAAACAATTTTTCCTGACAAAGACACCCTCCCCTGGCTCTGCTTAAATCAGTTCAAGCCAGGTGTTCCTTGTGAGGAGGGGCAGGGTGGCCTCTTCACTAGCAGCCTTGCAGACCTTCTTTGAGCTTCCCTCCACTCTACTCTTCATGCCCTCAGATCAAGTGGGGGAGGCAGCTGTTCCTCATCAGAGGGGATCTGCTGCCTCTCATCACCACTGCTTATCCACAGCCAATTCTCCTCTGTGTTTGTGAGGGAAGATAGCTTCCAGTCTGGTTAACCACCTTCCCGAATGCCCGGGGGCGCCTGAGACAGCATTGTCTTCATTCTCTGGACTCTCCAGACATTCTGGGGAGAAGTGCCATCCCTGTCAAATGGTCCTGGTTCTAACTCCTCCTCCTCCTGCAAACTGGGATGGGGCCATGAGAGGCACATTCCAGATCACATTCCTATAAGTGTAGTCTAGATAGCCAGTTGTTCACTTACACTATTATTCTCTCTCTTTCTGAGTCATTATCTTTGACAGGAAGACCTGAACAAAACATCACCTCTGCCTCCAGCTTTTTCACTCTCCTCTCCTGTGCTTTTTCATCCCTTGCAGTTGTCAAGGCCATGTTTGGCTGTGTCATTTATTCCATGCGGATTAGTAGAAATAGATATCTGTCAATGCATTTAAGGAGTCTTTGGTAGTCTTTCCATAACATCCTGAATGTGTGCCCCAGGATGGCATTAAGTTTCTCTGATAGACTGTCTGGACAACAGATTGCTGCTTTGATCCGTCTCAATAGGAGTCTCCAATCACCATCACCCAACACAGTGTTCTTTTCCAATTAACTTTGGAGATTTGTTTACTGATTAATTTACAGTGTTTAACATGCCACCCAGGACAAAAAGCTTGTAGTAACAGTTAAAAGAATATCCACACTTTAACACCGAAGGTACAGTACAATGTAAACACTCGGGATAAATAAAACCAAATTAATAACTTAAAACAATATTAATCATTTTACATAAATACCAACGTTATGCTTCCCAGTATAGTATTAAGAATTTTGTAGTATAGCAGGGCTGATTTTAAGCCATGGAGAAGTGTTGTTCAGAAAATAAATGGATTCATAAAATGATTGGTTTTTCCCCCCTGTTTGTTTTCAGTTGTAATTCTATGATCGTAAGTTACATTTTGTACTTATATTTTGTGTTTTTTCCCCTTTTTTATTGTTCTGGTTTTGATCTGTAATAAATAATACTAAATGATTGCAAAGGTCAGAGAGAGAGGCTGTATATAAAATAATAGCTCATTTTATTTAAACACTGTTCTACCAATGCAGATCATCATGCAAATACATAGCATAGTGAGTGGCTTCAAAATGGAGGCTATCATCAGGCAAACAAAACTCATTTTATATTCATTCCATTAAGTATGACACACATACTAAAATTGTGTTTATCTTGTTATGCCCACCATTTGGGAGCCAGTTACTGTCTCCATGGATGTCCCTGCTGGTGGAAAAACTGTACTATATAATTTTTTTTAAAAAATACTGATCTTCAGTAGTCCTAAACCTGCCATTTAACCTGCCTTAGTAGATAGTCATAGTGAAAATATGAGTTTAATTGAATGAACTGCTGTAAAATATTTATTGAGCTGTACAAATAAGTCAACCAATATATTCATTCAAAAATTGTACCATAATACAAGTCATTTAATCTTTTCTCAAAACCAAGAATAGCACCTGCTTTCTGCTCCTCTCTTTAAGGAAACATTTTAGAGATCAGATTGAATAATGCCTAATAACAAGTTAATTTTTTTCCCTTTATCAAAGCTTTACTTGAATCAATTAAGCTTCTGGTCCTGTCAACAGACATATGCATGCAGATAAAGCTGTGATTTTTTTCTGGGATAGGAAATTCACTAAAAGAACCTACAATCCTTCACACACCCTCAAATGCACACCACAACCTTCCTGAGCACAACTTTCTCCTGAGGGGCAGTAGTCTGGAACATTAAACAGAGTTGTCGTCCAAAGGCAGTCCAAAGGTGCAAGATGCAAGCATGAATCAGTCTGGTTCAAAGTCAAAGTCTCCAAGAGGGACAAGTTTTCAAAAGGTGAACAGACAGGGTGTCGAGGTTATGATGGACTTCCGGTAGCCCTTGACATATCATTTTGTGACTTGTCAGGAAATTTGTTTTAAAGAACAAGAGAGTGGTGCTGCTTAACCTATTGACAAGTCAATAAACACACATTTGCAAAAATTATTAGTCCAGAGGCCTATTTTATGATGGTAATATACAACACTGGAGAAACAGGAACTAAGTTACCAGATAAAGCCCTGTGCATTCCCACAGAGAGGGCCTCCTCAGGGTGCCACCGATCAGAGAATGTCGATTGGTAGCCCCCAGGGGGAGGTCCTTCTCTGTGGGCACCCCGGAGCTATGGAATCGGTTACCGGTTGAGCTCTGGATGGCGCCTGACCTTCGCTCCTTCCGTCGCAATCTAAAGACATTTTTGTTTGAACAAGCCGGCCTGGCCTGATGGGGGATGGGTGGGGTTTTTTACTGTTTTTTAATATTTGTATTTACTGTTTTTAGTGGGCACATGTTTAATCCTTTTTAACTTTTGTATTTTTGTATTTTTATATATTTGTCCTGTTCACCGCCCTGAGTCCTCCGGGAGAAGGGCGGTATATAAATAAAATAATTATTATTATTATTATTATTATTATTATTATTATTATTATTATTATTATTATTATTATTATTATTATTATTATTATTAAACTCTTACTGGATCATACAGGTTATGCAGATATAGAATGCAGAGTCTAGAGAACCAGTAATATGGAGACATTTGCAAATCTACTTCTCATGTCACATGGTCTTGATTGAATTCTATCTCTGGCCACCATATTTGTAGCACATCACCGTAGCAAAGCTGTTGATGGTCATGCCTCCTTTTAGGCACAGGACATTGTCTGTCTGTCTGTCTGTCTAAGCCTAAATTCCTTGGTTTGGCTCTCCTGGACACTTACAGCTAGGCAGAACCAGAGTAAAAAAAAAATACCACTTGCATTCCTGCAGACTACAAATTTGGGCTACCATGTTTTCTAAGCCTTTAAGAGAATGGTTTTCTTTTAATCTAACCTGTCACTAAATTAACTATGAAAACAATATGTGTCTTTCAGCTTATTTGAATGGGTGGATGCCCAAATGCCAACAAGCTTATTCCAATAAAACTCATTAACTCATATATGTAATCATTTCCAGAGTAATAATGTGTATTACAGTTACCCAGGAATATTTTATTGGCGCTGTAATTCACTGATGTACAGAGTTTAAAGACTGAGAAGAAAATCTATTAGGACAATTGGTTTCCCTTTCTGCCCTTGCTATATATTCCCTCATAATATATTATCTACTCCTGACAGAACTAATGAAATCGTTGATTCAAAATGTTTACTATTACTTCTTATTGCCAAAACAATATTAGTCCAGATAGAAAGAAATGAGGAAAAAGGAAGGATACAAGACAATGAAGTTACATGAAGAAAAATCTTACAGAAATGTAGGTTTGGTGCCACTCTCAATACAAGCATGTTAATACTGTAAGAATTATAAAATATAATGATTGGAGGAGACTTAGGTGATCAACCTCCTGTCCAAAGTAGTGCTCCACTGTCCAATTCAAGTATCCAGTACAGGAAACCACTTTTAATCCGAAACCATTAAGGTACCTTAATGCTCCATTTTGATTTAAAGTCAATATTGCGATTCCTTCCAATATTGTTTTTATGGACTTACTGTATAAGTTGTATGGAAAACTTAAACTAATCTGATTTTTCCAGATGTGTTTCTATCCAATGTTTAAAACTATTCTAGTCTATTTATGCCATAGGCCAATTCAACAGTACTTAGCAGAGTTTCACATGTATGGAGCACGCATGTTCCAAAACATTATCTCTTTTGGAAACTTGTGTTTTTCATAGATTAAAATTAGGATTTCACAGTGCCCTGTTGGCTGGCCACCTCAACAGGTAGTTGATGCCACTAAAATTTTCAGTTAATGGCATCTTTTACCACAGTGTTTATCAACTTTATCAACTTTGAGATGCATGGATTTCAACTCTCAGACTTCCTCAGCCAGCATTTTTCTCTGCAACAACAAAAATAAATAAATAAAGAAGGAAAAAGAAAAAGGGAAAAAGGAAAAAAGAAAGAAAAAAGGAAAAAAAAATCCAAGAGATTTCCTCCTTCTTGTCTCCCCTTGAGAACTATTTTGCCCTAAGATTCATATTACTGATTGATTTGATTTGATTTGTATTGCCTACTTCTACTTAAGATGTGCTGTGTAATTAATAACAGATCATAAATAAAGCAGCAACAAAGCATTTAAAGTCAGTATTAACCAAGACCTATAGTGAAAAGACTTTATGAAAGAGGAAACATCTTGATTCCTTTTACAGAAGTACAAACTGAGAAGTTCGGTCAGAGAAAAACAACAATGACTCTTTTTGATAGATTAGTAACTTTATCTTTTCACATTCATATCTTTTATACCTTTCATTTTGGTGATAGAAGAAAAGATCAAATTGATGTTTTGGGGATGTGGGGATTAAAAAGGAGTGAAGAGAATAGGGGGAACATTAGGATTCTAAATATTAAATAGAAAGAAGAGTAAAGGGTGATTATCTTAACTGCATATTTTCTTTTCTTTTTTATTTTCCTTCTTTTTGCTCTTTTTCTTACCTTCTATCTTTTGATAAATATCTTCTTTCTTCTATGCTTTTACTTACTGAAAAAGTCTGATTATACACACAAAAATACACAAACTCATAATGACTGTTTTGGACAAATTCCTGTCACTATCAGTCAAGAGAAATAAACAAGATGAAGCATTATCCAAAACAATTGGAAACTGCTCATTTATTTCTTCTGATAGTGACAGCAATTTTCATATCTGTATGTATAACTGTATCTGTACGTATCTCAATATCTATATACCTATATAGCGATATCTTTCATATAGTCCATTATAAGGTGTTATTCTAGAGAAAGTACTTGTTCTGTTGGAGATCTATGAGTAATTAACTTGATTAATTTCATTAGATGTTTGAAATAAATTATTAAATGAATATATTATTCACCCAGTTATGGGAATATGAGAGTAATCTATGAACATATTACTGAAATAATTTGATGGATTTCACGTTTTATAATAAATTGTTCAATTGTTTTTCATTATTCATACAGGTCTAATAGTAGCTCTGGATGAGTTCTAGCTCATGGACTACAATAGCATATTTTATCTAGAGATATTACTGGAGGTTTTTTTTTTAAGAAAGAAAGAAAAACACAAGGTTTTTACCTTGTAAAGCAAACTGTACCAAAAGTTTTATGTCTTAAAAATATAGAACGTTAATCATGGTGAACTACCCTCTTCCTAATTTTTAAATAATTATAGTCATATGTATTAGAATGCCTCCAGGATTTTAAACTGCATGCAGAAATGCTTTCAAGAGCTGGTTTCCTATAAGATTATTTTCTACTATTTCATTATATGGCTCGGTTTGCCACCAAACGTCAACAAATGATCATTAGGATGATGTCCCAGTATCACATACAGAGATAGATCTCTGTCCTCACAAAGGAAGCTGTGGTCTCAGATATATCTTTTCCTGCCACTGTGCTTCATTTGCAAGGATTCTTTTCACCTTCAAGTCTATTGTGCTGGTGAAATCTTGCAGGAGTTTTGAATCAGGCTCACTCCCTTTGTTCTGCCCAGATACAACTCACTTCTTATTCAGCCACAAGAGATTATTTACATATATAATTTGACTGCACCCACAGTTTGCATTTTAGATGCATACTTAAATTATGGATGGTATATTGCTAAAGGTGGGGGGGAGGAAAAAGTATGCTTTGGAAGCCAAATGTATGTGCAATTCTTTTCTCACAGAAGGAAATCATCCAGCTAGGCATTCCTTCCAAAAACCTCTTTGTGAACCTATACTGTATATATATTTTAACTCAGTCATGATGTCAGATAATGAGACTATATACCACTAAATTGTACAACATCAAAATGACTAGCAACTGAACTGCCTTTTAGTATCAGTTTTTCTTCCTACAAATCAGAGATGTTTTGCATCTTGAAATCAACTCTGAATAACAAAATAAGAGAGTTAGAAGGGATCTGGAGGTCTTCTATTCCAGCCCGCTGCTCAAGGAGGAAACCCTATACCATTTCAGACAAATGGCTGTCCAGTCTCTTCTTAAAAACCTCCAGTGTTGGAGCATCCACAACTTATGGAGGCAAGTCGTTCCACTGATTAACAGTCTTAACTGTCAAAAAATTTGTCCTTAGTTCTAGATTGCTTCTCTCCTTGATTAGTTTTAATCCATTGCTTCTTGTCCTTCTTTCAGGTGTTTTGGAGAATAGCTTGATTCTCTGTTCTTTGTGGCAACCCCTTAGATCAGGGTTGCCAAACTGGCAGCCCACAGGCTGGATGTGTCATGTGCAGGCCATGCCCACCCCAGCTCCGCAAAGGCAAAAAAAATGCAGTACATCACAATACGTCATGTGATGCAATTGAATTTGACACCCGTGCCTTAGATATTGGAACACTGCTATCATGTCACTCCTAGTCTTTCTTTTCATTAAACCAGTGTTTCCAATTGCTTCTTTCTTTTTAAAATTCTCTTTTAAAAAATAATAAAAATAATAAGGTGGTAATGTTCCAGAACTCAGCAAGAGAGGTACTTGAGTTGCTAACATATTCTGGTTTTACACAGTTCCAGTTCACTGGAAAATCCAGAGAACAAAATGACATGCCAAGTCATTCATGCATTCAAATCACTAACAATGATGTGCTAGACTAATGGGAGCCTCATGCCAAACACTTTCAAGATTGTTTTTTTTCTTCAAAAGGAAAGGGGAAAACTGCTCAGATTTTTTTTCCAGTCAGAAAGTTCAACAAATAAGAATCCTGGTTAAAGTTGCCCCCCCAGCTGATGCTACCCATATAATATATTGGCTTTTATGGTTAGATGTTAGAGCCTGAACATCTGCAGGAAACCTATTTTTATACATGCAATAATGAGCCAAGCTCACATAGAAATCAACTTGGCCATGGTCATTGGAGTAACTTTGGCAAGGACAATATGAATATACTGTAGCAAGCAGTTCCATATACAGAGAAAATTTCAGGAAGGGAACTATACTGTATGTTTACTAGGAGCAATGCTTTAGTTGAATTAAAAGGGTCAGTTTTTGCATGCTAATGTATACTTGCAGATAAGTGTTAGGTTTCTCTTGATTAACCATTATAAACATATTCTAATGGTGCATCAGCTCAAATTTTTATACAGGAGGTTCTCAATAAACACAAATACTGGTACCATTAGAGAAGTATAACCACAAAGAAACAGATTGCAGGTCCTAAGATCATGGATCCCAAGGGTATTAAAATTGTTTAAGAGTCAATGTATTTCCCTATGGACAAACAGATAAAAGATTAATAATGGCTACTTTATTGGACCCCTGCTATTTTAATGTAGCAACGCTTGTGCTCTGTGTGCATGTGTGTTTCAGTCTGTTGCAGTTCTCTTCCAGCAAAGGCAATTTAATGGAGCCTGGGCCTAGTGGCACAGAGATTCATAATGTTAGATATTCCTGAAATAGCAGCAAAGGTCAAGAGAGTCCCAAATAGTCACAGTGATCTATGTCTATCCTAATCTAACATTTGCCATTTGCTCCAGAAGACAGACATAAACTTCAGCGGTACTGTCTTTAGTGAGTAATGATAAAATAAGAAATATTGAATAGTATAGCAGATACCCCCCTTCATGGATTACTGCCTTGTCGTGGCAAAGGGGATTGCATAATTCAATGAAGCTATGAGCTATCCCGTGCAGGGCCACCCAAGACGGACAGGTCATAGCAGAGTGTTCTGACAAAATGTGATCCCCTGGAGAAGGAAATAGCAACCTACTCCAGTATCTTTGCCATGAAAGCCCCATGGACAGTACCAAAAGGCAAAACAATATGATGCTGGAAGATGAGACCCTCAGGTCGGAAGGCGTCCAATATACTACTGGGGAAGAGCAGAGGGCTAGTACTAGTAGTGCCAGAAAGAATGAAGCAACTGGGCCAAAGCTGAAAGGAAAGTCCGATGCTATAAAGATTTTTTTTTCTACATAGGAACCTGGAATGTAAGATCCATGAATCAAGGAAAGCTGGACATGGTCAAATAAGAAATGACAAGAATGAACATCAACATCTTAGGAATCAGCGAACTAAAATGGACAGGAATGGGTGAATTTAATTCAGATGACCATCAGGTATACTACTGCGGGCAAGAATCCCTCAGAAGAAATGGAGCAGCCTTCATACTCAATAAAAGAGTAGGAAAAACAATACTGGGATACAATTCCCAAAATGACAGAATGATCTCAGTTCGAATCCAAGGCAAACCATTCAATATCACAGTAGTCCAAGTCTATGCCCCAACCACCGGTGCTGAAGAGGATGAAATTGACCGGTTCTATGAAGCCCTACAGCACCTTATAGAACTAACACCCAAAAATGATGTCCTTATCGTCATGGGGGATTGGAATGCTAAAGTAGGAAGCCAAAAGATAACCATAATAACAGGCAAGATTGTCCTTGCAGTACAAAATGAAGCAGGGCACAGGCTGATAGAATTTTGTCAAGAGAATACAATGGTCATAGCAAACACTCTTTTCCAAGAACCCAAGAGACGGCTCTACACATGGACATCACCAGATGGTCAACACAGAAATCAGATTGACTATATGCTCTGCAGCCAAAGATGGAGAAGCTCTATACAGTCAGTAAAAACAAGACCAGGAGCTGACTGTGGCTCAGACCATGAGCTTCTCTTTGCAAAGTTTAGGCTTAAACTGAAGAAAGTAGGGAAAAGCACTAGGCCACTCAGGTATGAATTAAAACATATCCCTGTTGAATATACAGTAGAGGTGACAAATAGATTTAAGGAATTAGATCTGATAGACAGAGTGCCTGAAGAACTATGGACAGAGGTTCACATTGTACAAGAAGTAGCAACTAAAACCTTCCCAAAGAAAAAGAAATGCAAGAAAGCAAAATGGCTGTCTGAGGAAGCTTTGCAAATAGCTGAGGAAAGGAGGGAAGCAAAAGGCAAGGGGAAAAAAAGAAAGATACTCTAAATTGAATGCAGAATTCCAGAGAATAGCTAGAAGAGATAAGAATGCCTTCTTAAATGAACAGTGCAAAGAAATAGAAGAAAACAATAAAATAGGGAGGACCAGAGATCTCTTCAAGAAAATTAGACCTAACAGAGGCAGAAGAGATTAAGAAGAGGTGGCAAAATTACAGAGAACTATACAAGAACAAGCTTAATGTCCCTGATAACCACGATGAGGTGATCACTGACCTCGAGCCAGACATCCTAGAATGTGAAGTGAAATGGGCCTTAGGAAAGCTGAGCAACAACAAAGCTAGTGGAGGGGCAGTATTCCAGCTGAGCTATTCAAAATCTTAAAAGACAATGCAGTAAAAGTGCTACACTCAATTTGCCAGCAAATTTGGAAAACTCAGCAGTGGCCACAGGATTGGAAAAGATCAGTTTACATTCCAATTCCAAAGAAAGCGAGTGCCACAGAATGTTCAAACTATCGCACCATTGCACTCATTTCACATGCTAGTAAAGTTATGCTTAAAATCCTACAAGCTAGACTCCAGCAGTATGTGGATCGAGAACTACCAGAAGTACAGGGAGGTTTTCAAAGAGGCAGAAGAACTAGAGATCAAATTGCCAACATACACTGGATCAGGGAGAAAGCTAGGGAGTTCCAGAAAAATATCTACTTCTGCTTCATTGACTATGCTAAAGCATTTGATTGTGTGTGTCACAACAAACTGTGGCAAGTTCTTAAAGAGATGGGCGTACCAGACCATCTTATTTGTCTCTTGAGAAACCTATATGCGTGTCAAGAAGCAACACTGAGAACTGGACAGGGAACCACTGATTGGTTCAAAATTGGGAAAGGAGTCTGGCAAGGCTGTATACTGTCATCCTGCCTGTTTAACTTATATGCAAGGACATCATGAGAAAGGCAGGGCTAGATGAATCAAAAGTTGGAATTAAGATTGCTGGGAAAAACATCAACAACTTAAGATATGCAGATGATACCACTCTAATGGCAGAAAGTGAAGAGGAACTAAAGAGCCTCTTCTTGCGAGTGAAGAAGGAGAATGCAAAAGTTGGGTTGAAACTCAACATTAAGAAAACCAAGATCATGGCATCTGGCCCTCTCAATTCCTGGAAATAGATGGGGAAGAAATGGAGGTAGTGACAGATTTTATTTTCCTGGGCTCCAAGATCACTGCAGATGGAGATTTCAACCAAGAAATTAAAAGACACTTGCTCCTGGGGAGGAAAGCCATGGCAAATCTAGACAGCACATTAAAAAGCAGAGACAACACCCTGGCAACCAAAGTGCATATAGTCAAGGCTATGGTCTTCCCGGTTGCAATGTATGGCTGTGAAAGTTGGACCATAAGAAAGGCTGAGCGCCAAAGAATTGAAGCCTTTGAACTATGGTGCTGGAGAAGACTCCTGCAAGTTCCTTGGACTGCAAGGTGATCAAACCAGTCAGTCCTAGAGGAGATCAGTCCTAAAGGAGATCAACCCTGACTGCTCTTCAGAACCTGAAGTTGAAACACAAATGCTTTGTCCACCTAATGAGAAGGAAGGACTCATTGGAGAAGAGCCTAATGCTGGGAAAGGTTGAGGGCAAGAGAAGAAAGGGACGACAAAGGATAAGGTGACTGGATGGAGTCACTGAAGCAGTAGGCGTGAGCTTAAATGGACTCCAGAAGATGGTAGACCACAGGAAGGCCTGGAGGAACATTGTCTATGGGGTCGTGATGGGTTGGACACGGCTTCGCAACTAACAACAACAACATAGCAAATACCATTGAGGATAATATTTTCAGTTAAACACACACACATGCACGCACACACACAAACACAAACACACACATACACACACACACATACCATAAACAGAGATCTTGAGTCTAGAAATTTTCTCCTGGAAAGCCGTGTATTCTACTTCTATGACAGATTGTTGATTTAAGTTATTAAGTTGTATCCTATCTCTTTGTCTAAATCAGGCCCTTGATTCCAAGGGCATTTTAAAAGGTTACAACAATGAGTTGCAGCATAATTGTAGATACCATGAAGACTTCTATAAAAATGGCATAGCAGGTAACCAAAAAGTATTTGAAATTCAATTTGTTTTCCAAATAAATTAGGAGCTGAGCTTTAAAAGTATCTATATGGTAATATTTGAAAGGAATAAATGCCAGTACTAAGAAGTCCCTTTTAATAATCAGCTTAGCTTTGAAAGTAAGTAACCTTTTTATGGTGTTTTTACTGGTGATAGTAGAGAAAGGCTAAGATGTTGAAAGGACTGGAAAGCAAGTCCTATGAGGACCAGTTAAAAGACATATGTTTAGTTGGGAGAAAAGAAAGTTGAGAGGAGATATTAGCTGTCTTAAAATATCTGAAGGGCAGTCATACTGTAGAGGGTTTAGACTTATTCTCATTTGCTCGAGAGAGAGTAGAACTAATGGGATGAATCTTCAAGGACACAGATACAAATTAGACATTAAGAAGAACTTCTTGACAGTAACAGCTGTCAATCATGGGAACAGATTACTGCATGAAGTGGCTTCTTCCCCTTAACTGGAGGTTTTCAAACAGAGACTGGCTGGTCCTCTATCGGGGGTGGCATAGTGAATCCTATAGAGTGGAGGAAGTTGGATTTAATGGCCTTTTAGGCTGCTCCTAATCTATGATTTTGTCCTTGAGCTGACAAAACTGCATTTGAGATAGCCCGCATTCAGCCATAGTTACCTGCAAGTTGTTCATATATTCACACAGATACCTCTCAAAAAGGGTTTTGTGCTAGTTAGCTGATAAGAAAAGCTAAGAATATCATTTAGCTTCCCACTGGAAAATGTTCCCTCAGGAGGGACAAATGCTATAAGGTTGGCATTAGCAATGGAAATCAGGATCTGTGGATGGGAAAGAGGCATTTCATATCAATATTAGCACTTTTTAAGTTTTAAACTTTTTTTTAAACAAATATTTATTTGACTTTGGAGAACCCCCCCCCTCCAAGGCCCCATATCACACTTTGAGAACCACTGTTTTATGTAATCACTCTGAAAGACTCTAATCACTACTTAGACTTAGTCAGACATGCCCAGATAATATCTGTCCTTGGTGTTGCCCCCTTGAAATTACTGTATTTTCAGCACAACCCAAGAAAAAGTTGGGCTTAAGTTATCCATAGTTGTATTGATATAAGCATAGGATTTTGTGGTTAGTTCTTTTTTCCCCCTCTCATTTGGACACTATTCAAGAACAATGTTAAGTTAAAATCTACTGTGAATGGTAGTAGTGTATTTTTACCAGCTCAAAGATTTGTGGCTAGCTTTTCAACTCAGCAATTGGAAATGGTCCTTAGTGTGACACTTAACACATCTGTTCTCTTCCCCTCATCCAGTGATTAACACTCTGGCGACAAGAGTTAAAATTTGAAATCTACTTGAATGGTTAATAGGGAAGCTGAAAGGAAGGTTCATTATCCAAGTGTAACAGGTTTGTCATGTATAAGCCACTTCTACAGGAGTTTTTTTTTAATAACTTGCCTGCATAACATATTTAATTCTAACATTGATATAATATACTTCCCCCAGGTCATTTACTACACCAGCAAAACTACTAATTCCCAGAGTGCTTAATCTTCTTCAATAATCAGAAGATCAAAACTGATAATTTAAGCAATAGGTGACTTAGGTTTTCCTTCAACTGTCACCTAATGGCAACATTTCCAAAAGGTCACCTGTTTTCTCAACCATAGTGTAACTGGGATGAATGGGCTGTCTTGGAATTAAAGTTTAATGCAAACTGGCAAAGGTTTTGCTCGGTACAATCAAACAGAGTGATATCTGCAAAAGCCCGTAATTGAAGGAAATTAGAATTTGGAGTGGAGAGGATAAGAACTTCCAGAAGAAAGCAAATAGAACATAACAAGTGGAGGATGTTAGGGAATTTGAACCAGGGAGGAAATTAGAATTAGGGGACCTGGACCAGGAGGACTTGTCTACAGAAAGAAACAAAAAATAAAAAAAATAAAGAGTTAAAAATATTTGAAAATGCAAAGGAGACAAATACTGAGGGGTAGGGACAAGGGGAAGAGAGGAAACAGCTGCACCAGTGAAGAAAATGCCCAATAGACCAAATGGAGAAGGCCTGAGGCTTGAAGAACCAAGGGAAGAGGTTGATTGGATCACATGAGCCAGGATGGAGAGATTCAGCCCAGAAAGATCAAATGGCCAATAAGAGGACCATGATGAAAATGCTGCACATGAAGTTATTACTTCCGTCATTTTGTGAGTGGTGTGTGTGTGTGTGTGTGTGTGTGCTTCTGAACTATGCCTTTAAAAAGTCAGCTTAGTCTGGCATGTTAAGTGAGAGAAAAAGAGAGAACGAAAAAAAGGAGGGCTACTTTTTCAGCAAGCCCTCTCTGCAGGATTCAAATGAGGTTAATTGCTTAGTGTTGTTTAAAATTACTCTTTTATCTGGGCAATTCTATTTTTATGTTACTACGGTTGTTGTACCTTTGAATGCAAGTAGTGAAGCTGTTCTTGGGTCTTCATAACAGAGGTTTATTGATTTTGCAATGAAGGAGAAAAGGGTAATTACTCCTTCGGGGCCCTCCCTGTTGGATGTAGGCTTGATTCTGGGTCTAAAGTAAATTTCAAAGGAACTGTGGAGTTTGTGTTTGGAAGATCTCAGAGTCACCAGCATCCCAAACTCAGAACAGCTTCTTCATGACTGTTGTGCTAGGTTTGCCACCAACCATATTGTGAAGTCTGCAGATGATACAACAGTAGTGGGCCTTATTCATGATGACAATGTGGAAGCTTACCGCAAGGAGGTTGAGGGGTTGGTGACCTGGTGTAAGGAAAACAGCCTAGTTTTAAATACCGGAAAAACCAAAGAGATCATTGTCAATTTCAGAATAGGCAGGCACAGCCACACTTCTCTGTGCATTAATGATTCACCTGTGGAGATAGTTACCAGCATCAAATTCATGGGTGTGCAGCTAATGAGTAGACTGGCTTGGTCGCTCAACAGTGAGAAACTGGTGAAGTGGGCACAGCAGCGCCTGCACTTTCTGCGTGGCATGAGAAAAGCACATCTTCCTTCCCCTGTTCTGACCACTTTCTACAGGGGGACGATCGAGAGAATCCTGTCATACAACATCACAATCTGGTTTGGAAGCATCACTGCTTCAGACAGGAAGGTACAGAAAGTGGTAAGGATGGCCGAAAAGATCATTGGCAGTTCCCTCCCTCCCATCCAGGACATAGCACAGAAGCATTGCTTGAACAGGGTGCGTAAGATTATCTGGGACACTATTCATCCTCTTCACAACCTGTTTTTCTTGTTACCTTCTGGGAGGAGGCTTTGTGGTATCCGTAGCAGAACATCCAGATTCAACCATAGTTTCATTTCATACAGCATTAAACTTGTGAACTCTCAGGCTTCCTCCTTCCGTTATATTTAATATTTTATTGTTATGTAGATGTAGACATGTGGGTCTATACCAGACATGTCAAACACAAGGCCCAGGGGCCAGATCCGGCCTGCGAAGTGGTTTCATGCGGCCCGCGAAGCCATCCTGGAAACAGTGAGGGAACAGCCCCCTGCCTTGGCCCTGGCCCAGAGACCCTCCTTCTGCCAGAGACCCTCACTCCTGCCTGGGCCCCCATAGGCACCCTTGATGCAAATGATGAAGAGCTGGCCATGCCTACCTAGTAGGCTATACGCACTCTAGCCACGCCCACCCAGTAGGCCACGCCCACCCAGACCATACCCACCTGGCCCCCTGAGGGCAACCGCAATGCTGATGCGGCCCTCAATGAAATTGAGTTTGACACCCCTGGTCTATACATATGTTGTTTATAGAATGTTTTAGGTGTGTGTCATGTATGTGTTTCACTTTGAGAGCAGGCAACTACATTTCATTTTTGATGTTTGCCATTGTGCCCACAGTAAAAAAATGACAATAGAGATTATCTTTTGATAGAGATTATCAAAAGAGCCTTGGTGGAGCAGTGGGCTAATGCCTCCTTAAGTAACACCAGCTGCCTGCAATTAGTGCAGGTTCGCATCCCACCAGGCTCAAGGTTGACTCAGCCTTCCATCCTTCCGAGGTAGGTAAAATGAGGACCCAGATTGTTGGGGGCAATTAAGCTGACTTTGTAATAATGCCGCTTGTGGGGTGTGTGAAAGCCCTAATAAGCAGGCATATACATAGAATGAAGGCTACTGCTAAGCTTGTAAGCCGCCCTGAGTCTTCGGAGAAGGGCGGGATATAAATGGAATTAAAATAAATAAAATAAATAAATAAAATCTTATCTTATCTTATTCAGACAGCAGCTACAGTATTCAGTGAAGAATTCCTTTTTCTCTCTCTTTTGAATGCCATGTCTTTTAAACTGTAACTTATGAATACAGAATGTCATAACAGTCAGAATGAAAGAGATTTTTTTAAAAAAATAAATAAGACTTGAACTAATTGTGCACAACCTTACTTGGCAGTTGGTTCTACGAACCTCAGTAAATTATTTGCAAAGAGGAACATGAAATTTCACTCAGTGATAAAGAAATTTGACATGTCTTTGTATTAAACTTGACTCGTTAACTATCATGCTCCTCCAACATGGGCATGAATCAGCTTGTAATTTTCCAAAGACTGGATGAACATAACCAGAAACTAAGTCTTTACCTAATTCTAGAACTGCAGCTATAAAAAGCAGCTGACGGTCTCTGAGCAAGTGGAAGAGATGATAGCAGAATTTATACTTGGTCGTACTTCAAATCCAGGGTGCAATTTTTCTATATTTCAAGTTGTGCAGAAAAGTGATAGCCTTCTCTTTTTTTTTATATGTTTCCTTCACTGAAGGCAATAAGCATGTCTATATTTTTGGCATTTCTGCTGTCCTGTCCAGTCACATTGAAAGTTTCCTATCACTAACTGATTGAAAATGAACACTATTTTTTTAATCTATCAGCCTTAAAGAAGGCTACTGGTTTTCTTTCCAAACCTGCTAATTGTGGACTGTTAACATCCAGATCTGAAATATAAAGAATAAGAATGCAGTGCTATACTCTGAAAAGGTTAAATGCTAACTTATCCTTATGCTGTGAGTTTTATGATGGCAGGTTGATTCACGTTTTTACAGAAGTTTATAAAAGTCTCTATCCCCTACATTCTTGATGTAATTGACCTTTCTTTCACAGTGGTATGGGACCACTGTGGATAAAAAGTTATTAATATCTTAGTACAATGCACATTAATAATCTAAATGAAGCACAGAAATGTATGTTATTTCCAATGAAACCATTATCTTAGTGCCAGGAATTCTCAGGTTAAAGTTACCTGTTTATAGAATACTAGCAGCAAAGCAGTAGAGAATATACATTTTCTGCAGTGACATAAGAAAAAAAAATACATTATTTTTAGTATGAGCTTGTCTTGGTTATAGCTTAGGGTGCGAGGACACTTTCTTGGATTATTTCAGGATAAATCATATATTTTTCCTATTATGAAAAGTAGTGAGATTTTTATTCTAAGTAAGCATTGTTTGGTTTTCGTAGAGTTGGTGTCAGAATCCTTTCCAACCAATTTCAGCTAAACTTCATTTAATAACCACAATTGGGACCTATAACTTGCTGATTAAGTGAAGCAGTCACTAAGTGAAATGATGGTGTGCTGATGATGCAACTTTACTTTCCCTTTGCTTTTACAGACCTAAATGCAAAAATTGGTAATAAAGTTACTTTTCCATCATTGTCATAACTATGGACAGTTGAACAAGACAGCCACTAAATGAGGACTACTGTACTAGTACATTCCCTCTAAAATTAGATTGTGAGAATATTTTCATCATAAAATGACTGCCATAGACGGCATAATCATTAATAAAAATCACTTTTAACATCCACAACCCCACTCACATTTCAGAATAAATTGTTGCTTTCTCATACAGACACACCTACTTTTTTTATCCTTTTAAGGCCAACAGCGAAATGAATGCTTAGTTTGCATCTTCTTGGTGTGATTCTCTATTTCCTTACTATTTCAGTAAAAGGCAAATACTACATCCTTCTTTTTAACTGAGGCTATTATGTTAGTTTGAGAGCAAATGTTATAATCAATCGGGGTGGTGGTGGTTGTATTTAATATTTTATGTATCTTGGACACCCAATATGTTTTGGATATTTTAACCAAGTCGGAAGTTAAAGAATTATTCTCGAAGTCCGCTTTAGGCCAGATTTTTTGGTAACTTTAGTATGAGACGTGCAATATTAACTATTTTTTAAAAAAAACAGTTCTGATGCAATTTTTCCTCACAAATCTTTCTTCTTTAATCTACTTGGATTTTGCTTTGTAACATATTGAATGTATTTCTCAATAGCTATTCTTTGGTGGAGGAAAAAATAATGTTATGTTGAAATAAGCTCTGAAACACTGTAATTCAGATTTCTAGTTGTGTTGCTAAGAACCACTTTTCATGATTAAGTGATGTAGTAGCTAGCAGGTGATAAGCCTACCTCAATGGGTGAGCACATTGCGTTTTTATGACATCTTAAAAGATCTGTCCATATGAATCATTCTTCACTAGTAATGTCATTATCCCATCTTTTTTTTCCATGCTGGAAATTTAATAGCTTGATATTGCCTTAAACACCAATTTTCATGTTTGGGGAGTGAAAGGAACATTCATATGCAACATGTGCTGTTGCTCCTCTGCCCTATATGATCATTCTTGTAACTCATCTATAACTGATCTTTTATTTGGAAATGTCTTTACCTCGCTTTGTGGATATGAACATCCTGCCATGGATGACTGATCTTCTAGTTTAAATATGGATAATTGTGACTAGAGTTGCAATGAATAGCTCTCATTTTCATTCCAAAAATGAAAACTAAGTACAACTTGTTGCAGTTAAGTATTTCAAAAAGGAAGCAGGTGTGTGTGTGTGTGTGTGTGAGAGAGAGAGAGAGAGAGAGAGAGAGAGAGAGTATCAGGGGTGTTAAACTGCTGGCCCGGGGGACAGAATGTGTCAACAAGAAACTGTGCCCACCCCATTGCTGGCAATGGAGAAAAAGCTCTGATACATCGCATGACATCACGTGATGTTGTGAGTTTGACATTTCTGGTGTGTATGTATGTATGTATGTATGTATGTATGTATGTATGTATATGTGTATATGTGTATATGTGTATATATGCATATGTGTGTGTGTGTGTGTGTATGTGTTAATGATTGTTCCTTATGTTGCTTATGTTTTGAAGAAGGAATGTGCTGCATAATTTAACCATTTATTTATTATTTATTTATTTATTGATGGGATTTATATCCCGCCCTATCTCCCGAAGGACTCAGGGCGGCTCACAATAAAACATATAATAAGTACATAAATCAAGATAAAATGAAATTGAGAACATCAGTGCAATAAAAAATTAGAGAATTTAAAAATGAATTAAAAATATTAAATATAAATTAATTAAAATGCCTGTCAGTCTAGGTCAGCTTGGTGGAACAGGTGTGTTTTGAGGCCGCGGCGAAAGGATTGGAGGTTTTGGGCTATCCGAAGCTCAGGGGGGAGCTGATTCCATAGGGTTGGTGCTCCCACAGAGAAGGCCCTCCCCCTGGGGGTCGCCAGCCGACATTGCCTAGCTGACGGTACCCTGAGGAGGCCTTCTCTGTGTGAGCGTACTGGACGATGGGAATTTGTTCCCGGCAGCAGATGGTCCTGCAAGTATCCCGGACCTAAGCCATGTAGGGCTTTAAAGGTAAGTACCAGCAACTTAAATCTCACCCGGAGGGCAACTGGTAGCCAATGCAGCTCACGCAGGAGGGGTGTAATATGGGAGTATCGGGGAGCTCCCATCACAACCCGTGCAGCTGCATTCTGCACCAGCTGAAGCCTCCGGGTGGTCTTCAAGGGCAGCCCCATGTAGAGAGCATTACAGTAATCAATACGGGAGGTAACGAGTGCGTGGGTGACTGTACGTAGGGCATCTCGGTCCAAAAAGGGGTGCAATTGGTATATAAGACGAATCTGTGCAAATGCCCCCCTAGCCACGGTTCCAATGTGATCTTCAAAACTGAGGCGTGAATCTAGGAGGACACCCAGATTGCGTGCTTTATCAATGGGAGGTAACATCTCTCCTCCTATAGTCAGAGATGGAACCTCTTGGACTAAACGAGATGATGGTATGTACAGCCACTCAGTCTTGGCCGGGTTGAGTCGAAGCCTGTTTTCTCCCATCCAAATCTGTACCGCTTCCAGACAATGGGACATCACATCAAGGGCATCACTGGGTTGGTTCGGGGTGGAGATGAATAGCTGGGTATCATCAGCATATTGATGATATTTCACCCCAAAGCTACGGATGATCTCTCCCAGCGGCTTCATATAGATGTTGAACAGGAGGGGCGAGAGCACCGAACCCTGAGGCACTCCACAATTAAGAGGCCTAGGGCTTGACCTCTGCCCTCCTGCCAACACCGTCTGCGAACGGTCCGAGAGGTAGGAGGAGAACCAACGCAGAACGGTGCCTCCCACTCCCAGCTCCTCAAGACGACGCAGTAAGATACCATGGTCGATGGTATCAAAAGCTGCTGATAGATCTAATAGGACCAGGACAGAAGAATAACCTCTATCTCGGGCCCGCCAGAGATCATTCACCAGCGCGACCAATGCCGTCTCCGTGCTGTGCCCCGGTCTGAAACCCGATTGGTATGGATCTAGATATTCAGCTTCCTCCAGGTTCAAAGGGAGCTGTCGTGCCACCACGCTCTCAACGACCTTCGCAAGGAAGCGAAGGTTGGAGACAGGACGGAAGTTGTTTAAAACAGCTGGGTCCAGTGCCGGTTTCTTGAGGAGGGGCCTTACCACCGCCTCTTTCAAGGCAGCAGGGAAGTACCCTTCACTCAGTGAGGCATTGATAACTGCTAGGAGCCAGCCTCGTGTAACCTCCTGAGAAGCATAGACTAGCCAGGAGGGACACGGGTCCAACAAACATGTGGCGGCACTTAGTTTCCCCATGATCTTGTCCACTTCATCCGGAGTCACAGGATCGAACTCTTCCCAAATGTACTTGGCCAACTTCATCGTTTTCCTCTCGTTAGATACTGCCCAGTTAGAGTCCAGACCAGCCCGAATCTGAGCAATTTTGACCACCAGATATTTACTAAATTCCTCAGCCCGTCCATGTAGGGGGTCCTCTCCCGTCTCTTGACTTAAAAGGGAGCGGACCACTCTAAATAGGGTGGCCAGGCGATTATCTGCGGACGCAATGAGGGTGGTGAAGTAGGCGCACTTTGCCACCCTCATTGCCACAAGATAGGATCTAGAAAAGGATCTTAACTGTGTTCGGTCAGACTCAGACCGACTGGCTCTCCAAATGCTCTCTAGGCCCCTTCTCTGGCGCTTCATCTCCCGCAGGTCCTTGGAGAACCAAGGAGCGAGTCGGGACTTGCGCCGGGTCAGAGGCCGCAAAGGGACAACGCGGTCGAGCGCCTCCGAAGCAGCCTGTTGCCAGGCATTAACTAAGGACTCGACCGGGTTGTGGGAGAGGGAGGTGGGAATCGGTCCAAGCGCCATCTGGAATTTATCTGGGTCCATCAGGCGCCTGGGGCGGAACCACCTGGTCGGTTCCGCCTCCTGACATCGGGGGGTGACGTGACGGAGGCCCAACCGCAGGAGGTAGTGGTCTGTCCATGAAAGGGGTTGTGATGTTGGAGTAACCCCACCCAGCCCATTTAGCCACTGCCCAGAGACAAAAATTAGATCCGGCATGTTTCCTCCCTCGTGAGTTGGGTCCTGAGTAATTTGAGTAAGGTCCATGGCCGTCATGGAGGCCATGAACTCTCGGGCCACTTCTGATGCACTGCCGAGGGAAGGTAGATTAAAGTCTCCCAGTACCATAAGCTTTGGAAATTCGACCGCCAATCCTGAGATGGCATCAGGTAGCTTGGGTAGAACCGTTGCTGTGCAGCTTGGAGAGAGGTATACCAGAAGTAGGCCCAACTGACCACCAGGACCCCATCTTAAGAGGAGGGATTCACATCCGTCTATCTGAGGGGCAGTGGCCTCCCGCGGATGGAGGGTCTCTCTGATAACGATCGCCACGCCACCTCCCCTACCCTGAGCTCGAGGTTGATGTAGCACACGGAAACCTGGAGGGGATAAATCAGTCAGAGGGACCCCTCCCTCTGGGCCCAGCCAGGTTTCCGTGATGCATGCCAGGTCTGCGTCTTCCTCCTCGATCAAGTCATGGATGAGGGGAGCTTTATTCACAACAGACCTGGCATTAAAATAGATCAGCCTGAGCTCAGGAGTCAGACCTCCCTCTTCCCCAGGGCAGCAAGCGAGAGCCAGAGGGTCAGAGCGCGCCACAGCAAGAAGATAGCGTGGGCGTGATCTCAGAATACGATATGGCCCTCTGCTCCTCCATTTACATGTCATACCCAAAAGAACTACACTGTGGAGCTACTGCTATGGTTAAAATGTATGGTTGTAAAGCATTCTTTGGAATATACTGCCACTCTATTGTTGGAATATTTTCTTTATATGCTTTCAATAATATTTAAAGCTAAATATATTTTTTTTAAAAAAATGAGCAGCAGTAATGCCATTTTACAAGGACTAGTTCCGCTGTTGTACATAAGTGAGCAGAACAGGGAAGATTGTACAGGTGGTCCTCAAGGTACAACCACAATTTGAACTGGAATTTCTGTAACACACTGTTGCAGTTGTAAGTCAATTTATTACATAACCAAACCCAATTTCACAACCAATTTTACCTGGCCAATTTGAGAACAAACTCCTTAACGTGTAATGCTATTACCATTTGTACTATCTGCACCCTCAAGAAAATTTAGAAGATGACTCTAAATCTATTGGTTTCTTGCTGTGCTGAAAATAATAAACAAAGGATTATTGTACCATGCTGACTGTAGCAGGCCCTGGAGACTTTCTGTGCAAAAGGAAAATAAAATGAAATACAATTTCTGCCCTTCCTTTACACTGGATGGATTGTCTGGTTGTATGCCAAATTAGGTAGATAGACAGACAGACAGATAGACAGTTAGATACACCGAGAGAGATCCTCAAAGGTGCCAAGGAGGCAGCTTTGCACCAGAGAACCTGCTAAGGCAGTTGGAATCCAGGAGCTGGAACAGAGGCAGGAATTCCTGAATATGGAATACCACTTTCAGAGAAATGCAGCATTTCCTAGATGCTGCTTATAAGTATCTTGTGGTTTCAAATAGAATAGAACAGAATATCTTTATTGTCATTGTGTAACTGACAATGAAACACATTGCAACTCAACCAGCAACAAAGGAGTTTAGGTTTTTGTGAAATCACAGAGCATTCAAAATAGCAGAGTGCTCTTGTGTGGAAGTGCCTATTATCAAAAATATCTAGGTTAGTTCACTTAAGTCCTGAGTATTTGAAAGCTCACACTTGGGAAATAAAGGGCCAGTTGTTGGAAGTACTTAAATCTGGTACAAACCTGACTATAAAATGTTTTCTATTTAAGTCACAAATACCATTTATTCAACATTCTCTTCATTTATATTATAAAGCTAATTTAATCTTCCCAGTAGCACCTTATTACTGCCAAACATATAATTAAATAAAGTAGAATTTCAGGATTCTGACATGCCAGAGTTTATGAAGAAGGCAAACAACAGAAAATCAAACAGGCTAAAACTGAGCAAAAAAAATACTTTTAACAAAAGATCCTTTTGATTGGGAATCACAATATATTCAGCATATTAAAATGCATATTCTTCATCAGCAAACACATTAAGTTTATGTGGTGGTATTGGCTAGATGGATGAGATCATTGGTAGCAGTGGGTTTTCACATTATAGCTACTCTTTATCAGAGCTTCATTCTGTTATGTTATACTGTTGCTGCAGAAACCACGCTAGAACTCACAATGAAGAACATGATAAATGGTGTTTTAAAGCTGTTAAACTAGCACTGCCATAAAATGCCTGTGAAAAAAATGTAAATCAGTTTTGCTTTTCTTTTTGGACACTGATAAACCATTCTATGTTCATAGAAATATTAACTTTTCAGCCAAATACTATAACCTTTAAAGAACCAATAAACAATAACTAAAAAGGGAAGAATATGTATCAAAAGCGTTGCAATACAGCATTACTGCCCCTCAGTATATTTATTCATTCATTCATTATTTTATTTATTGTTATGCTGTCACTAGTGTTCATGAAGCTTTACTCAGCTAGTAAACAAAAGATGAGTCTCTGCCTTAAGTAGCTTACAGCCTAATTATAAATATCTCTGGATTCTGAAGGCAAGTAAGAAAAATATTCTAAGATGCTGGGAAATTATTAAATCAGGAATATAATTAGAAAAAGCTTGCAAAAGTTCAATAAAGCTGTGGACTTCTCAAAATATAATTTTAAAATGTAAAAAAGGATATGAAAGTGTCTGAGGTCCAGAATTATGGGATAAACTGTGGGTGTTTAATTGTCATATATACAGAACCCACTCCAATCTGGGTCGATCTTCCTGTGTATTAAAATAACTCAAATTCTTCTCCTTTTAGAGATATAATGAAAAAAGTGTAGAATTCTATCCAAAGAATGCATGAGAAGGACTTTTTCCTGTCCTCATTCAATTAATATTTTCCTAATCTAGTTCCTCTTAAAGGTCAACATTTTGTTCTGTCCAATAACCACCCCCATCAGGGCATCTACAAGTCAAAATGGCAGCCATGACCATGCAACTAAGGTCCTCTTTTATGTGGCTCCCACTTAGTGTTTTGTTCTTCTGCCTACAACCCTCCTAATCTCAATTGCTACCTTCTTCTACCATTTTAGTGAATTAGGCTACTGAATTGTTTTGTTATTCTTTTTGAGGCAATTCTATAGCTTTATATCACTTTATATCAGTTTTGTTAACACCCTCCTTTTTGTTTTTCTTGTTCTTAAACTATTGTCCAATTCAATGTGCTCCCCTTTTTGTTTGAATATCCATATCACCATTTGTATATCTATATCTCCATCTTTGGCTGCAGAGCACATAGTAGGATAGTATGCACATGGTATGGCATCCAAAGATGGAGACGCTCTATACAGTCAGTAAAAACAAGACCAGGAGCTGACTATGGCTCAGACCATGAGCTTCTTGTTGCAAAGTTTAGGCTTAAATTGAAGAAAGTAGGGGAAAGCACTAGGCCACTCAGGTATGAATTAAAACATATCCCTGTTGAATATACAGTAGAGGTGACAAATAGATTTAAGGAATTAGATCTTATAGACAGAATGCCTGAAGAACTATGGACAGAGGTTCACAACATTGTAGAACAGGTAGCAACTAAAACCATCCCAAAGAAAAAGAAATGCAAGAAAACAAAATGGCTGTCTGAGGAAGCTTTGCAAATAGCTGAGGAAAGGTGGGAAGCAAAAGGCAAGGGAAAAAAGAAAGATACACTAAATTGAATGCAGAATTCCAGAGAATAGCTAGAAGAGATGAGAATGCCTTCTTAAATGAACAGTGCAAAGAAATAGAAGAAAACAATAGAATAGGGAGGACCAGAGATCTCTTCAGGAAAATTAGACCTAAAAGAGGCAGAAGAGATTAAGAAGAGGTGGCAAAATTACACAGAACTATGCAAGAATGAGCTTAATGTCACTGATAACCACGATGAGGTGGTCACTGACCTCGAGCCAGACATCCTAGAATGTGAAGTGAAGTGGGCCTTAGAAAAGCTGAACAACAACAAAGCAAGTGGAGGTGACAGTATTCCAGCTGAGCTATTCAAAATCTTAAAAGACAATGCAGTAAAAGTGCTACACTCTATTTGCCAGTAAATTTGGAAAACTCAACAGTGGTCACAGGATTGCAAAAGGTCACTTTACATTACAATTCCAAAGAAAGGCAGTGCTAAAGAATGTTCAAACTATTGCACCATTGCACTCATTTCTCATTCTAGTAAAGTTATACTTAAAATCCTACAAGCTAGACTCCAG
Source organism: Vipera ursinii (assembly GCF_947247035.1). NCBI lineage: Eukaryota > Metazoa > Chordata > Lepidosauria > Squamata > Viperidae > Vipera > Vipera ursinii. The sequence continues at coordinate 138,340,303 of NC_139516.1, read as the reverse complement.
CAGTATGTGGATCGAGAACTACCAGAAGTACAGGGAGAATTTCTAAGAGGCAGAGGAACTAGAGATCAAATTGCCAACATACACTGGATCATGGAGAAAACTAGGGAGTTCCAGAAAAAAACATCTATTTCTGCTTCATTGACTATGCTAAATCCTTTGATTGTGTGGATCACAACAAACTGTGGCAAGTTCTTAAAGAGGTGGGAGTACCAGACCATTTTATTTGTCTCTTGAGAAACCTATATGCAGGTCAAGAAGCAACAGTGAGAACTGGACATGGAACCACTGATTGGTTCAAAATTGGGAAAGGAGTCTGGCAAGGCTGTATACTGTCTCCCTGCCTATTTAACTTATATACAGACCATGTCATGAGAAAGGTAGGGCTGGATGAATCAAAAGTTGGAATTAAGATTGCCAGGAGAAATATCATCAACCTAAGATATGCAGATGATACCACACTAATGGCAGAAAGTGAAGAAGAACTAAAGTGCCTCTTGTTGTGGGTGAAGAAGGAGAGTGCAAAACTTGGGTTAAAACTAAACATTAAGAAAACCAAGATCATGGCATTTGGCCCTCTCAATTCGAGGCAAATAGATGGGTAAGAAATGGAGGTAGTGACAGATTTTATTTTCCTGGGTTCCAAGATCACTGCAGATGGTCACTGTAGCCAAGAAATTAAAAGGCGCTTGCTCCTGGGGAGGAAAGTCATGGAAAATCTAGACAGCACACTAAAAAGCAGAGACATCACCCTGTCAACAAAAGTGCATATAGTCAAGGCTATGGTCTTCCCAGTTGCAATGTATGGCAGTGAAAGTTGGACCATAAGAAAGGCTGAGCACCAAAGAATTGAGGCCTTTGAACTATGATGCTGGAGAACACTCCTGTGAGTCCCTTGGACTTCCAGACGATCAAACCGGTCAGTGCTAGAGGAGATCAACCCTGACTGCTCTTTAGAAGGCCAGATCCTGAAATTGAAACTCAAATACTTTGGCCAGCTAATGAGAAGGAAGGACTCACTGGAGAAGAGCCTAATGCTGGGAAAGATTGAGGGCAATAGAAGAAGGGGACGACAGAGAATGAGGTGGCTGGATGGAGTCACTGAAGTAGTAAGCGTGAGCTTAAATGGACTCCAGAAGATGGTAGAGCACAGGAAGGCCTGGAGGGACGTTGTCCATGGGGTCGCAATGGGTCGGACATAACTTCACAGCTAACAACAGCAACATATCTATATCTATATCTATATATATCTAAATGGTGATTTATATATGTGGTTTATTTAACAATCTGTCATTCAGCGACTGTTCAAACTTTTGACAACAGTGAATTAGTGATAGTTATGATGGGGTCATCATACTTATGGCACCAGATCCTATTATCATGGGATGACAATTTAGAACCTTCCCCACAAGCAGCGTCAATGGGGAAACAAGCAGGAAATGAGAAGTCATGATCATGTGAAGTCCTCTTGCAGTCATCATTTAATGATGGCAACCTATAAGGAGCATGATGGCCCAGCAGTTAAAGTCACTGAGCTTGTCAGCTGGGAAGCTGACACCCCAGTTTTGAGACCCAGAGCCACATAATGGGGTGAGCTCCTGTTACTTGCCCCAGCCTAGCAGTTCAAAAGCATGCAAATGCATCTAGATAAACAGGTATCACTTTTGGTGGGAAGATAACAATGTTTCGTGCACTTCAGCATACAGTCATGCTGGCCACATAATCAGAAAGTGTCTTTGGACAATGCTGGCTCCCTTGGCCAAGAAACTGAGGTGAACACTGCCTCCTAGATTAAGACTTGATTGGACAGGGGAACCCTTTACCTTTAACCAGGGTCCTCTGAGACAGCCATCATTAAGTGTCATGGCCACATGGTTTTTCAACTTACATTGCTTAACAATGGATATTCTAGTCCCAATTACCTTGTTAAGCAAGGACTATCTATATCTCTACCTGTAAGAAAGTGTAAGGATAACTATGGGCAAAGATATTTCTGAATATACAACCCTTTGTGTTTAAAAGCAGGCTAAGGTGATTGGGACAACTTCCACTCTCACTAAATCTAAATCTAAGCTTCTGGCTCATATATATATATATATATATATATATATATATATATATATATATATATATATATATATATATATATATATATATATATATATATATATATATATATATATATATATATATATATATTTGTTTTCTGAGGTTTTCGCGGGTGTTCGTATGTGGATCTTTGGTTATTCGGGTTTTTCCCCGCGTAGAACTAAAGGTGTAGGGGCGACGTTTCGACGGAATCCCATCCATCATCATCAGGCTGGAGGCTTCTGCTTCCTTCTTCTGGGAGAAGCATGTGGCTGTTGTTCCTCTTTTTTAAACTGCCAGAGGGGGTGTGTTCTGTGGGTGGAGGTTGCTCTGATTGGGTGGGGGAGTAAGTGTGTTCTGATTGGGTGGGAGTGTGTTTTGAATGGTGGGTGTGTTCTGATTGGGTGGGGGTGTGTTTTGAGTGGATGGGCTGGTCTCAGCTGCCAGCCTTAGACCTGAGCTGGTGAGTTGTGCTGCTTTTGTTCGGCTTCGTGTTTGTGGTGGTGCCACGTTTTTATAGTGGGTGTCAGTTTGCTTATTGTGTGGTTTGGAGGGGTTTAAAGTGGCTGATGTTGCAGCTGTGGTTAGGTTTCTGTTTTGTGGTTGTGCCTCGTTATCATTGTGGGTTCGGATTTGCTTTTTGAATGGTTGTATGGTGGTGATGTCATGTGTTATCATGAGTTTGGGTCTATCATTCTTGGTGGTTGGGACTCGTCTGTCAATCAAGGTGGGTTTCCAAATGGTTGGTAGGCGAGAGGTATCATCTCGTTTGTTTATGCTGTGGGGGCGTTTTTCTATCTCAATGGCTTCTCTGATTATTCTGTTGTTAAAATGTTCAATTTTGGCGATAGTTTTGGTTTTTTTAAAATCAATTTCATGTCCCGTGGCTTCAAAGTGTTGGACCAGGGATGAAGTTTGTTCTCCTTTTCTGAGTGAGTTTTTGTGCTCTTCAATGCGTGCACTTATTCTTCTGTTGGTCTGTCCGATGTATGTGGTGGGGCAGGTGGTGCATGGGATTTTGTATACTCCTTGGTTTTCTAAGCCAATTATATCCTTGGGGTTTCTTAGGATGGTGGATATTTTTCTGTCTGTGTAGAATGCTGTTTTGATGTTGTGTTTTTGGAGGACCTTGCTGATTCTGTCTGTGGTCCCTTTTAAGTATGGGAGGAGGGCTTTGCCATTTTCTTGTTCTCTGTCTTGGGTTTTTGTGGGTGTCTCTCTTCGGATTAAGTTGGTAATCGTGTTTCTTTGGAATCCATTGGCTGTTAGTACATTAGTGAGAGTGTGTAGTTCGGTTTTTTGGTGTTGTTCGTCAGCTAGGTGTTTTGTTTTGGAGATCAGTGTCTTGGCTACGGAGTTGATCTGTGCTGGGTGGTGGTGTGAGAGTGCATTCAGATAGCGGTTTGTGTGTGTTTTTTTATGGTAGATAGTGTGTCCTAGGGAGCCGTTGGATTTCTTGTAGACTAAGACATCAAGGAAGGGAAGTTGATTGTTAGCTTCTGTTTCCATGGTGAATTGTATTTTGGGGTGTAGGCTATTGAGGTGTGTGAGGAAGTCATCCAGTTTTTCTTTGCCGTGTGGCCAGATTACGAAGGTGTCATCTACGTATCTGAGCCAGAGTTTGGGTTTGTGGTTGGATTTTTCTAGAGCGAGGGTTTCAAATTGTTCCATGTAGAGGTTTGTGATGACAGGTGAAAGGGGTGATCCCATGGGTGCTCCTTCCATTTGTTTGTATCTTTGTCCATTGTAGATGAAGTATGTGTTAGATAGGCAGTGGTTGGTCAGATCTAGGATGTGTTTTGGGGGGTTGTATTTATTTCGGATAGCTGTCAAGGCTTCTTTGATTGGCACTTGGGTGAAGAGGGATACGACATCGAAGCTCACAAGTAGGTCACAGGGCTGTAAGTTTAGTTTACTTATGATCTCTATGAAATGGAATGAATCTTGTACGTGTGAGGTGATGGAATTTGCGTAAGGCTGTATTTGTTTGGCAAGAAATTTGGCTAGATTTTGTAGAGGTGAGCCTATGGAGCTGACTATGGGTCTGAGTGGGGTTCCTTCTTTGTGTATCTTGGGCAGACCATAGAGCTATGTGTATATATATGTATATATGTATGTGTAAATTACTAACAAAGAATTAAGGGAGACTGAAATGCATTTCAAACTTATTAGTTTTCATCAGTCAGCCATACCCTTCTGAGATTCTAACCTGGGCTGATTGCACATTAGGCAGTTGTTTTTACCTCTTGAGCCACAGGATCTCTCTCGATGTGTCAAATGTTAACTATTTAGATTACCTTGCTAGGCCCCAAACATGGGGCAAATCTTTATTTCCTGTTTTCAGCCTATCTTGAAGGCCATCGAACAGGCAGTAGTCACACCGGACAGATATATATATTTCATAAGAGTTAACTGCCACCCGGGGCCTATTTAAACCTTTCCTGCTATGAAGATAATCCTCTACCTATATTGTACTCTTTGGAAGCATCTTTCTTAGTATTGATGCCCTCATTTCCCACCTTTCAAAGAAATCTCTTTTTTTAAATATTACTCCTTTGTAGTACATAAATCTCAGTTGGAAGTTGGCTGTTCATTCCATTAAAAGTTGGCTCCCTGCCTACTGGTAGTAAGGCCTGCTAGCTTCCAGAGGGGAAAACGTGTGAATTCAGCACTGACTCCAGGTTTTGAAGGGCACCCCCTTTGTGATGTCAGCTGCTCCAGCTCCTCTCAGCAGTAGTTTCTGCACTTGCCAGAGAGAGAATAAGCAAGCAAGTGAATAAAGCAGATATTCCTTCACTTTTCCACTGTGATTCATTAGTTTTCCTTTTCTGTAGGTTAGGGTGGCAGGGGTGACCAAGCAGGTGGCAACCATGAAGAGGAGAATCAACAGGTGCTTCTTTTTTTCTTTCTTTAAAAAAAAACTATAAATAAAAAGTCTACTTTGCCCTCCTTGTAAAACAATTCTGTGATTTTTTTTGTCATTGGTTGATTAAGTATGCATGTGGTCTTGTACTGCTGCTCCATTACCTTGGGATGCCTGCTTATATTGTAATTCTCGTAGACTCACTAGGTGCTCTAGAAATTTTAGCAAAGCGAGAAATAGGAAAACTACTCCTGCCTCTAGTTTGTTTTGCTTTGGTTGTTTAATCAATAGAAAAGATGTAAAGAATTCTATCAGATAATTCTGCCAAGAAGTGGATTTGGGCTCTTGTTCCCCCTGGAATGGGGCAAACAGTATCATCAACCAAGGTAGTCTAAATCTTTTTTCATCATCACGACTCTATTGGAGGTAGAAGCGTTCTGCCTAAAAAGATTTCCCGACAGCAAGAATGAACAATAAGCAATGAACTGAGTTTTATCATTAGAAGAGAAAGGAGCTTTCTTTAAGGAAATGTATTATAAATATAGGTGAAGCTCAGGACTTAACTATATACTACCAGAAGGAGAGTGAAAGGCCATGTGCCTTGTGTGTATGGACTTAAGAAGAAAGGCAGAAGTCACCTGAGTTTAGCAACCTCTTAGACCAAAGGGCAACAAAATAACAAGGAGTAAATCTACCCATATACTACTAAAACTCTAATTTCTGTTTGCAGCCTTCAGTTTGTATGGTGCAGGGCAGCCACTGTTGAACCAACATACTTCAAAAGGACACATTACTCCCATAGGAATGGAATTTGGGAAATTTGGGGCCACTTCCTTCCAGGCTGGCCACTCTCATGCTCCTTCTCTGACCTGCACCATCCTCCACACTTCACCAACCAATGCAGGACCTCTCTTGCACTTAAATACACCATTCCCAAATTGCAATGACACCTCACAGACCCCTTCCCCAAACTTTTCACCCCATAACCATGTACAACCTGCATGGCCACCCTGGGTACCCTCCAACCCATGCCATCTCTGCACCCTCTGCAACCAGTGCCAACCTCTGAGTCCTCTCCGACTCATGAAGCACCTCTTGTGCACTCTGTTGTAATCCCACACTCACTTCCAATCTATGATGCATCCTTGCACACCCTTCCCAACTTGCACAGCACCTCTTGTGCACCTGTGCACCCTTGACACCTCCCATGTGACTCTTCTCATGCTTTCTTCTGCACCCTTCCTAACCCAATAACACCCCTACACACACACACACACACACACACACACACACACACACACAGACACTTCCAGACTCCACCACTTTCCCATGCCTTCCCACAATAACTCTGTGTGTGCACATCCCCTGACTTGCACCATACCTTCTGCATTGAAGTAATGGTGGTAGGGGGAGGAAGGGTGCCAGAAAGAGGAAACAAAAGGAAAAGGAAAAGGAAGATTTCAAATGCTCTTTGCCAGCTTCCCCCAAGCAAAGGCAGTGGGGAAGCTGGCAGGAACTGGCAAGTCTATGACCAGCAGGCAGATAAATGGCTGCTGCCAAATAGGGAGAGAATAAGGTAGTGCATTAGAAGTGAGGCTTGGGTCAGGAAAGATGCATCAGTATGCAGCATTGGCTTGGGAGGGTGCAGGAGGACATTACACAGGTCCAAAAGGGTGCAGATGGGTACACGAGTGGCTGCTATGACATGAGTATAGAGGGACTGGAGAAGGTGTGAAGGTAAGAGAGACTTACCTGAAGCAACTTTCAGCCTATCCAGATGGTTTGCCCATTGATGTTCATGCTGAAAGCTTCCCACAAGTAAACACAGTGAGGAAGCTGATAGGAAGTTGCAAATCCAAAGCCAGCAGACAGGTCAATGGCTGCTGCCAGGTCAGGAAGGGTGTGAGGAGGTTGACGTGCAGGGATGGCTGGGGAGGGTGTAGAGGGGATGCCCAAAAGGTGCAGCAAGGGTCAAGGAGAGAATGCAAGGGTGCAGTGCAGGTTGTGGAGTGTGCCTGAAAGCATGGGCTAGGAGGGATAGCACATGGGGGTGCAGAAGTGGCCAGCATGGCACAAGCACAAACAGACTGGAGAACAATCCACAGATGGGGAGACTTATCTGAGCAGATTACAATTTTCCTTGCTAGCATCACCATTGTCTTTCTCACTGCAAGCTTCCCACAAACAACTGGCAGGAAAGTTGGAAATTGTTCCTGCTCCCATTATTTATTTGCTTTTCTGTGGTCATTCTGTTTGTCTATTAAGGTAAGTAAATCTCTGAAATGATGATACAATGGAAACAATGACCTAATAGGTTGATGGCTGTCTAATAATCACTTACTATCCTTACTGTTTGACATAGAAGAATTGGTAAATAAATGAACACATCCTGAATTTTCTGTCTATACCTCCACTGCTCCTAGTGTTCAGAAGCATAAGGTGCGGAAGAGCCACTGCTACTGAATTCATGTGTCCGAAAAATTCCACCTTAAAACAAAACAAAACAGCCTTCCAAAGGTACGTTAGTGTTGCAAGAATCAGGTAGGGAAAGTGGGACAAATCTTTTGTGACCATTTTTTGGTTATTTTGATGCAAGACACACATTTAATATGCATTTGGAAGAAATTGTATATGTGTTTGTTTATGACATCAGTAACTCAATGTAACAAACATTTGCTGCACAATTTTGATGGGTCCTAGTAGTTGGATGGCTGCATATGGCTCACCAATTTCTCACCCCTGGAATATTACCTGGTAACACAGTAAGAGTCATAACTTAATCAAAATCTGAACATTAATATTTAAGGATATATGCATGAACCATAAGGAATAGAAATATTTTGCTTTTTGTCTTCCTTCATCACAGATTCAAAATCTTGTTCACAGCAACACCTTAATCTATCTTTTTTCTTTTACATATTTAATTTCTTTTCAATATGTGCATATTTACTCCTATCGCCCAACAAATCTGGCAGTCATTTCACACTATGAAACATGATTCAGATACTTCTGAAGCTGTTGTTTTCAACATCTACTATTTTTTCTTAACTCATTCTTCTGTTCCCCAGCTAACATCCTGCCATTACTTTGTGGTTAAAAAAGCAGGAAAAAAATAGCCAAAATTTGCCAGTAGATCATATCACTATCACAGCAGATAGTGAATATTCTATTGATAAAATTCTTCTATGAAAAAAACAATGTTGGAACAACTAAAATGGAGCAGAATGGGCCGGGATGGAGGGGAGGTATAGAAAGTATAGGAGAAGAATAGAACATCCCCTGTAACTTCTGTTAAGAAAAAGTTCTTCTCTAGATATTTTGATGTGTCAACTTTCACCTGGCATAAAGAATTAGAAAAATCACCACTATCGCATTTATGGCCACACCCTCATTATTGAGACATCATGTAGATCATACAATGTAGATCATATAAATCAATAACTAATGTAAATCATATAAATCAATAACTTCATACAGGGAATCGGTTGAACACATGAGAGGATTCAAGTCATTGGTCTCATGAAATATACATCCTCCATGGGGTAGGACTTGGTAAGAGGAAAATACAAAGAAAAAAACCTATATAATTGTTCCTTGAAACTTAGAAGAGTACCCAGCAGCATCCATTACCTACAGTACAGCAGTGTTTCTCAACTTTGGCAACTTCCAGATATGTGGATGTCATTTCCACAATTACCCAGCCAGCAAGGATGTTAGGTTGACCTATATCAGGGGTATGAAACAGCCGGCCCATGGGCCGTTTGCATCATACGGAGGCTGTGCCCACCCAGCTCCAGCAATGTAAAAAAAGTCACGATACGTTGCAATACATCATGTGATGCAGCGAGTTTGACATCTGTGACCTATATGGTGTCAAAATGAAAGCCTGTGAATCATGATGTCATCTCGCAAATAATACGAAATAAGTAATTTGAATCATTTGTGTCAAGGGTCAAATACAAGCATGCATCACTGTAGAGGGAAGAATAAGGCAGATATGACATGAACAAAGGTACAATGTAGAAATTGTGCAGTCTACATTGATAGGAATATGGAAGGTCAAAGCTCTGTCCTCTGCTTGGTTTGCCTTGGGTTTCTGCTACTAACACTAACAACATATAACAATGCATTTGCAGTGTAACTGTTAACTTTTGTTAGTCTGTGAGTGAAATACTGGATGGTAATAGTTTAGCAAATGAATATAGGAAGAGAGACAGATAAGAAGGGTAGTGTGGAAAGTGGCCTGTATACACAATTTTGTCATCATAGTAGCTTTTACTTGATTATAGCAGCATTTCCCTCTGTATAAGTAAATTCTATATTTGTATCATAGATAAAGCTCTCCACATGACCTTAACTTTGGGGAGAGAGTACATCATGTCAAGAAGATTTGCAATTGTGGACCAGCCTTACAAATCTCTGACAATTACAACAATTTCATTTGTAAAATTACAGAATTGGAAAGCATTACTTAGGCCATCATATCAAGCCTCCTACTCAGTGCAAGAATTAACATTAAAGCATTCATGACTATTATCTTGCCAGCCTCTATTTGAAGATGTCCAGCAGGGGAGTAGATCCCCTATATAATAAAAGTGTAATCCACATCCATTGGCAATGACACATTTTAGTGAGTTTGTTCTCTCTACATGTTGTGCTTTCTCTCTAAAATACATGTATTTTACATGTACTTTTCCCTAATGCATATATTTTATACACATTTTTGGACTGTAAATAATATTGCGACATTTGACAAACAGTGTACTTACGTAAATTTGGTGCCTTTCTTTGGTGAGCAATAGCATTCAGCCTTGCAGATGTTAGCAGAAGTCAGAATTGCTTCAGTTTTGGTTGCAGTCTTAATGTTTTTATGCAAGTAAAATGGGCACAATTCCATAGTTTTTTTCATTTAAATTAATTATGTCCAAATGTCGGTTGTCACCAGAGTTCTTGTACTTTTGAACATATTTTTGTTTTCAAACTGAACTCTTGAACATTTTAGGTTAATACTTTTGGACTTTGAATAAATATGTGCATTGAGGTCTGCAACCAGAGTAAATTTACTGCCCTATCATTGTGAAAATTTTCTATACTTCTGTGATTTGGGATAGGTTTTGTGGTAAATCCATTGCAAGGCCATTACTTTGGGGATCAATATTTTTGCTTTCAAATACTCAGGAATCATAGATGCCTGTCAGAGCGTACTTTGAATATAGGGGGGGAAAAGGATTGGATCTTAAGTTCTAACACAGTCCATTGCAAGTGGCAGAGATCTGTGATAGAAACAACACAGTATTTGGCAACCTTGACCTTCAAAGCCCATTCCATATAAATTATAACTGATTCATTATTGGCATGGGGAAGACAGTCATAATATCAGCAAACCTCCTCTCTCCTCAACATTCGGGAGTTAGCTGAGACTGATATCAAATATGTTATTGCCAAGGGGCCTTCTATAACCCAGTAATTGATGCCTTCTAAACATACAAATAAATCTTTTATATCAAATAGTCAAGGGAAAAAGATGGGGTAACAATGTGATGGCTTGCGGGATGGCTAGGCCAGCTAGATGGATAGCTGAGTGATTCACAGAATGATTTTTGATTAAAGAACATGTGCTTTTCATACAGAACAACCAAACGTTTCCAGGTAAGCTGGAAAACCTTGAGAAGAGAGTGTTCATCAGTAAAGAACACTTTTCCAAACTAGTATCCTTCAAATGGTTTGGATTCTAATTCTCTTAATTGTAGTTTGGAATTATGGAAGTTGAAAGTCAATACAATTGGTGGCTATTATGTTTAAGAAGACTAGCACACATAGTATTGAGCTAATGATTTTAATCAGCATATAGTTTATTAGCTGGGTGATATTTATCCTCATATAATTAATTTCTAAGGTTTGACAACTATTGGCAACCCGAGATTGATAAAGTGAAAAGCTGTGCATTGCACAGGATTTAGGTGTATCTGTTTTCCTTTTTTTCAGAAAAGGGACGTCTTCATTTCATATAAATATAGTAGATGCCTAAAGGCAGTTTAAAGCACACAACAATAACAAAAGCAATCTGCAAGCCATGAACAGCGTATCCTGCTTTGTAAACTTGTCTTTCAAGTGAGAGCTGAAAGTCACCACATTTGATATGTTGGGAATCTGCTAGATGCCAGAAAGGCAGAAACAAGAAAGAAAATTCAGAGAATGTTGCTAAAATGACAGTCACTGTTAATGGCCCTATCACAAAACCTGTCCTTCAGACTGAAATGTGCAGTAAATAGTAATGAATCGCTGTACTTTGTCGGACAGATTTGATTTGTCTAGCAAATCCAAACTGACATATATGCTCATTTACTTGTAGATAGCCTTTTGAAAATGCCATTTCAGAAAAGCATAAAAAAGGTTATTTAGATTAGGCAGAGTTGCAAGAAGAGTAGTACCTCACATTCACTGGCTTACATGCATACTCATTTAATTTCTACTGCTCCATTACTCTCAGTGAAATTGTTCTTAATATAAAAGCGGAAACAAAAAAAAAGAGAGAAGAGAGTAAAAACTGCACACACATTAAACAGAAAATGGGGATAAATATATTGCTAGCAAGGTTTAGGTATATTTTTTTTTTCCAAATGCATAAAACAGTAGGGTGCAGTCATTCGGGTTACCTGAGTAATCAGTAGTTGCCAGCAAAGGGGTACAGAAAATTCTCACTCTTTGCCACCATCTCACGGCCATACACATTTTTGCATCCAAGTGTGGTAGAGAAGAAATATCAAGGTCATTTACATGCACAGAAGAATTCTGTGCAGTTGAGACAGGATTACCCTGATTAGTAAATTTCTTGGGCTCCATCCCTTTTTTGTTTGGCAAAGGGGGAGCAAATTTCCCTATTCTCTCCACGTAATGTTGAAGAGAAGATGAGATAACCATATTGAGTTACATATTGTCTGGTGATAATGAAGTCGGTAAGGCTGAGGTCTAGAGAAGCAAAAAAAATAAATAAATATTCAGCACTATTGCAAGCAAAAACCAATTAAGACTCTATTGCAGACAAGAGCATTTAATGGGCCGTGGGCCACATTCGGCTCTGTCCAGCTCGTAACATTGGTGGTGTTGGCAGCAGGGGACAGGGTATCAATGAGGCGATGGTGGTGGGGATTGGATAGCATTGGTGGGGTGGGTGGGACATTAGTGGGTGGGGTGGGACATTGGTGGGGGGCAGGGTAGTCGGGGGCAGGGCAGCAGCAAGCCTCCACAACACTCACAGTTTCTCATATGGCCTCTTGGGAAAATTAATTGCTCACCCCTGCTGCCTAAGTGATCAAAAGGGGGGCACAGGAAAATCCATGGTGGGCTTGGAAGCACTGGAAGAGTGGAATTAGAAAGTTCATAGTGTCTGGCTAGATTGCCTCCACAGACAAGGCTACTGCTATTGATAGTTTCCCCTGCTTCATGGCATGAAGCAGGAAGTTTAGGAATTTTCTCCTTTCCTTAACATCCATGCAACAAAATACTGCCCTGGAAACCGCCTTGCTGACAGTCTTTTGGAAAAAAAAATCTAAATTTATCTATCTATCTATCTATCTATCTATCTATCTATCTATCTATCTATCTATCTATTTATGTTGCCCAACTCTAGGGGACTCTGAGCAACATACAAAATTAGAAAAAAAACATACAAGAGGCTAAAAATATTAATAGACTAATAAATAGTAAAATCAATAAAACAAAAACAGGGGCCTTAGATAAATAATAAATATCAATGCCCAGTCTGGGATCAAAGGCAGTTTTTCAAAGCTTTCCAAAACCTTAGAAGAAAGGGACCATCCTTAACTCAAAGGGACTGCTGTTCCAGAAAATGGGGCAGAAACAGAGAAAGCAACTTCCTTGGTCCATAAGATGACACGTTTAATAGACATATAAAATGTCCAGATCCATTAAATGTTGTCTTGGTAGGCCAGGGAACATAACAAGCTCAGCATCTCTTGCCACCCCTTGATAAGTTGCCACTATTTTAAAGTGAGACATGACAAATATGATTAACTCTATCAGGGTTAACTGTATCATCTGCATTTAATTCACTGACAAAAGCATGAAATCAAATGCAATATAGCCCTCGGAATGTGGCCTCTGCCCCAAAATGTTCTTTATATTCTCTGTGTATACTGATGGTGTTTCTGGCTTATGATTGGTTTACTGAATGTATACAGCACAATAATTAAAAGAGTTAAAGACGTATTTGATCCTACTAACTTTACTGTCAATATAATTTTGAATAGTTGGGTTTATTTTATATTGGATGTTTCTTTCCTCTGCTCCCTTAAAATCTTCTATAAGGAGTTAAAAGGCTTTGCTGAGCCATTACATAGTCTATTAGTAAATAAATAAAGGATTGTTTAACTATAACAGATAAAAAGATAAACCCTTTCATTTATATACCAAAGCCAACCTATTTTTGTCCATAAGTACAAAATAAAAAAAACCCTGAAGAATAGCAAAAGTTACATTATTATGCAAAAGTAGACTCCTGAAAAATTAGTTTAGTATTTTTAATTTAAGGTAGTAGTGCCCTTCTTTCCTTTTTAATTGGCTTATCTAAAACAGAAAACCCAATATTTTTCAGCAGTTAGCAGTGAAATCCCTTATGAACCACAAGCATAATACCCTTTTTAAAATTCTTCACATTTATTATTGTCTGGAAAAAATAACATTTAAAACTTCTCAGAAGGCCTCACCTCCCGTGTATTGTGTTCTTAGCAGTCTTCACAACAAACCTCGAGCAGTACTTCCTAATTTTTATTCAGCTGTTAACCTGACTAATCGTTACAAAACCTTATCTAATGCACATCTCCATTGGTTGAGCAATGATTTAGAAGCTGGATAGTTCTTACTAAATGTGTACTGTATAAAAAGTAAGATGAATCAATATGGCTGCCCCTGAAGCAATGGTGTTAACTGTTAAGCTTCAAGAAGGAGAAAAAATAACCATGATTTCCTTCTTATTTTTGTCCATATTCTTGGTACTCCCTTTTGGAGATTTGCTGACCATAGCAGAAGCTGAAATATAAGGAGGTGATGACAGGATTATAGAAGGGACGAGTAGAATGTTGATTAGAGAAGTAATGCCTACTTCTGCAAATTGAAAGAGTTGTAAGACATTGTCATGCATTGATGGGAGGACATTAAGTATATAAAGACTGTTACCCAACTTCTTCAGGGATGTTTTTCAAAAGAATAACAATATTTTGATAATGTGGAAGGATTAAATACAAACATGTAAGGGGAAAAAATTGTTATGCATGCGTTAGTAATTTACTTAATAATACATAATGTCCTTTGCAGTATGTATCCAAATCTTATTGTTCGTTTAATTGTAGGGTTCTTTATAAACCATAGCAATGTTCTGTCAATGACCCAATGTACCTATAGAATTTATATCTGTAGTGAAATTCAACAGATTGAAGGATGTGTGGGATCTGTTTTGTTCTCTCTCTTCTTTCCATTGTTAAGACAAGGCCAGTGTGTACTGGTCAGTTTGTTGGAATAACAATTAGAATATTTGAACCTCTTGTGTATGAAAACTGCTATGTTGAATTTCAAAGAACATTAGTGTCAACACTGCTAACATTGGATGTTCTTCTTTGACAACGTATGGAGATGCAGCCATTTTCCTTCTTATGTAAACATAAGAATTAGAATTAGACTCAGAATTAGATGATACTGGGAGGGGGGGAGGAGGAATGTGCATGGGAGTTAGTTAGATATAAAAATATTGTAACAGTGTGAAAACCAAGGTTTTTGAAATAAGAGATTATAAGAAATGGCGGGTTAGAGAACTGGAGGGAAAGCCTGCATTTCAAACTAATTGAAGAATGTGATTTATGACTGTTAATTAGAGGAGGGAATTGTGTTTAATACTATGTGCTCAGGGGAGAGGAATTCAAATTTTGGCTTTGCTTATGTACGTGCCAATGCTATGCTGCTTGAATAAAGATTCTTTAAGGTAAACAATGCCTCGAAGTTCTTTGAAGAGTTTCATCTGTTGTAACCATGACAGTTAGTGTAGTTTCTTCACATTTTGAATTGATACCATGTCTCTGCTCTTGCTATCTTTACAGCCTTACTGATGATAAAAATAATTCTTCCCTGCAACTGAGATTTCTGTTGAAGGGTGCCTACTTAAGTGTTCTTTGAGCAGCCTTCCATACAGTTAGTCCTCAACTTATGACTACAATTGAGTCCAAAATTTCTACTGTTAAGTAAGACATTAAGTGAGTCTTGCCCCATTTTAGGACCTTTCTTGCCTCAATTTTTAAGTGAATCACCACAGTTGATAAGCTAGTAACCCAGTTGTTAAGTGAATCTGGCTTTCCAATTGACTTTACTCATCAGAAGATCACAAAAGGTGATCACATGATCTTGAGACACAGCAACGGTCATAAACATGAACCAGTTGTCACACATCTAAATTTTGATGACATGATCGTGGGGATGCTGCAAAGATTGTAACTGTGAAAAGCGGTCATAAATCTTTTTTTCCCCAGTGCTGTTGTAACTTTGAATGATCACTAAACAAACTGTTATAAGTTGAGGATCACCAGTATAAGACCTATGTAATCTTGGGGCTCTTGCTCTAGGTTCATCTGGGCACAAGGAGGCTATGCCTCATCATAACCTGCTAGTTTTCAAATAATAACATGATCATTGAATCCTCTCCAACTTCTGCCTTCTGTTGGGTGAGTTTTCCACCACAAGACTGGAGTGCAAAATGCCAATTGTATACACGAATGAGTGATGGCAGATCAAATCCCTGAGGCAGCATTTCCAGAAGATTTCCCATCACATCAAATACAAGGACTTTCAGTAGAAGCTGTTCACAGGGTGAGTTCCACATCATTGAGAGCTGATAAGTAATTAAATGATGAGAAATGATATGAAATGAATGAACCCGTTCTTGGATCTTGCCAGACGGCAGCAGTAAATCCTTGAAAAAGATTCTGTTCACCTAAAACTTGAATGGTGATTTCTCAGCTGCTTGTGGGTAGGATGGTAATTCTCAGTGTCTGATCAATGATGCATTATCATAGATGCTTAATTAAACCCTAGCCCTTTAGAGAAATCTCCATCGGAACCCGTGACATACACTGCTATTGGTGCCCTGCCAAACTTAGTTTTATCATGGATAATATAATGAAGCAGGCACATGTCTGAAAAAAGGATAGAATAAAAGCAAAATAGAGACAGAATTTAGGCAGCTAGAATAACAACATAAGTAGAGCCATTGCACTAGTTAAAAATCCAGAAAAATAATGAGATCCATAATGAAGCAGTGTGATTGGAAATGACAATGGAAGTTTGGAAGAATGATCCCAGAAGTGGGCTTTTTTTTACATACATACTGTATTTTAAAACATTTTAAAAATGATGAAAGCATAAATTACTCCCTGAAATGCTCAGTCAATTTAGCCAACTGACTTCATTATATTATCATCTATCATTTAACCTCATTTAAATGGCTATCATGAGAATAAAATAGATGAAGAAAGGGAAGATTCTGCTCAATATTCTGGGTACTTGGAAGGATGATTAGATAGATAGATAGATAGATAGATAGATAGATAGATAGATAGATAGATAGATAGATAGATAGATAGATAGATACACACACACACACACACACACACACATATATATATATGTGTGTGTGTGTGTGTGTGTGTGTGTGTGTGTGTATCTATGTATATGTATCTATCTATCTATCTATCTATCTATCTATCTATCTATCTATCTATCTATCTATCTATCATCTATCATCTATCTATCTATCTATACACACACACACATACACATATATACTCCATAGTTTCTCACAGACTAATTCCAGAAAATATGGGTTGAATTGGACTATAATCAGACCATGTAATTAAAATATCAAATGTTAGATCATCACAGTTTCAAGAAAATGAGCTGCTGATAAGTCTTCATATTATTATTCTGTGCTCTGTTCCCATCAAATGGATGGAAGAATTCCCTCTGTCCTTTAAAGGAAATCTTAGTGGATCTTAGTGATTCAAATTGCCAGTTCCTGCACACAACATTGTTATACGAAGATTGTACTGGGGGTGTTTTTTTCTGAACGTGCTTATCTTATCCTAATTGTAACATACAGTATATAGCTGCAAATCCTCAGTAAACCCATCTCAACAGACTAATACCAGATTGCACTATTATATAACGAATTGGAAAAGTTTGTAAAAATAAAATGCATATGTATTTTGAGGATAAGTAAACTGTTTACTTTCTCTCAGCAAATTCATATATGGGACATGACTTAGAGAATTTCCTGTTTAATATCTGCTTACACATAATGACATTTTACTTTGTTATTCTTGTTAGACTACCATACATTACCTATTATGGCATTGAAGTGTACTTTGATATGAAGTCAAACTGTATCTGCATTATATTACACAAAGTAATGTTGAAGTATGTAGCTGTGGCACTTATAGCCTGGAAAATGGGGGCATAGGTCAAAAATAATTCACATGAAAAGGGAATTAATCACAAAAAGTATCACTAAACAAGATGTAGAGATAACCACCAGCTTGGATGTCTTTAAAAGAGGAACAGAACAATCAGTGCAAAATAATAATAGCTTCTCATCACAGATACTCCATATTGCCTCCCATAATGCAAGCAAGCATTATTCTGTTCTTCCTTTTTGTGGTTTTCCTAACTGACTATTGTGAAAACCAAATGCTTGAGTAAACAAGCCTTGGTCTTATCTAGCTGGGTTCATATTATGTTGCAAAATGTACACAACAGAGAGTGGAAATGGTTTTCTCAGAGACTGTGTTTGCATCTAAATTCTAGTTGCTAGATGGGGCTTCACACCTTCTTTGTGAGCTTTTTGAAATATCTTGCTTAAACCTGTTGAAGTAAGGGTGCTGGACTCTTTGTATCTTGGTCAGATCTAACAAAGCTCTCTGGTTATTCTTAAGCTTTTCAAAAATAATTACACTGTTCAAACAGATGGTTTGTTGTGTTTTTAATTATAGTTATATTTGTATTAAGTATACAAATATAACAAATAAATAAATAAATAATAAATAAATTTGTTTATATTGCTTTTTGCCCTGAACTTTCTTTCAGAAAGATATTTTGTCAATTTCATAACATAGCAAGCAAGGTTAAAATTCAATGTCAAGTGGCTGAAGACAAAAACCATAAGCAGGGGCTGTGGTAAAATTAGAAATGCTATTAATGAATATCTCCAAGTCAGGCTGTCAAAGACAGCTATAGTCAGTCTGCCATTGATAATGTATTGCCACTGAAGCTGCTCATCTGGATTGGAACTCCATTTGATCTAGTGCTGTTACATTGAGTCTGCAAAAATCTGGATAATCACTAGATGGCAGGAAAGAGATATGGAAAACTCATGTGCCTATTGAAATCTTTGCCCACAAATGTAGCTGTAATTTAAACAAACCAAAGAAATATCTAGTCTCTGCTTAATTGCTTCCTTCTGCTTACTTTCACAAATAACAATAGAGCTTGCAAGAGTTGTGATTATGAAGATCTGTATTCCCTTTGTTCTTTTGTTCCAAAAATGAATGAAAAACTTTGATCAGTGCTCCCTTCCTCTTTCCATTATAGTTGCAGCAAAAGTAATTGGGGATAATGGAACAAATAGGACTAAAGATAACAAACATTGTTAAACAAGAGTTAAGCAACTTGTTGGTGTACTTGCATGTCATCACACAATCCTAGGAAGCTGGAATCCTATATCTGTCAGAATCCATTTATATCATATTCATAAATGTATGTTTAAAACATTATTCCATGGATTCTGCCATCTCCCGGAGAGGAGGAAACGGATGTGTATTGAACCAGTATTAGGCATTTCAAAGGAAAAGAGAAGCCTTTTGAACTGGGGAAACAAAAGGGGGGCTAGCATCTGGCTTTTGTCATGAAAGGGAGCAATAAACATAAAAAGTCTTAAGTTCCTTTTTCCCACTAGAGGGATGATACGAGGTAAATGATGGGGGACTGACCAAATGGGGTTAAGGGGGGTTAAACTGGGAACTCTTTATAAGGGTTTAGTTTGTGGAAAATAATAAGTCCTGTCTTGTATTCCTACAACCAAGCATGTCATAGTAAAGATTATTTTTGGACTAGATTTGACTCCAAGAGTTTTGTCTTCCTAAGATGTGGTTTGGGGTGGGTCCTGACAATATCCATTTATCCAAGAGCAAAATATTTTGCATTCAAAGGAACTTCTGCCAAATTGGGGATTCAAGGCATTGAATCTATTATTTCCCAAGTAGAACAAATCAGAAAAAGCTGCCCTAAGGGATTTGGTAATATTGTAAATGTGGTTCTCTACACCTATTTTTTCTCTAGCGATAGAATTCTTGGGTACTAAGACTGATTATTGGTGCTATCGGATCTGACCTAAATATATGGGTGACTAATAGATGGTAGTAAATTATGAGAGTTTATGTATCTCTTTGCTATCATCAAATGGTTGTCCAGATTCTTGAAGCCCAATGGTCACCCTGGAGAAATTACTTTTCTTTATATCCCCTTAACCAAAGGATGAATATGCCATGGTAAATATTATTTTAAATCATGTCATGACACTGCCTACATCTTATCCCCAGCCAACAGCTGAGAACTTTTTAAAAATGCCTTTAGCTGTTTCAGTTTTAAAGTAATGCTTTCTGTTTTCTCCTTATGCTTTTTTTTGGGGGGGGATGGTTATGATCCAAGATTCTTTATCAATTATGCAATTGCGTGTAGTAATTGGAATCTTCTCAGCATCTATTAGTCAGCTTAGGCCAGACATGTCAAACTCGTGACATCACGTGACATCAAGAGACGTATCGGGACTGTTTTGCCATTGCTGGTAATGGGATGGGTGCAGCTTCCAGATGACACATCTAGCCTGTGGGCTGGCATTTTGACACCCCTGCTTTAGGCTGTTGTAGACATTGTCCTTCCTCTCCATTCCTTCAAGGTTATTTTGACTTGGGCTGCAGCAGACACTTGATAGCTGGCTTCCATAGAATGCCCAACTAGCAATTTTTAAGAGAGAAAAACAATTTAAACCAGGGACCATTTCTTCCAGCTGTGTGTTATAGCTATTTCACCAATGGGTGAACTTTAGGTTTCCAAAAGCTTCTGCTGAGTTGTTTCAAAAGGTTGTATCTCCTGCTGCTGCTTTTATTATTTGGGATAATGGTGGTGACAGTGCCATTTCACCTTTTTGGTCTACTTCACAGAATACTTCCAGCAGCTGCACACTACTACTACTACTACTACTACTACTACTACTCATGGCTTTTTTTCTCATAGAACGCTCAGAATGGCGTTCCAGCACCTTTTTTTGCAAAAAAAAAAAAAAAGCTGCCTTTATTGGCTTTGGAAAGCCTATTGCAGTCTTGGCTCTTTTTAAGACTCATGGACTTCAACTCCCAGAAATCCTGAGCCAGCCACTCTGAGGGGAAAGAGAGAGGTTTCCAAGCTGAGCCATGCTGGCTCAGGAATTCTGGGAGTTGAAGTCCTTGAGTCATAAAAGAGTCAAGTTTGCCTACCCTGCACTAGATGACATTAAAATTATTTACAAGGTTACTTCTTTAGGAACTAAACTTTTAGAATCTAAAACAGCTAATTCAAAAAAGCCAACAGAAAAGAACCTCACATTTTTCATCTCCTTCTGTCTTTTGGAAGGTAAAATTAGATAACAAAATAATCTATTTCCTATGTTAACATCTCTTCAATGAAATCAATAAATCAATAAGGAAAGAAATGAGAAACATTTTTCTCAATGTAATATGTCTAATTTAGCTGATGCTAGAAAAAAATAGTATCTTTTGTAAATACTCTTGAAAACTATTTTCAATCTATAAACATCTATTACAACTAAACTACTTTAAATTAAACATTTCTTAAGAATGAAATATTCTTAATTTGGTCTTTACTCTTACTGTTGTGTGTTTTGAAAAATAGATTATTTAGAATCTAGTTATGTTGCACTTCAGTCTTTAAATAATTAACCTAGTATATACATAACAATATATGATGTTTTCCATGGTGAGCTTAACATCAATAACAACATTTATTAAAAAGGCTAAAATAATTTCTGGTGGTATTATCGGTACATTAAAATTGTGTTTATTCACAATCTTTCACTTTTCACATTCTGGGCAAGCAGTAGTCATGTATCCTAGCAAAAAATGTTACATATGTGCATAAGTATGGTCAGTAGCATATGCCTTTTTAAAAATATCAAACATGCAAAGAAACAAAAATAAGTCCAAAATATCTGTATTACATCCAGAAATGCCAATTTTGCAACCAATATTTCTCATCCATAACTATGGCACCCTAAGGATACCTGCATACATGCAAATGGTTCTCTGGGATCAGTAATGCAGCAGGGATTGCTTTTTCCTTCGAATAACATATACCTAAAACCAGTTTATTACATTTGGCAATTGTACTAAAAAAAATGTCATTGTCAACCAATATAATTCATTTAATTTGAAATCAAGTGAAAAATTGATTTAAATTGTTTTATTAAAACAAATTAATGGCAATTCTTTTATAAGAAGTTGCCTCAAACAAAATGAGTTTGACATGCCTGCTCTAGATAGCTGAATGCTCCAAAATAAATTCTAGACCAGGCCTGTACATGCAGCCTACCAAGCACCCTTGGACAGAGCACAGACTTTTTTAAAAAATAATAATAATAATAAAATCACCACCACTGCCCTGCAAGTCATGTTGCCTAGTGCCTCCATAGCTTACCATGACCATGAGCTCCAACACTGTAGATGCTCCTCTAGTCACCAAATCATTGATTAACCCACCAGCATTCTTTTGCAGACCACAAAGTTTTTAAATTATCAGTGTGGGCCTTTCCCTTCTACAAGTTGCACAGATCTCTTCTAGATTTTCCTCTTGCCTTTCCGAGTTAACTCCTTGGTCTGTCATTGAGCAAGAATTGACTTTGTAGGGAAGCATATTATCATTTGATGTATATTTAACATCAGTGCTTTTTTTGTAAAAGAAAAAGGTGCCGAAACTCACACATGTCATATAACCTGCCTTGCCTACCCTACAAGGCTCCATCCAAAAAAGGTGCCGGAAGTCTGTTCTGAGCATTCTATGAGAAAAAAAGCCATGTTTAACATATGTTCTACCTTTATTTACCGATTATATAATATTTGTATGCAATCCACATGGCGAGATTTGGGGCAACGTACAATAGAAAAAAAGATATTTTTAAAATCAGAAGATTAAAACATAAAAGCAGGGCTTTTTTTGTCATAGAATGCTCAGAATGGCGTTCTGGCACCTTTGTTTGCACACACACAAAAAAGCTTTTGCACAAGCTATGCTACTCCCTCTATTGGCTTTTGAAAGCCTATTGGTCTTCAAAAACCAACTGGAATTGCTGCTGAGCATGCCAAAAGACCTGGCTGGCAAACGTTGCACCAGCAAGTTGTCTGCAGCGAAGGCGAGTTGGCAGTAACTTTGCATCCCTGCTGCCCAAGTACACCATCTCAACTTGGTAAGTAAGAGAGGACAAGGAGTGGGAGGTGGATTCTGTGGAGTCCATGTGCACTCCTTCCTTGTGCTCACCTGTGACAGCCAGGCTGGTGGCCTACCTGGTGCTGGAGCTACGCCACCATCGCCTCGCTCTGCATGCCTAAGTGGCCGCCCTGCATCGCCTGGCCCGCACTGCCTCTGCTGCATGCCCCGCACAGCCCTGCCATATAGAGCGGGCCCTGCTGCTCCCACCGCACCAGCCGCACCGTATCCGGCCCCGGGGGAAAGCCCGCCACCAACACCCCTCTCACCCGTGACTGCAGCAGCGCCACCCCCTGCCCCCCCACCTCCTGCACCCGCCAAGATGAGAGTTCCAGCACTTTTTTTTTTTTTTTTTTAGAAAAAAAGCCCTGCTACTACTACTACTACTCCCTCGGAGCACTAGCCAAAGATGGAGAAAATTAGGAAATAGTTATTTAGATGAATGGCAGTGGAAATAGATATTAACATGTTTGCTTTTACTGTGGAAGCAGATATTAACATGTTTGTTTTGACTTCTTAATTTCTTCATGTAGTTTGATTTTTAAAAGGATCTTCTGCATATATCCATGTCTCACAAAAGAGAGGAATCATTTAAAAATCCCCTTCTCTCACAAATGGAAACCAATGAGTTCTAGTCCTACCATAGACAAAAAAGCTCTCTTTCAGCCCAACCCACCTCACAGGGTTGTTGCTGTGGGAAAAATAGGAAGAAGAAAGAATATTAGGTATGTTTGCTCTCTTGTAGTACTTATAAAATAATAATGTTGGGATAAAATTATAATACATAAATCAATGTGGGTTGCAGGAAAATACTCATGCTGCAATAGCACTGTAAATGAAATGTAAACCTTAATGGAACAACTTATGTAGTGATCATGACAGCATCAATCAAACAAAGACATATTTTGGCCTTGTGTCTCCGAGCATTACCTTCACATATCATGTGTTGTTAGCTTCATTCCTTTCCACATATCACTCATCTTTAAGTAGCAGTGCATATGAAACTCAATACTTTTGCCAACCATCTGGCTGCTGAAATATCCGTTAATAGCAATAGTGGAATCTGAGCTGTGGCAAGCATCCATCACAAATCTGGTGGGACCAAAATTTCAATCTTGCCTTCATAAAGGATGCTGCTGTCCATATCTGTTATTGTCAGCAAAAGCACTGCAGCTAATAACCTATGTAGTGCCCATCAGATAAAGATTGCCTTAAGTGGATTGAGACAGGTGTCTGAAATATGACCAAAGCTTATTATATTAGAAGAATTTAAGCTGAACTAAGTACTTTAAATAAAGTAGTCAGCCCAGAAGCAGATTGATTTTTCATCTTTAGCTTTGTTTCCCTTCTTTTTATTGGATTGGCTCAAGATATATAGCATCTTTCATGGTATATCCAGCACAGATTTACAAATATCAAATTCTGTCCTTAAAATAACTACTGTGAAGATCTAATCACATGGTAACCCAAATTGCACACTGCATTATGCTTTCTGTGTGTAAAATTTGAATTAAATCCTTGGTGCACCATTTGAATTGACTCAGACTATTTTTTTTCTGCATTTTTTTTAAATACATATACATCCACACATATTCAGAACCTTAACTGGAAAAGTATTGGCTTAGCATGATGTACTAAGACTAGAAAAAGACTGTAATTTATTTACATCCTGATGTCCTATTTTGGATTTGTCACAGATGGTCCAAAAATATCTTGCTACTACCAATGTTTTTAGGAAAATGAAATCAGCATCTCATCTCCAGCAATTCAGGAACACTTAGGGATATTGCACTCTACAAACAGTTATTTGTGGTTTTTGAAATACCTGGTGCTTGTATTAATAAGTTGGGAGACCAAATGACATATGTTACCTTGAGCAAAACTAATTTAGAACAAGAATGGCTTAAGATCTTTGGCAGAAGCTTTCCAAGATATTTGGATTACTCGTCTGACCTCCAGTGATCTAAAAATAACATTCACATATGAGATATAGTCTCCTATAAAATTATAACACCTCTGTGGGATTAGGATTAACTGGACCCATAGCAGTCTGGATTCCTTCCTTGATATAGGATCTAAACCATATTGATTATGCAATAGTGGTGAATATCTGTAGCTCAGGTATAGGAAAAGGGTGAAGGTTTGTTGTCCAAAATTGTGGGATGGCTTGCAAACATTTCATTACCAGCCTAGGTAACATCTTCAGTGAAGTTTAAGGGATGTCTGTGCCAGTGCTCTCCTGTTTATAAGGGCTTCAGAGTGATTGTGTTTTGTGATGGGTCAGGTGTGCATCATCAGTGAGAGACTTGTGATGGAACTTGTGATGGAGAAGTTACATCAGGTCAGGGTCATTGGAAGGTGAATGGGGGAGGGGGCTTGTGTGGGTTGGTGGAGGGTCAGTCAGTGCTGTCTCTGGGTGACTGTGTGGTTGATTTGGATTCTGAGGCGTTTGTAGGCTGGTTCTAGGTCAATGTATCTGTTGATGGAATTGCTTGTGGAGTGCCAGGTTTGGGTGAACTCACAAACATGGAAGGTGGTAGTGTGGTCAATGATTTTAGTGTTGCTCCAGTCAAACTGGTGTTGTTTGGTGTCAGTGTGGGTATTGGTTATTCTCATTTATAGCCTCTAATGCATGAACATTTTCATCCTGCTGGACCTCTTTGCTATCTTCAATACTGTCAACAAGTACTCTTCTGTACCACTTATAAAGATTGAGAAATGGTGGCATCATATTATCATGGGAGGGCCCAATAAGACATTGCAGGTGGAGAGATCAAGCCTTTAGGTGTTCAATTATTGGATACCTCAGAGCTCAGTCCTTTCCTTTGTTCTTCATCTACATGAAGTTGTTGGAAGAGGCCACCCATCAGTTTGGGGTGAGGTATCATCAGTATGATGAAATCCAGTTATTTAGTTCTGTCCCAAGCCAAACGGAGACTGAACAAAAGTTAGAAACTAGATGGTGAATAACAAGTTCATATTCAACAAGATGAAGTGGCTCTTTATCCAGAAACCTTATGATTCCATTACTAACTGTGACTCTCAACAGGTTATGCTTCCCTGAAGAGATCAGGCATGCAATCAGTTCATGCTGTAGTCATGGCTCCTACTAGATCATCAGATGGTGGCAGGGGCCACAAAGTTCCTTGCTCAGCTCTAATTAGTGTAAAGTTGTCACCCTACCTTGAATACATGTAGATTGCTGTGAGAACAGTCGCCCATGAGCTGATCATTTTTACATAAATTATAATTTGTTTTATACATGAAGACCACTTTAAAAACTTCAACTGGTACAAAATTCAGTGGATCATGATCTTAGCTTTTCTGGAAGGTTTTGAGACTGATTGATAAAATAATTGTAATCAGAAAACGTTAACTATTGATGTTTTATCATTGTGAATTATTTTATATTACAAAATTGTTTTATTGTAACATATCTGTCTGTCAGCTAGAGTTCCTACCAACTCAGATTTGAGGCACTTTGACTGGAATTAACTTTCTGTCTGGCTGAAAAAAATCAATTTCATGGGATAAACAAGTCAATAGGGTATTTGAATTAAACAAATGAGGAATTCTTGGCTTAAATATCAGGCACTCAGTGGAGATGATACTCAGAAAAGAATTGTCTTTTCTGAGTATTGACATGTGGCTGATCCTTGCACTTATGACTATTGCAGCATCCTCATAGACACATGATCAAAATTTGAGCATTTGGCAACTGGCATGTATTTGACCCATCCCAGGGTTTTGTGATTGCTATCTGCAGCCTTCCCAACCACCTTCAGTCCACACAATTCACTTAACTACAGTGATTTGCTTAAAAACGGTGGCAAAAAAGTCATAACATTAGATATGAATCACTTACCAATCACCTTGCTTAACAACAGAAAGGTTGGTCTCAACTGTGGTTGTAAGTGAAGGACTACCTGTACTTCTAGATGTCATGAAATCAGAACCTTCAGAAGGAAGGGCTGGTGAAGTCAAGAAACAGAAGTTAGGCAAACAGTGAGTTTAAAAATACAAAAATCCCAGTATCAGAGTATAGTAAAGCAGTAGAGAGGAAGAGAGCAAAAAGGAAGAAGAGAAAGCAAGGGGCTTTTCCTCCTGCAGCTCTTCATTCAAGTAGAATTTTACTCTCTAAAGCAGGGGTATCAAACTCGCAGCATCATATGACATGTCGCAACGTATCATGACCTTTTTGCCATTGCTGGCAAGAGAGTGGGCGTGGTTTCGCTATGATGCATCCAGCCCGTGAGCCAGCAGTTTGACACCCCTGTTCTAAAGCTACCAGACAAGATGGAAACTTGAATGGGGAGGCAAAGAATTTGGAGCAATGTAGCCTATTTTAGAGATGGGGAAAGAGAGCAATAAGGCTGGAAGTTTAATCTGTGAGGAAATTGTCCAGTTTTTTAGCTTCAGAGAATTAAAGTTTGAAGAATCAGATGGAAGAGAAGGAGATCAAATGTAAATGGGCCAGATGGATTAGAGTTTGGATTGAGGCAGAAGGTTGTAGCAGTCAGAGGAGTAGTTTCCTAAGACTTTCTTCAGTGAGTACATTTGCCGAGAGAGGAAGGAAGGAGGGGAATTGGGCTTTTAACCAGTGATGGATTGATTATGTGCCATCAAATCAGTGTCAGCTCTTAGCAACCACATAGACAATATTCATGATGATTTGTCTGTAACCGCAACTTGAGGAGATTTTAAGTTTGTTGTATGTGACAGAAGATAGTTTCAGGGAGAGAAAGTGTACCTAAAGAACGCTAGGGGATTCATCCCCAAAGAATTCTTTGATATTACTGTGGTAACCTGTGTTATATTCTTCATATGGCAGAGTCTTTTTTAAAATCAGTTTTGTAGGAACTGAAGGAGATCCTAATTGAGAGATTCTCTGGGAGAAATCACCTCTTGAATTCACCCAACTGTAGGCAAGTAAAGCACATGTAAGAAGGGGTGTCCCTTTGGTGGGGTGATCTGCCTTGCTGCTGAGAAAGCCTGGGGTTAGAATTTGCTCATCCCTCATGGAATAGTTGACTGGCTAGTTCAGGGGTAGGCAACCTTGGCTCTTTTATGACTCGTGGACTTCAACTCCCAGAATTCCTGAGCCAGCATGGCTGGCTCAGGAATTCTGGGAGTTGAAGTCCACGAGTCATAAAAGAGCCAAGGTTGCCTACCTCTGGGCTAGTTTAATGATACCTAGGTTCAATCCACATATATGGTTGTTTTCCTGAGATTGAGACTATTTAATTAATGGAGGAAGCATGTTATTCTTTTTATTTAATCAGTGGAGGAATTATATCAAGTTTCAGGCTCTGATTGGTCTGCAGTTCTCCATGTCATCTGCTTCTTCTAGAACAAAATGTATTCTTGGGCTACAATGATGTCCATGGGAAAGAAGAAATAGAAGGGCTGGGTCAAATTTAAATCCAATAAAAAAAATCCAAACTTGGGTACAGACATAGTACTTAGTCATACAGAATTTGAATAATAAACCAGGAAATTGCCATGAAGAGAACTGAAACCTTGCATTTTAAATCATTTTCCCTTGTACAGAAAGGGGAAAATATGGCATGGTTATATATAATATATATTTTGGCCTATGATCAACTTGGAGCTTTTAAGAGTTTCTGTGGAGAACACTGCATTACCTGTTTTTAATTATCCCCTTGCTTTTATTACTGCATTATTTTTATTTTATTTTGCTCAGTTGAAATGTTTTGGCTATCTAGAATTGTAATCCCTGATTACCTATTATTATTACATATTTTCTTTAAAAAATATTGCATTTTGTTATACAATAAAAGCATAACAATTAAAAGAGAAGAAAAAAAACAATTATAACTTTTACTCTTCTTTCTATCAAGTAGTTGCTATCTTTCCCCTCTCCCTCTATTTTTCTTTTTCCTTTATAATTCTATTCCCCTTCCTTTTAACCATTTTTGGTCCTCAAATCCATAAATTATCAATTCAATCTTTTCTTCTCTCAACAAAACATCCATACGAGGTTTCCAGTCTTTCAAATAAGTCTTTATCATTTTTTTTCTGACCAAAATTGTCCTCAAGCTCTTTCTATTTTATAATCAAATATTCCACTGTGGATATTCTTCTTCCATCATTGTGCATATAACAATCTTGCACAGTTAGCATATACACTATTAATTTCTCATATTTCTTTTCTAGTTCATAGAAAAGAACTGTTCTAGTTTTAGTTCCTAAAACCCACATAAAAACAATCATTATGATAGTCTTCAATATTTTTTTTCTATCAAAGTATTGATTTCAATCCAAAATTTATTTCCTTTTTTCAGAGACTCACCATGCATGATAGAAAGTCCTCAGAACATTAATTCTTGATTATCTAGGATCTCCCATTAATAATGGAAAATATAATGTGATAAAGAAACAGAGAATACTGTTCATCCAAGCAGCCAAATAGGAATGATAAGCACCCTTTGGAGGATTTTGAATAAACCCAAGCCTCATTTTGTTTCCACAAAATTCATATCTGCTATATCAGCCTTGCTGATGTTTGGGGTATAGAATTTTGATGGTATCAATTTCCAGCACCCTCAAGCAAAACCTGGCATGTTTCCTGTAATGATATGAAGCTTTTCAAAATAATGTCTTCACTTACATTCCTAGGAAAACAGGATTTCTTTTCATTCAGGCCTGATAAATCTGACTCTTTACCAGAATTGGATTCAGTGCTGCTTTACAGCCAGTGTAATCAATCACTTAAGGGATGAGCCAGTTGTATTACCTTGTGAGACAGCACCAGCATCTCAAAGCTAGACACTATGCTAATAAAATAAACAATGAGAAACACAGGAAAATAAAGCAGACCAAAATTGGTTGCTTCAGCCTGTAATCAAACCTGACCATCAAGAAAAAATGAGTTCACAGTCAAGGTACCAAGTGCAGGGCTTATGTATTGAGGACCTAATACTGCTTTATTACACATGATCTGGAACATCCTTTTTCAATTGGCAGTGACAGAATGAAACCAGTCATGGTAAGAAGCAGCTGATATGCAGGCGAAGCAAGACTATATGAGAGGAATGCTTCCTATGTCAGATTAGAAGCTTTCACTATTATATCTGTGTTGTGTCCACCTTACTGTTTCAGTCCCCTCTTCTTAAATTGAAGAATTTCTTTGAAAGGCTGTGCTTCCACTGAGAACAATAAATGAATGTCTGCAAGAATACATTTTAAAGTGCATGAATAGATATGTGTTTTCAAGGACTGGCTCAAAATCTTGATATAAAAGTAATGTAACTTGTACTTTTTAAAGGCCAATTGGCTTCCTTTTTTCATCTAAACATATGTTTGAAAAATGCCAGTATGCATCATTAAAACGTTTGGCGAAACCTTATATGAGCATTGTCCTAATTATCTAGGTATTGTTGAAAGAAAAATCTTCATCAGGGTCCAGTCCAAGCTGGGAATAAACAAAATGGAGACTGCTTTAGAAAGAAGGTTCTAGTTTACTGAAGAGCAGAGCCAGACAGAAATGTGGCTCTGGGAAAGCTGACCACATGTTGCTGGGAGTGGTGGGTTTTTAAACCTTCTTGGGCTTTTGTGTTTCAGGTTGTTTCCTGTTCCTGTGGCATGAACTTTTGCCTGAGCTTTTGAGCATGTCCTTTCGGATTTCTGAGGGTGGTGGGTTAATCCTATTATGTCCTAAAGGTCATGTCTTGCTTTCCTGGGGCTGTGGCTGATGGCTTACTTCCTGTGTTGGATTTTTTGGGGTGAGGGGTTGCTGGTTCTAATCCTATCATTCTGCTATAGTTAGCTATTGGTTTTGCTACAAGGGATTTCAAAAGATCCTGTCTTGAATGGGTTTCTGCAGCCAGTATTTGCTCATGAATGGGGCCTCAGACCTCCTGCATGTTATTATTAAATCTGCATTTCTACAGACCTGGCCTCTGCCTAGTATCTGCTTGGGGCTGTTAAGAAAAACTGGGCCTGCTTTTCTGCCTTTAAGATCCTTTGAGGAAATATAATATTCTGCCTTTTTTAATATTCCCCAATGCAAGCTTGATGCTGGCTTATTGTGTTGGGGAAGTAATTATGCCATTTTCTATTTACAAAAGGCAATTGACCAATTCCAGATTGTCTTATATTGTACACTTACATTACACTCAAACAAAGCTCATTTCCCCACTGATTGAATAAATATTTAATAAGTACATCAATAGGTTTTCTGTCTGATCTTTCCGCAGTCTGGCCAGTTAGGCCTCTCAATGATCTTAAATGCTCTCCAATCAAGTCCATGCATTTTGTTGCTACACAACTTATTCTCTTTCCTTCCATTTGTTCTAGCATTATGCACTTTTCAAAGGAGCTGAGTCTTTTATATAATGTGTTTAAAATATGAGAATTGGAGCCTGGTGATTTTTGCCTCAAGTGATTTGTTCTATGATCCTTTTGCTTGTTTTCCATGATATTCTCAGGAGTCTTCCCTACTCCCCAAAGTTCAAAAACATCAATGCTCTTTCTATCCTGCTTCTTCAAAGTTCAAGTTTTGCACTCATAGACTATCACAGGGAAAATCATTGTGTGGTTCTGATATTTGTAGGTATAGGCCCATCATGACATCTAAATATTTTTGTACTAGTCAATGGCATATTTTATTTCCCGTTGGGAGTCAGTCCTAAAAAATCAGAAGTTATCCACCCATTCAGTGTCTTCACTGTCCATTCTAAGTTGGTTCTAATTTGGTCTTTTTTACATTTAATCATGATCCCATTTTTTATTGTGCTCTTTGACTTTTATTACTAGAGCTTGCAGATTATTTACATTTTCAGGTATCAGTGAAATTGAAATAGCATTTATTTAAGGTCAGCAAGTGAGCCAACATTTCTTCTAATTTCTGACATGTCAAATACAGGGGAAAAATGGTTTCTGCACCTTCTCTCAAACTAAAGTATAAATATGTGTGCCACAATAGAAATGTAAAATAATCATGTCATCCATACCCAGACATTACAACTCTTCCTATTGTGTTCTAATTATTGATAATTGCAATCATTATTTTGTGGATCTTTGGTCATTCGGGTTTTTCCCCGCGTAGAGTTTAAGGTGTGGGAGCAACGTTTCGACGGAATCCCATCCGTCATCCTCAGGCTGGTGGCTTTAGCTTCCTTCTTCTGGGAGAAGCATGTGTTAGTGGCAGCCACTACCACATGCTTCTCCCAGAAGAATATATGTATATGTATGTATATATATGTATGTATGTATGTATGTATGTATGTATGTATATATGTATATATGTATATATGTATATGTATATGTATATGTGTATATATACATATACATATACATATACATATACATATATATATATATATATATATATATATATATATATATATATATATATATATATATATTCATTTTAATACAAAATCTAAAAAAGAAAAGAGAGAAATTTTAAATGCTTACAATATATATATATAACAGCAAGTGAAGCCTTATGCAAATAGCATTTAAACAGTCTCCTCTCTTTCATTTCCCCCCTATACTTTCATTTTTCTCTGGATGTATTCTGAACCTGGTTAGATATAAATGATGATTCATTTCAAAATTGAATATTTTATTAAGTTAACAACAATTGTGGACATTGTGAGGCTCAAACCTAACATATTAATTAAAGCTTTTTTGAGGGGAGAAAAGAAAGTCAAGCTTTTTTGAAGTGAAAGGGCTCCCAGTGTTCTATGTTCATCCCTCCAAGCAATATCTTCCTGACATATGGAAGCAACATAAGAAAACTTATTTATTTATTAAATTTATTTGCTGCCTACCTCACCGTGGGGATATTGTAAAGAACTTACTAACTACTCTCTTTCCAGACTCCCTCTTTCTCTTTTTTCCCACACATACTCACACTCATTCCTTTCATTTAATTATCTCTTGATAAGCCCAGAAATTGGGCAGGAGGATCAAGTGAAGTGAAACAGGAGAGGTACAATTCTGTGTCAATTGCCATCCTAATACACCAAAATACACTTCCTCTTCTAAAATGAATCAGTCACACTGTGAAAGCTGTATGGAAATAATATTTGAAATGGAAATTCCTTATTCCTATTTGAGTGTCGTTCATCAATTTATTTTCCAAAACACCTGATGGCAGGACAAGAAACAATGGATGGAATAATCAAGGAGAGAAGCAACCTAGAATTAAGAAGAAACTTCCTAACAGTAATGACAATTAACCATTGGAACAGCTTTTGCTTTCAGAAATTGTAGGTGCTTCGTCACTGGAGGTTTTTTTAAAATAATATTTTATTAATTTTCTCATTTTACAATTGAGTATTTAAAAAGCAATGTGATGATTGGGTTAATCAACAGTTCAATAGCATACATAAATCTTTAGTATAAACCTCATGTTACAACATCAGATATTTCCTCTCTTTTTCCCTTAATATCTACTATCTCATATTAAGCTAATACAGTTCTTATTATTATCAACTGAATAAAAACATCTTTGTTACAATTATGAATAGTTTAGCTTATACATATCTTAATTGCATTTGCATTTGATCCGTATATATAATTTATGTCCTGTTATGGCTTTTTTTCCTCAAGCTTTAATTTCCCATCAATATTCAAATTAACATTTGTTATTTATGGTTTTCAAGTGTTTTATATTTAGGTGACCAAAGTTTCCCTTATCTCAACTTCTTCCTTTTCCCCTTTTAATAACAAAGTCTAATATTCTAAATACACAATTTATCTATTTGATTATAGTCTTGTTCTGTTTTCTAAAAGCTATAAATTTTTTCCCCATGTTAAACCATCTAATTAATAATACCGTATCCACTCCAATAAGCCCAAACCATTATAAGTGTTATCTGGGTTAACCAATAGTTAGTAATATACATAAATATCTCAAATTGGGCAAACAAAATTCTTATTTTCAACTAAATAAAAACATTCTTGTTACATTTATCAATACTTTTTAGCCTATACATAAACTTTAAATTCCCATCAATATTCAAAGAAAAAGAAAAAAGAAAAGAAAAGAAAAAAACACACTGTTATTTATGATCTCTAAATATTTTATGTTAGGTGATCAAAATTTCCCTTATCTCAACTTCTCCATTTTTCCTTTTTCATACCAAAGCCTAATAGTCTTGATACACATCTTAGCTATTCAATTATAATGTTACTTTATTTTCTAAATTTTTCCTGGTCTTCATCCATATTCTCTTAATAGTATGTTAAGTTGCAGACTTTAGAATCAAACATTAAAAATAGTTTTTTTTTCTTTTGTAGCTGGGTATGGGACATCTATTTCATGTGTTATAGGAGGTCTTTATAGCAGAAGTTGTTTGTCAAGTAAAAGTTTATATTCCAATGTGTTCCATCATCTCATATAATAGCATATGCTTCTCATGTAAAGAAACAGGAAAGCAATTCCCCAAGTATAGCTCTGAGAGTAAGTAAAAGTTTACATTCATAGTTCCAACAGGCTAGATATGCCGCCCAGAAGTTTCTTCTTTGCAGCTGGGTATTTCACAGGTGGTAGCTGTCAAGGTCAAATAAATTTGATGTAAAGTCTGGGCTTCAAGCCAAGTCTCTTTTAAGCAATAACAAATTGAAATACCATACTTCACCACAAGATGTCACCGATGCTGTTTTAAGCTTTTAAAATTCAAAATTTATATGGTGTTTTTTTCAAGTCTTATTTTTTAAAAAAATAAAAAAACAAACAAACAAATGTCTCCAATGAGAAAAGGAACACTTTTAGTCCTCAAGTTTCAAAAGCTTATACATCCAATTAGATTAAAATTGTTCTTATAGTTGCTCTGTTTCCTCTGGGTAGTTAGTCACCACTTTTCTTAGAGGGTGGGGTAAAAATCCCTTTCCCTCTCTCCTCACAGGGGGAAAATACTTTAGGCAGCTTTTATAGGAAAAAAAAATACTTAAAGTCTTAAAGAGAGGATCAGATTTGACCCAGTTTCATCTGCATTGCTTTAAAGGTGGTTGGTGGTGATTCTGACTTCAGCTGTCAGCAGCTTAGTGACGAGCCAAATTGCCATGGCCGGTCTTTCCCCTACCGGTTTGGAGGGCTTCCCCAGATCAAATGGAAGGGCCATTTCCCTCTCGTGATCGAGTGGGTGTCCCCTCCTTGCTCATTGCCCTTTTGATCCTTTCCATGGTCACCCAGCAGAACAAATTTGAATGCAGAAGATGGAGCTTGCCTTCCTGCATCTGCAGGTGCAGCGATGGCCTTTACTGGAGGTTTTTAAGAAGAGACTGGACAGCCACTTGTCTGAAATGACATAGGAACTCCTGCTTGAGCAGGGAGCTGGACTAGAAGACCTCCAAGCTCTTCCAGCTCTATTCTGATTGATTGATTGATTGATTGATTGATTGAGTCTGAACCTTTGGTATACCAAAAACAATGGGAAACCCAAGTGACATGACATCAACCCATTTTTTTTTGCAAGACCATTTTAGAGCAGTACATCAATGAATAAAAAAATGTAGTTCAGGGATTTACTTATGCTTTTTAGTTTTATTTTTATTCTTTCCCTTTTTCTTTTGGCATTCTTTTTAGAAGAAGTTTCAACTGTTATGATTATCTTTATGTTTAGAAATTCCTCAACCCTCTCTCCCTATTACCAGATTTATCTTTAAATGCATGGAATGTTTAAAACATTTATTTAATGAACCAATATCATCCTCAGCAGTTAGTCCCCCCCTTTTTTAATAACCTCCTACAGCCTGTTGACTTAGCAACTGTCATCATGGATGGTTTTAAATACCTTTCCTCCAATAAATAAAAAGGGAACATGCATCATTTATCTTTATAAAATATACTCATGGAGCACTTTTAATCATTATATTTTATAGTCTAAATCAGTGTTCATTTGTATTTTCTCCCATATGCTTCAGCAACTTATACATTTTTTTCTCTGCCTGCATGATTGTAATTAGAAAGTGACTTATGAAACTACACTACAAACAATTACACCCACCTGCTTTTGTAACCAACACAAAAGTTGAGACAATAATAACACAATGTCAAAATAGTTAGGATTCTTTGTGCAATTATTCTCAGTATCTTCTAATAGACAGGTATGTAATTCTGGTTATGTTATTTTCAAGACATTTACAGAAAGCGATTAAATGCATATGTATCCCCTTTCAGAAGTTTTCATTCAAGCCATGACATGTTCATTCAAGGATATTTTCATGTATTGTTTTCTATTCATCTTCCTCTGAAGCTATATATTTAAATAGCAAAGTAGTTTCTCTACTTTTCAGATAGCCGAAGCTGTCCTTCATGGAAAAGTGTCTTCTAAAAGAGTTTATGAACTAGTCTAACAAATTGATCCTGTTCATACACAACTGAAGCAGTCCAGGCTGCCACCATATCTGTGTCTTCATGACACAGCAGAGAGTTTTTTGGGGGTAATCAAAGATACCCTCCACACCTTTTATCCAATCACCTGGGTTTTAGATTTTCCCTTGTCATTAAGGGCAAAATATATCATCTTTTCTTTTATTGCTGTATCCAATGAAGACTTTGTTTTCCTCTTTGCTCAGTGGCTAATCAGAATTTTTTATTCCAACTCCATCCCTTCTACCTATCAGAATTCTTTCTGTGATCATAAGGCTAACATTGCTTGGGATTCATTTATTTTCTCACCTGGGGGTGGGGCAGAACTAGCTACAATATGGCATAATATCTGAGGAATGCGGAATGGCGACTGTTATTTCCTATGAATTGCATTATGGTGCAATCTAAATTTGTATGTAATATTTTTGCAGTAATATTATATGGCTGTATTTGACTCTGCTTCCTTGTGGAAGACTTTGCATTTTTCTTTGTTAGATATCATTCTGTTATTTTCAGCCCACTTTTAACCAGAATTTTATTTCTGTCTTCCAGGGTGTTATTTATCTTACTAACAAAGACCTAACAGTGAAATTTGTGACACCTTATTTTATACCTCACATCATTTTCATAAAGAAGCACTGAAAGGAACTTTGCATACTATTTTGAATCAATTGTGTACTCTTTTAGCTGTCATACTGTATTTAGCAATCTTGCTAATCCTAACAGGATGGGGCACTCATTTCAACCTCTTCGGGATTCCATTTAAAGACTTTCTTATCTACCTTATTATGCTTCACCTGAACACATGTTTACCAGTCCTTGTCAGTGTAACCCATTCCACACTAAAAATCATTTTTTGCATATTTCTCCAAATTACATAATTTGTGTTGCCACTCATTTGTCTGCAGGCTTCTTCCCCCCCCCCCAAATATGGTGTCCTTCCACAGACTAGAAGTATGGATGACAAAACCACTGAGCCTCCACTATCTTGAAGGTCCTTTTTACATCTTCAAAATCCATAATCATATGGTTGTATTTGCTCATACTGTAGGTGAGTAAGCAAGTTGTCTGTGTACTTCATAAAGTGTCAAAGTTATAATCCTGTTCATTGGTCCAATCAAACCACACAGTTCACAAGCTGATATGTCTTATCAGAAGATATTCATTTCAGTGCCTCTTCCTTTTAGTTGTCACTCACATCCCCTGGGCCAGGGGTAGGCAACCTCGGCTCTTTTATGACTCATGGACTTCAACTCCCAGAATTCCTGAGTCAGCTGACTCAGGAATTCTGGGAGTTGAAGTCCATGAGTCATAAAAGAGCCGAGGTTGCCTACCCCTGGCCTAGGCTTTCTCTTTTGCTTGGCTCTCATAATAATAATAATAATAATAATAATAATAATAATAATAATAATAATAATAATAATAATAATAATAATAATAATAATAATAATAAAGTTGGAAGGGACCTTGGAGGTCATCTCGTCCATCCCCTTGCTCAGGCAGGAAAACCTATACCATTTCAGACAAATGGCTGTCAGCCTCTTCTTATAAACTTCCTGTGTTGGAGCATTCACAAGAATTGCTGCTTCATTCTGTTCCTGTTCTAGCACTTCCTTCACCAGATAGGAGAGCAAAGTTCTGTTCTACTTTCCTTATTAGCTCACTCAGGGACTTTTTGGATTTCTTCTACCTAGAAAAGTTCCCTATACAGATATTATTTCTACCAACATTGTACACTCTACTTTTCCCACAATAACATTAAACACTTCCAATAAATAAATAGCTCTTTCCTGATATCAGAAAAGGTCAATAAAATCCTTACGAATTATCAAAATGGTGTATGCTTATTTCTAAGATCAAGCTAGATACACAGAAATCACATTGCTGCTCCTGCCTCGTTTGAACATGGTTGATGTTATAGGGAATCTAATTTATTTAAAAATGAAAAGAAATTTCCAGGAGAAAATTTTACATTAATTCACATTTCCAGAAAAGAATCATGGTCACAAAACTGTGGCTCCAATTTCTACCTCTTATTACATTCTGTACTTATGCATATACTGTATCGGGAAAACATTTAAAAAATACAACTTACTGTATATCAGCTTGTAGCATAGCAGCCTATGCTAAATAAGAATTCACAAGGCAATATGGACTCTTTTCACCTAGGAAAATCTTGTTTATCCCACCGCATAGTCCCTCCAGCTGAACTTCTCTCTGGTTTATGTACAAACCTAATGAAGCTATTTGTCATTTGATAAGTTTGCAGCTCACAAATGTTACAGTGCTCTTTCTTCTTTATGTTCCTTGAGTTGCAAAGTCCAATGTCTAATATTTTTGTCATCTCTACTATCAAGGTTTCTAAGACAGACAGAGACACTGAGAGAGACAGGATAGTAGATGGGAAAACAAAAACAAAACCCTGACCTCAAATGTTTTCCAAGATAGAAAGGATGGGGTGATGAGACATAAAATGTCAGATAATCTTCTTTTTAATTCATCCAACATAGTTTATGATCTTTGGCTTAGCTAGGAAAGTTTCTGTCATATGGCATTTCTATAGTAATGAATAGCTTCAAGGATCTTGTATCTGCAGAGCCTTGAAGCTATACATTTTGGGGCTGTATCCATCAAATGTGAATGTAGCATCCCAGGACAAGCAGCCTCTGAGGGCTCATTAGCAGTGTAATTTCAACTCCAACTGACTATTTATTTCCTAGCAAGACGATCACTGTTCTGTAAATAGGTATAGCCTATCAAAGTAAGGGTCGCGATGGGTCGGACACGACTTCGGCAACTAACAACAACAACAAATCAAAATAAATCTTAGGTTCCGTAATTGAGCAGGAAAAAGAAGGTAAAAGAGGAGTTGTTGCTCAAGTGGGTTCTACATTTCCCCCTGGCTGAAACCATAGGTATGGCAGCCATACACCTGTTGAACAAGGGGCAAAGGCCTACATGACAGGCTATGCCACCGCTGCCACGGACGACTGAGGGCCTAGTTGCCACCAAAAGATGCAAAAATATAGGACTGATACCAGGAGTTAGTACTGTTAGACACTTGCTGAGAATCAGATTCTAAAAATGGTCTCTTTTATTTCTGGAGCTCCTTGATCTGTTCCTTGAAGATGCAGTTACTCTTCATTCCTCAGTACTCTCTGAGGAATGATATTTCAGTTCTAAAGGTAGTCAAAAGTGGCTCAATTAAGTGGCTTAATTAAATTCTATATTATAACTATGTTATGAAGCAATTGCTCAAATATAGAGCTTCTGTTCTGATCTGGAATAGGAAAAAATAATACCAGGCAAATCAGCAGCATCCAACACGAAGAGTTGGGCTGGACTGGAGAAAGCTGGTAAATGCACAATAGTGACAATAAGTACACCGTAAATAGAGCTTAATGGTTAATGGTTAAATGTAAGGTTCTGTATTTAGGCAAAAAAAACCGAATGAACAGGTATAGTATAGGTGATAACTTGCTCAACAGTAGAGAGGGATCTCAGAGTCCTAGCTGACAATCAATTAAATATGAACCAGCCATGTGCTGCAGCTGCCAAAAAAGCGAACACAGTGCTAGGTTGCATTAACAGAAGGATAGAATCAAGATCACGTGAAGTGTTAATGCCACTTTAGAATGCCTTGCTAAGGCCACACTTGGAATACTGCACCCAGTTTTGGTCACTATGATGTAAAAAAAGATGTTGAGACTCTAGTAAGAGTACAGAGAAGAGCAGCAAAGATGATTATGGATTGGTGGCTAAAACATATAAGGAACGGTTGCTGGAATTGGGTATGTCTAGTTTAATGAAGAGGACTAGGGGTGACATGAGAGCAGTGTTCCAATATCTAAGGGGTTGCTACAAGGAAGAGGGAGTCAAGCTATTCTCCAAAGCACCTGAAGCAAGACAAGAAACAATGGATGAAAACTAACCAAAGAGAGAAGCAACCTAGAACTAAGGAGAAACTTCCTGACAGTTAGAACAACTAACCAGTGGAACAACCTGCCTCCAGAAGTGGTGAATGCTCCAACACTGGAGGTTTTTAAGAAGAGACTGGCCAGCTACTTGTCTGAAATGGTATAGGGTTTCCTGCCTGAGCAGTGGGTTGGACTAGATGACCTCCAAGATCCCTTCCAACTTTATTATTATTATTATCATTATTATTATTGTTATTGTTATTATTATTATTATGGATAAATGTAAGCTTCACGTTCCTTTGCAATTGGTTTGGTTTTTCCTTCCACTCATTTAGCCTATGCTTTACTCTCTTCAGCACTCTGAATTCTTTCCTATCTGCTTTTGTATCTCAGCGGATTTCTTTTAGTTATTCATTCATCTATGACTGATTAGTAATGGTCATGACAGGTTTCTCCTTCCCCATAAGTATGATGGTAATTATTGGCTCACATAAAAATGTAACTAAAGCTTGTCATTCCATGATTGGGAATACAAATTTTAGGCATATATAATGTTCACCTCCAAACCAAGGAATAACATTTAGATTTCCAGAGTTCTTTTCTGGATCCACTTGAAATCTAATCCAGGGAAGAATCCCTCCAATTCTATTTCATCAACCTGTCTCATACCTCCTGCTCTAATTCCCCTTATTTGTAACTAAAGTGGGAGTAACAATGATAATTGTAACTGTGCCTCCATCTTTGTTCTCCCTGTGACCATAAAATTCTCTGCTTTCTTTCTTTTTTCCTCTGTTGCATGAGGGAAATTATGTAAGAGCAACCAAAGATTAAAAACAGGTTGTTGTTTTTTTCTCCCATGTATAAAGGTCCTGCCACAATTCCATGGGTAGTATTTTAGAATTCAACTTTGGAAGAAATTTAGTAAAGTCACTAGGGATTTGCTTACAAAATTTTTAAAAGTGGCCAGAATTGCATGTAAATCAGTTTTTCCAGTATTTAAAGAGACAGAGTTTTAGTTTCCATGTATCAATTCTTCCTTTTCCAAACCAAAAAATTAAACAACATGAGCAGGGAAAAAAATGATGCATGATTCTGAATATGCATATAAATACATAGGTGACTTTTTTTTTACAGTACACCGAAGATATTAACAGTGATGCAAACTTGGGCCAGGGGTGGAGAGTAATAGTACACTAGATCATTGATCTCCAAAACTGCATTGCTATTTCAGTTCTAAAGGTAGCCAGATGTGGCTCAATTAAGTGGCTTAACCATATTATAGATTATAACTATGTTAAGAAGCAGCTGCTCAGATGCAGTTTCTGTTCTGATCTGGAATACAAAGAAAATAATACCAGACAAGACTTTATCCAGATCTGAAAAAAAAACTACAACTTAGTGCTTTTTTAATAGTATATTTTAAATTAATTAAAATTATTAGGAATCATAAACTGCCAATTATCTTTTTTTATTTGCTTGTTTGTTTCACTGCTTGAGGCTAGATCAGATGAAACTCAAATCACTTGGGACTGCATTTCATTGAATACTACTACCAATATAAGATAGAGAGATCAAAAAGCACTTAACTGAGCATTCTCAATATTTGGTCTAGAAAAAAATTCTAAGATAAAATTTGCCTTCTGATAGTTGTTGGCAAATTCTGCATTCTGCTGATTGATAAGGTCAAACCATAGAAGTCATGCAGATTAGATTCACATGCCACCTGGAAGCCCAAAAGCAACATATGCATGCAATAACCCTTTCTATTGTTGTGTCCCATGAATTAGTATTGAGTGGCATACTTTCTGCATTCCCAAAAAGATAGCTATTTATCACCTTATCTTCTATTCCTCTCCACTTGTTTTTTTTCCCCAATCTCCCTTCTAAATCTTCTATATCGTTAAAACTCCACCACTTTCTGGATTGGAAAAATCCATACTTTAAGTGTGGCAATCAAAGCTAATATTAGAAGGTGGGACTTCACTGGAAACTCTTCTTTTAAACATTTCCAAGTGGAAAGAAGATGGCTTGTTCCATCTTTATCTCCAGTTTTTTTGCTGGTTAAAAAACAGTCCCTATGAGAACAGGCTATGCCCTCTTCTTACTTAAATTTATTCTGTATCTAGAAACAATGACTTTCTGAGCATTCACAACATTATTGTGTTTAATCCATTAGATTTCATTACAACACCTTTGTAAACAAAATTATTCTAATTTAAAAGTAGTAAATTATTTTTACACAGTAGTAAATGTATGAAAATTATCTTTTTGGGAACATAATACCAAAATACGATCTTTACTAAAACTTATTTAAACTTTGCTATTAATAAAAGGAGAAAGATTTCTAATTCTGAATAAATTGATTATCTTATTGGCTTCCTGCTTGGACAGTAATATGATTTATTAACTCAAACTGAACAACATGCTATATATTTCATTTCCTCATTCATATGGTTATCAATTCTTTGTGAGTCTGAGTGTATAATCCGAAAGAAAAAAAAAACATAATGGCTGTGATTGTAGAAAGAATCATTTCATGAAGTTGAATTAATATATATTTAGTATAATTTAATATAAACATTAATAGTATAAATTAGACTTGCTTACTTTACAAGTACTTTAAAATTCTTTTTACTGTACTAACATTTCCATCAACTGGCATCAAATGTGTCAAAGGTATTATAAACCATATTTGATATAATGTACCACCCAGGGACTAAATTTTAAACAATTACATATATTAATACCAAATGACTTTTTTTAAAAAAAAATATTTTCCCATGCAAAAAAGATTCCAGCTAATTCTAATTCTTTACATATTCAGCTGCTGACATATAAACACTTCACTATAGAGCACATAATGAATATACATTACATTTATAATTAGAATATATAACTGCTACAGAAATGTGTTACGAAAAGTATAACTATAATCTTTGTTTACAGCTAGGACTACTATCTGAATCCATTTAATACCAATTGTTTAAATTTAGCAACATAGGGAACTGTCTAATAGAGAATAAGGATTCTTTCATACAAGGTCTAATGCAGGGTTCTTCAAACTTGGCCCTTTTATGACTTGTGGACTTCAAATCCCAGAATTCCTCAGCCAGGCATGCTGGCTAAGGAATTCTGGGAGTTGAAGTCCAGAAGTCATAAAAAGGCCAAGTTTGAAGACCCCTGGTCTAATGTATCACTCTGAAGTCAGTTTTGGACTTCTTTGTTCATACAATGTCACATAGGTTGGAAGGATGATTTATTTCTAGTCCAGCTGTTATCTGAAACCAGAGTCTTAAATATTTGCTCTATGAAAGTTGTGGGTAGTCTCTTCCTCTGAATTGGAGGAAATTTTGGCTTCACTTCATCTCCTCCTGACTTCTAGGCTTCCAACATTCTAGCAGATCTTTCAAAAAAAAGAGAGAAGATTGATGGGTTTGCTGTTCTCTTACATAGGAACAATTCATATTTTGTGGGAAGGGAGAGAGAATGTCTTAAAACCAGATAAGTACAAAAAGTATGAAGTAAGACTAATGCTCAGGCTTAGGGGTACAATCAATTCATTGTATTTCATTGTATTTTTGAGAGATGAAGGGCATTTTAAAATATCATGTCTCAGGTACTTCAATTGACAATAACTGACTGGAATTACAGGCAGCTGTTTCCCATTATGAATCTTCCCAAATTCCAAAATCTTTGGAATATTTGAGCCATGCTTTGCCTTGAATCTCAGTCTGTTATATCCCATTCTGGCATTATTTTAATTTTTCTTAATGTACAGTATAGGCTCAGGAAAGCATATCTGCTACTTCATTGTGTTTTTAAATAGTTGTTGTTTTTCTTTTGTTTATTTTTCAATATTTATAATTTACCTTACTTCTGAAGGATTTGGGGCAACATTCATAAAAAGAAAAAGTAACCAAAGAAAGGAAACATAGGAATAAAATCCAGTAAAACCTGCAGGATAGATACCTACAATCAATAAATTGATTAAACTAATTTTTGGAATGTAACCAAAGGAGGGGATATACATTTCTCTGTGGGGAGATCATTCATCCTCCCAATTTTATGGAGAATTTTCAACAGAAGCATATGTTTGAAAATAGGAAACTCTGAACTAAAGTCAGTAAAATTTGCCTCCAGTTCCTTAACTTTCTTTCCGTATGTTTCAGCTTATTATTTTTCTTAGTTAAATAATGCAGGGAAACAATGGATTGGTCATTGTGACTAAAGGAAAAGTCAACAGTGCATACGTCCGTGTGAAATTAATATTACCCCAGAAATTCACCTACTCTGAAGCAAGTTTTAGAAATGGACATTCCAGAAAGGGCAACATTGTTACATTTCTTCGAACAAGCAATTATTTATTTATTTTTTTTTAAAAAAAATAACTGAAATCTAAGATATATGGATATTTTGCTTCACTTATAAATCCCAAGACTATTAAGGTAAGCCAGGTTTCAGTTTGTAGAACTGTTTATCCAAATGGACTCTATTCTATTTTATTATTTAGACAATTAAAACATTTCCGACAAATATGGGCTGGCTATAATTAATTATAGAAAGCTTTTGGTTACTTCTAGTTAAACATGGCTTGGCTTTCACAAAGTATATGGCATTTAAAACTTAAAATTGAAGTCACAGATTACATTTGATACAGGAAAATAATTAGCAATGGTATTTATTTACCATTGAAATTCAATGGTGAAAAAAATAAAGTTCTACATTTAGGCAAGAAAAACCAAATGCACAGGTATAGTATAGGTGGTACCTTGCTCAATAGTAGCAACTGTGAGACTCTAGAAAGAGTACAGAGAAGAGCAACAAAGATGATTAAGGGACTGGAGGCTAAAACATATAAGGAACAGTTGCTGGAATTGGGTATGTCTAGTTTAGTGAAGAGAAGGATGAGGGGGGACATGATAGGAGTGTTCCAATATTTCAAGTATTGCCACAAAGAAGAGGGAGTCAAACTACTCTCCAAAGCACCTGAAGGCAGGACAAGAAGCAACAGATGGAAACGAACCAGAGAAGCGAACTAGAACTAAGGAGAAATTTTCTGT
This sequence comes from Vipera ursinii, assembly GCF_947247035.1. Taxonomy (NCBI): domain Eukaryota; kingdom Metazoa; phylum Chordata; class Lepidosauria; order Squamata; family Viperidae; genus Vipera; species Vipera ursinii. The sequence goes on along the minus strand of NC_139516.1, from coordinate 138,295,441 downwards.
CAGTTAGAACAATTAGTCAGTGGAACACCTGACTCCAGAGGTTGTGAATGCTCCAACACTGGAAGTTTTTAAGAAAAGACTGGCAACCATTTGTCAGAAATGGTATACGTTTTCCTGCCTAAGCAGGGGGTTGGACTAGAAGACCCCCAAGGTCCCTTCCAACTCGATGATGATGATGATGATGATGATGATGATGATGATGATGATGATTGTTGTTGTTGTTATCATCATCATCCAAGAGATGAGAATTAGAGTTCTTATTTCAGATATTCCTGAGTTATATTTCTCAGTCTTCTGACTTTTGGATATGCTAGCTAGGACAGCAAGAAACTAAACTATACATCAAAAGAATGACAGGTTTCCTACTTTTGAAGCTCTACTTCAGAGTGTTCTAAACATTACATAAACACACACACACATACACACACTTTGTTCATCAGGTAAAGTACATCAATACTGATTACTAGCATGCTGCAGATGGGAAGTGAGTCTAAAGCAGGGGTCTTCAAACTTGGCCCTTTTATGACTTGTGGACTTCAGCTCCCAGAATTCCTCAGCCAGCGTGCCTGGCTGAGGAATTCTGGGAGCTGAAGTCCACAAGTCATAAAAGGACCTAGTTTGAAGACCCCTGGTCTAAAGGAATGATTTGGTGTAGTCCATCAAGTAAATTCAAAGGAATGATTTGAATTAAGTATATTAGTTTCTTAATCATTACCTTGCAATATTTTTCAGTATTTTCTCCATTTAACCAAGAAGACAAAATGAATGTAGAACATACAAGCTAGCCCAATAAACTTTTACTGTTTGGAGCAAAGATGGTTAGGCTGGTAAAATTCCACTCTCAGGGTAAAGAGCCTTGAAGATGCCAGCATGAACTGGATTCCAAAAAGCTATTCCTCCGCTGTCAATCCGCCCTCCCAATTTCCCATCATAAAGGTATACAACTTCATTGAACCACTTGTCCCCCCCCTTCCTTCCCTAGTTAATGGCAGAATGCCAGCCAGGCGCAAGCGGAAAGTGATGGATCTGACAACAACATTCCTCACTGTTAATTTTTTTTTCCAGAAGCCATATAGCATAAAAGCTTGAAGCATCTTTCTCTGCCTCTGTAAGCATATCTTCCAGAGGTGGTTAGATCATTTTGTGAGCCTGTAGAAGACTGAATTACAGTCTCATTTTCATTCAGAAGCAAAATAAAGATTCATTGGGACAGAAAGCAAAAGATTAATTTATTAATCTTTTGCTTTCTATCCAATTACAGTTCACCAATTTCTGGCAATGTAAAACTCAGAGGTTATCTGAAGCTGAGAAGATTAGTTAATTTTTATATGCTTAAATTACAGGTGTAATTGGGTGAAAATGAGGTCCTGAACATTTTGTAAAAGTCTTCTATTTTTGTGACGTTCTGCATTGCTATATTTTGCAAGCTCAGTAGGTATGCACACTTAATATACACAGCAAATCCACAACATTGGATAAATAAATAATAAACAAACAAACCTCACCTGATTTGAAGTTTCAAAAGTATCTATGTTCATCCATTAAAAATGAAAACTTCTGTATAATATACACAGGTTTTTACCCATCAACATAAGTGTTGTCTTTCTTACAGGTACTCCAGCAAAACATAATCTGAACAAGTAACAAGAGAATTTCGATGCTTTACTACCTCAGTTATTACTGTACATTATTTTAAATTACTCAAGGGACAACTGGATAAATTCAAAGAATATAGCTGCTTTATGAGAGGTGTGGGTTTTTAAAAAAAAAATGATCTGAAAAATGATATTTAAATGCTTGGTTGGTGGAGCTTCACAAAGTAAACTTGTCAGAGAAACTAAATAAGTGCTGAATATCGGGCAAAGTTTATTAACATCTTATGTAACAAGTATTTTAAGTGCAAATTAGTTTTTTTTAATAAATAAGTACTGGTATTTTTACTGATCAGGTAAAAAGCCCAAATCAGGCAAATAAAAATGTGATAATGAGATGAATGATGAGATAGATAGATAGATAGATAGATAGATAGATAGATAGATAGATAGATAGATAGATAGATAGATAGATAGATAGATAGATAGATAGATAGATAGATAGATAGGCAGGCAGGCAGGCAGGCAGGCAGGCAGGCAGGCAGGCAGGCAGGCAAGCAGGCTGGCAGAGACATGCAACATTGCAGTTTTAAGGCTTTAGATCGGGGTCCCCAAGCCCCGGTTCATGCACCAGTACTGGGCTGCAGCATGCCAGCAACTGGGCCACACAAAAAAGCAAAGCTCCATCCATGGAATGCAGGCAGCACACAAAACCATGCACTCTCCGGTCCGTGGAAAAACCTCTCTCCATGGAACCGGTCCCTGGTGCCCAAAAGGTTGGGGACCTCTGCTTTAGATCAAATTGCTTCTCTGACTTCATAAAACTGTATATTTGATATATACGCACTTGCACAGTGTGTATCTGTATTTAATATATAGTCAGAGGCAAAACGGTCTTAATAAATGTCCATCTATCTAGAGAGAGACCAAAAGAACAAAATACTTTTTTTTAAAAAAAAACATTGCTCCATCTTTGATCACACTGAGAGAGAAGTCAAGAATTAAAAGCACATGAAAATGGTAAAATGAGACTGCACAGCATATTCATTAGTTCAGTTTTTGAGGATATTTAGTATAGTACTAATCCTAAACAAATGTGTATTACAGTTTCTGTACATGTTGGATCATGCAGAGTCTATCTGCACTTTCCTTTGTCGGACTGCTGAAAATTTTCCAGATACAAGAGTGCTTTATATTGCATGGATTTATTTCATAGGTCAAAAGCACTGGTATAAATGAAATAAACCTCTGCTGGAGAAATCTGACAGTAACATGGTATGCTATAGGTTACACATAAGACCATCTGTTTAGTTGTGTTTCTTTTCTTTTTTAATTAGAAGTCACAGACATAAATAATTTAATTTCATTTTTATTCTGTTTATTTTTTCCCCCATTTTTTCCCCAGACACTATGCATACTGTGCCTAATGGGTAAGTTAGTCCTGACTTTAGGACTTGATTTTAATGCTTAATTTTAGTTTTGGTATGAATAACATAGAGGTGTGGGGAGAACTGAATAATTTGTGTTGGTTAATTGTGAAAAACTGAAGCAAAATGCAAAAGACAGAAGAATTGTAACTAAGTAAAATTATTGCCTGGCTACAAATCTTCCTGCCATACTTTTAAAACTCCCGAGCTGGAATCTTGAGCATGGGGCTGCTCTCAAAGATAATCTATAGGTTTCAATTAACGCCGAATGTGTCTGCAGGAATGTCAGTGAGTGCAATCACATGGGATTATATTATTACTGACTCTAACTCTTTGTGGTTTATTTGACACTGAATTATTTGCTAAAAGGTGGTGTAGCTTATTATTCAAGGCCAACACTGCATGCAACCTAATACCTCAAGAAAGGCCACTTCCAGTACCATTTTGCTACTTTCAGGATGAGGTGTTATATTATCTAGGGCAGGGGTAGGCAACCTTGGCTCTTTTATGACTTGTGGACTTCAACTCCCAGAATTCCTGAGCTGAAGTCCATGAGTCATAAAAGAGCCAAGGTTGCCTACCCCTGATCTAGGGAAAAGCTTCTGTAAGCCACTCATATATTCTCTCATAATTTTGGTAGTATGTTTCTTCTACACAACATCATGATTGGAAGCCTAATCAAGATTTTATAAGAGAAGAACATGGTTCTGGAATGTCTAACTTAATCAGTGCTAAATTCGTACATATTACTGGACTTATATTGTGGTTTGCTGATCAAGCCATTATGGACTGGGTTTATACACTGCATTAAAAACTACGTATAGGAACAAGGCTATGAGAAGCCATGGAGAGAGCTTTGAAGAAACTATCCAAAAACCATTAAGATGATGGGTACATTAGCATGCACTGAGTCTGGAGAAATATTCTGTTAGGGAGAAAGGGATGGATGGGAAAACACAAACTTCCATGATTCTGTCACTATAACCTTCCACAATAAAGTATATTTTTTTATCTTTTAACATGAATTGAATCTAAAGGAGAACTATATACCATTCAGAATCAGATTCATTTGGAAACTGAAGCCTTGCAAATAAATAAATAAATAAATAAATAAATAAATAAATAAATAAATAAATAAATAAATAAATACATACATACATACATACATACATACATACATACATACATACATACATACCCTTTTGGTGCAATCATTGAAAAAAGTGGTCTATCTATGAAAGGCAAATATAATAACCTAGTCAAAGTTTTATAGTCTCTTAAAGTTGATGAATTTGCAAGCAAGCCAGCAGATTTTCTTGATCTATTCTCCCATTTGAATCACAAGTAATTTTCCAGATTCTGAATGCCTAAAGTTGTTACTGAAAAGTGAGAACAAATATTCATATCCCATGAAAAATGTATTCAGGTTTTAAAATCAAATTTTAGAAGTACCTGTGTCCATGTGGAGTTTATATTTCCACACTCCATATTAAATACCATATTTCACTTCATGAAAAATGAACCTTCTATTAAAATTTTCAGTCAAATAGCCGCAATCATGCCATTTCTAAAATAAGCACAGTAACAAAATCCAAAATTCAGGTTTCATTATATTATCTCATTCATGTTCCAAACAATATGTTCAACTGCGAGCCATTGAGAAATAATCAAGGCTCTAACAGCTGTAATATACTGAAGTTTGCAGGAACTATATTATAATAATAAACATAGCAATATTCTTGGTTGACAAGGTACTCATAGAATATATTATAGTAATGTACACACAGATATGACTCTGACAAATGGAAAGATTTAGTCTGAAAGCACTGTGCCCTCTGGAAAGTTTGCTCTTACTAGAAAAGGACATTTCTATACCACAACCAGGAAGGGAGGAAGGGAGGGAGGGAGGAAGGAAGGAAGGAAGGAAGGAAGGAAGGAAGGAAGGAAGGAAGGAAGGAAGGATATTTTGAACTGGTTTAGAATTCTTGACTTACAACCATTCATTTAGTGACTGTCTGAAGTTACAACAGCACTGAAAAAAATGGTCTTATGACCATATTTCACACTTATACCATTGCAGCATCGTACTGGTCATATGATCAAAATTTGGACACTTTTGGCAATTGGCATGTACAGTATTTACTATGTTTGCAGTGTCCTGGGGTCATGTGATCACCTTTTGCAATGTTCTGATAAGCAAAGTCTATGGAGAGACCAGCTTTACTTAACAACCATATTACTAACTTAACATCTATGGTAAGAGTAGTCATGTCTTTCTTGCCATAGTTGTTGAAGTGGGGCAAAACTCACTTAACAAATGTCTTGCTTAGCAACAGAGATTTTAGGCTCAATTGTGGTTGCAAGTCAAGGGCTACCTGTATTCAAAATGTTGGCACACCTTGGTGTTTAAATATAAGGATGCATCTGATGGGTTTTTTTTTTGGTTTTTTTTTTTAAAACAGGTTTTATGTTTTAAAGTGGAGATGTCCAGAACATGAAAAATAAATAAATCCCAGTTTGTTTCCCCAATATTTCTTAGAGAAATATACCAGTATTTTATAGATGACATAAGCAATGAAGGAAGGCTTCATTGAAATGTTCTTGATAGCATGAGGTGCATCTACAGTATACCTCTTTAAAGTATACAGGGACTTAATTCTGTTTGCTGCACATGAAAAAAAAATCAGTAAGATAGGACCATGGCATCAGAGAAGCATGATTTCAGTTTTGTACGTTGGGATCTGTTCAGTGTTCAATATAAAATGGGTAGCTATATAAAAGTTTCCAGTAAATAAATTCCACAGTACCATTCTTTATCTGCTCAATACTTGCATAGGGTAGTTTTTTAATGACTTGCTAACAATTTCCTAAGGCTAATCCGATTCACAGTTACTGTAATAATGATATGCTACCAGAGAAATCTACTTTCCAACACTGTTTAACTTTGATATCAGTTATATTAATTCTTCTGGTTTGTTGAGCTAGTAGCAAATTCTAACTGATTTTGGGAGATTGAGAATGCTAAAAGTGTTTGGAAAGACAAATCATTGTTTCTGGTATGTATATTCCTGCAAAGCTTTGATTTAAGGGCTTTAGTCAAGTTGCAAGCCCCACAGTCTAATACACCCCTCTCGCTACTTTTAAAAACAGAAAGTCTCTAGCCATTCTTATATCTTTTAGGACGTATCTGCATGGTCAACTTGCTTGTGCAAGTAGGAACTACTGATCTTTTCTTGAGGACAGGAAGAGATGACATCAGTCTTCACCCAGTCCACCTGAAAGGCAAACTCTGTAATCTATTCCTATTCTGCACCAAAAAGAGTTCTGGACTTCTGCAAACTGAAGCAAGACTTTGGTCTACTGGGGCACCTTATCTCATAGGCCAGGCCTGAAAAAATCATAGGAGAGAAAGAGCTACATCAATACCTTAAAAAGTATCAGGGGTCAGAAAGGAACAGCCTGTGTGCCCATCAGCTGTTTTGTGGCTAGCAGTATGGTATCAGCAAGGGAGCCAGCAATGAGTGTGAGGCATTGGAGGCAATCAGCTGTTTTAAAACAGAAGTGGCTGCAAAAACCTAGATGGTAGATCCTTTATGGCAGCAGTGACATTTAGTGGCAGTGGGTTGGTTATTTGGGTTATTTTTAAAATTAACAAAGCAGCTTGGTGAACTGCAATTGGTACAGAGCAGCTGTAGGCCAACATCATGTGTCCAACTTATAGCTGTGTCAGTTATGCCTTTTCTTCTGTGGTCAGCCATTTTTAAAAACAGGTTGGGCTGAGGAAATAGTGAAAAAAAAATAAAACTAGGTAAAATAAGTATATTGATAGAAGAGGGGAAAATGGGCCTGCTTTTTAAAAGCCCAATAACATTGACAAAAATTCCCCTCTTTTAGCCTGTGAGACAGGAAAAAAATATATTTTAAAAATGCAATGTTTCCTCTCTCCTCTTTTTTTAGATTCTCCAAGAGTAGTAAATAAGATCTACCAATTATGACCAGTGTTTTTTTTGTAAAAGAAAAAGGTGCCGGAACTCACACATGTCATACAACCCACCTTGCCTACCCTACAAGGTTCCATCCAAAAAAGGTGCCGGAACTCTGTTCTGAGCATTCTATGACAAAAAAAGCCCTGACCATGGCCTATGACCATGGTAAATGTGGTTTGGACAGAATATCAGGCTATCACAATGGCCTAACTGGAGGAAGAGGTTGAAATGTGGAAATGAATTTCTTAAGCCATCTTCATTTCCAGTCAGTTTGGACATGACTTTGAAAAGCTCAAGCTATAGTGTCAAAAAATTCTTTCATGTCTTTTTCCCCTATTCTTTTTTCAGAGTAGTGTAATACTATCCAGTCTAGAGACAAAATGGTTTGTCAGTGTGATTTAATTTTAACTATAGAGTTGCTAAATTTTGCTTTTCAACTTGTACTTCTGTTTTCCCTCTTCACCTTTGTCTTAGTTTTCATCTGGTTTTTATTTCTTAGATAGTGAAGTTCTTTCAAATGTATCAACTGCTGCTAAATCTCCAAGTCTTAAATATATTACAATCGTTATATTAAAAGGTGGGTGGTTCTTCTTTATACTTTGGTCTGAGATTTTAAACATTAACTTGATTTTTTAAAATAACACACTCATGTTATATCATATATCTTATCATGTCATAATGTCATATTATAATTTTCATTGGATGTTTCCATAGTAGAAATCTCACTAACCTTTCTATTTTGTTCTCCTTCTTTCTTGCCATATAAGGCATTGTTTCACCCATCTTATATAATCACATTTCTCTACAATGCCATATACATCTTTTAAACATATACATTTCAACTTGTATCAAATATTTCATAGTATCATTTATATGCTAAATCCTACATAATGTGGGGTATGTTTGTAAAAGAGGACAGCTTTGACAGGGAACTAAGACTTGTAAAATGACTCTCCCAAATGAGAAATGAACAGGAGGTTCCTCAAATCTCTACAAGTAAAGAAATCATTAGAATATTAGGTTTGAATGCATGAGGAAATTTATCTTGAGGGTAACCAGGTCAATCTCCTTTAACCAGCACTAAGCCACATGAGATCTTCTGTTCTTTCCTTCTCAGGAATGTCATTCTTATGTTGGTTGAGTTAGAATAGAGTTGGATGATTTCCCCTGAGAGGATACAGTAATATGGGTCACACCACAAAGTTGTGATTAACAAAGTTTCATCAAAAAGTGGTAGATTTCAAGTTGTTTCCAAGGACAGCAATGATCATCTTCACATTGTCCTGTAGACAGGCCTGAAGGAAGGAGAGATTTGATGGTGTGTTTTAACCTGACCAGAATACATTCTCAGGTGGTGTCTCTGCATGACATAACTGTAACTAAGGCATTAAAAACAAACCTGAATACTTGGAATGCAGATGGTGAAGAAGAGATTGATCAGAGGGAAAGCTTTGCATTCAAAAGAGCTAACATTCTCTCACTCGCCTAAGGGCCCACTAGACAAGGGAGAAGTTGTACAAACTACAGTCAGTGGAGGTATATGAGGAAGTACACAAAAAGCTATTCAAAAGTAACCCTCAAATGACATTAAATCTAGCATCTGATTTCAAATGATATGCCATTAATCTCACTGTTACCTGCCACATATAGTTCTAAGAAAATCAGGTAGAAGTAAAAATAAATAAATACAGCAATTACAAAACATTTTGAAAAAATCATGAAAATGAATGGTAAGCTATAAGTTAGGCCTTTTGCACTTGGTAGTTTTGGGGCAATTATTCTCAAAATTCAATAGCAAAAATTTCTTCGGGAAAAATAAAATGAAGCCATGGATGTATAGAATAGATGCAGCCTGAGCTCATATTAATTTCTTTTCCTAATAAATTAGGTTTCACCTGCCATACTGCTTTTGAAGAGTGCAAAAAGGCAGAAAACGAGGTTGCTATAAAAAAGGAAAAATATTTTGATTTAACTTCACCAGATCGCATGTTAGTTTCCTCTGAGAAGAAAAAGACAATGAACCAGCTGTCTTTTCCCCTGACTTTAAAACATTCAAAGCCAAGTGGAACATATTGTGCCTCCTGTAGTATATTTTAAAGCAATTAGAAAGCAAGAATTTTCAGCATATATTTGAGTGCCAAAGAGATTGCTCTCCATAGCTCCATGCAGATAAGATTCCAAGAAATAGTAGCATAATGTTAGGACCACTTGGAAGAATGCACCATAAAAAATGCTTTGGAAATGCAAAATAAAGGATAGAAAATATGGTACAGCCAGCAGCAGTTGGTAATATAAGCCAAGCCAGTTTATCTCTTCTCTTACCCATTAAGGGTAGAGGAATAACTCCAGATATTCAATAAGAAACATTTGACAGACCACACAATCACAGATACAAGATTGTAACTTCTGAGATGAATATTTCTGTCACATGGCTTTTTCTTTTCTTTTTTTTAAGACAGAAGAATACTAGAAGAACAAAACAGTGAAGTGATCCTTTTGTGGTTAGTATAGATTGGATATCTATTTTTGTTTGGTTTACTGTTAAGTTACTCAACAACAAAGTTCAATACATTAGCTAGAGATGATTTTATACAAAAGGGTTGAAGACTTTATTGTGGTGTTGTTCTCTCCATTTCTTAAATGAGACAATAGAAGAGAATATAAGAGGCAATTTTCCTAAAAGCAAATACTATATTTTTTTTATGAAATTAGATACAATGATTAGGCTGAAAGATGAAGGCATAGAAGCATTCTGTACCATCTGGACAATACTTCAGATCTCTATTATCTTATGACATCAGCTGCAGAAAGCTGAACCACTTTATTTCTGGCTAGGAATTTGAAATCCAATTCAAATTAGTCATGCTTATATGTTTGTTTTATGGTGCAGTTCAGGGGACCCTATGGATTGGCCATTTCCTCATTTGCAGAAATATCTGCCTCATTGAATGCCTTTCATTGAATGGGCTTCAAACCTTTCAACAAGAATGGTGGCTTGAAATCTTTTCAACTACTCCTCAGAGGTACTGTTGTGATTGTTTGTTTTTTTTAAATCAACCAGACAAATTAAGCTAGGGTATGCACGAGAAAAGTGAGGGGTTTTTTAGTTATTTCCAAACTCCCTCCCTATGTATATATGTATGTATATGTGTATATATATATGTATATATATATATATATGTATATATGTATGTATATGTGTGTATATATATAGCTTATATATATTTGTGCGTATGTAATGATTGTCAGAACTGACATCCAAATTGGAGGACATCTGAATATCCAGTTTTAATGCAGAGATTGGTCCCTTGGTCCTAAATTGTGAGAGCTCTAAAGGCTACAACAAATATTTTAACAAGATTTCACCTCATAACATGTGACTGCATGTACATTTTTTCTTTAACGCCTACTCAACCTGTCCAGCAATTGATTTCTTGGGATGAAAGACTATCTGTTTCAAATGCAGACAAATGTATGTTCACTGGCCAATCACTTCTCCAGAATTTTGGAATCAGGTCAGTTTTAGCCATGCCAGTTTAGTAGATTCCAGAAGATGGTGGAGGTAAATTTCTAATTGTCTATAATCAAATTAAAGATAGATGCCATTTTCAAATATCACCTTCTGCCACATGGTATCTAGAGGCTTCATATTTGAATAAAGGAATATGTGAACTGTAGTATTCAGGAAATCACAAAAGATGATTTCTCAATAGAACTAAATCTTGAGGATTCTCCAAAGCATATAAAAAGTAATCTAGTTGCAAACTCTTTTTCTTAATTTAATCTTGTAAAAATGTACTAAATGTCCGATATTCACTAGCCTGCAACTAAAGAATGGTTAGACTTCTAGAAATACTTAGCTGTTGTTGAAATTTATACCCGAACTTTGCCAAATTATTATGAATTATTGATCTCATTAGACATTAGTCATCATATAGTTTCCCCCCTTCTCTACTTATTAATTGCTATGCAATCAGATTAACTAATGGTCATCATGTGTCTCAAAGAAGCTTTGAACCTGGAGATTTATGTTATAAATGGTGCTATCCCCTATAAATTAGCCAAATTCCAAAGACCAATAACACAGTTTCAGGATTGTTACTGTATTATATGATCTGAATAAATTAGTTTATCTGCATATTGACAACTACATTTTGCATCAAATATAATTTCTAGATTGTCTTCAAAGGTAGTGTATACAAGAGGTGATCTTTCTCAAGTTACACTTATAACAAATAGGTGTCACACAAGGTAAAGCTAAGTAAAGATAATCAGTGCTCCTCAGGACACCTGGATCTCTAATAACACAACAGAAGGTAAAAGAACTTGCTACTTAAGGAATAAGGATTCCAGTCCAAAAGAGACTTTTAGCTTAATATCCAGGAAAACAATTATCAACTGCTTTGGGGCATCTATTCAGAGGAAAGGAGTGATGTTATGTATTCCCCAAAAACCCCTCATCTCAAAGCTTCCTGCTGATTTTTGTCTTCTGATTTTTTTAAAAAAAAAACCCACACAAAATCACCATTTGCAGTCCCTGAAAAAAATACTGTGATGAAATATATAGTAAAATGTCTTACTCTGAGCATAACTATAGAATAGTTTTGTTTTATAAACTATAAGCATTATTTCGAGAGGAGGTAGCACGGTGTAATATCCTGGTAAAATGCAGAAATGCACAAAACACTGCACAAAATCATCTGGATGTACTCAGATATAAGCACAGGACAGATGTTGCATTAATGATTCTTAACATAAGGCAAGGAAGGAAATGCAAATGAACAGGAAGAACCCAAAGCTGAGTCAGATATTTCCTCCAATTTCAGTATTACTGTCAGCTATTGAAAAGAGATAATCACTAGGAAAAAAAGCAAGGGGACAAAAAGGATGATCTTTCCCCCCTCTCCATTTATTGAACATTAGCTATTTGCTCTGAGTTATGGGAGAGAAAGGGTAATGCTACCAAAATAATCTTCTTAAATCTCTCTGGGGTTTTTCTAATTGTTAATCATGAGGCATTACTTGGGTCAATGAGCATGGAATTAGAAGCTCTGGGATTTCTGATGTTACCTGGATAAGCTCTTCCAGGAAGTGGCATTTGCAAATCACTTTCTCCACTGCTGCTTAGTACCAACATGGATGAGGTCATCTGGAGATCTGAGATCTCTTTGTGTAGATCACAATTTTTTCTTTTCTTTTTTTCCTGGAAGTTGTGCCAGTCTAGAAAGGGGGAAATTAATTAAAGATAAATCAAGACAAAAAGGAAATGCTGAGGATATAAGGCTTTCAGGCCTTCAAATTAGAAATGGGCCTCATCTGGAAGAGATTTATCACTACTAAAGTAACAGTAGATCCATAGCTTGTGTTGAATAGGATGATGTTCATGATTCCAAAATATCACTAGATGTATAAGTGTCTTCATTGTCTAGGAGGGACTAGTGTGCAAGCCATAATCTTACCTTGACCAAATAGCTAACTTTCTATCATTCCTGCTCTAATAATCTCAAGTAAAATAGATAGTACATAATCTACCCTTAAATAACTGCCTTGGGTGCCTGTGAATCACCAGCCCAATTAAAACTAGGTTCATCTTCTATGCATTCCTCACTTGTTAGTAAGAGGAAACTGTTTTTTCTACCAGCTGTAGTTTCTAGGTGGTCTTCAAAAGAAATGCCTGTTGCATTAGTCTATGCCAGAGGTAGGCAACTTCAGCTCTTTTATGACTCATGGACTTCAACTCCCAGAATTTCTGAGTCAGCTATGCTGACTCAGAAATTCTGGGAGTTGAAGTCCATGAGTCATAAAAGAGCCGAGGTTGCCTACCCCTGGTCTATGCTATGGTGATAAGGTCATGAGTTACTTTTGCAAGGCTTCCAGTTGAAAAGGAACTGCTACTGATATACCAGAAAAACTGAGGGAAAATCTTTATCATGGTTTCCAACTGTTAATGAAAAAAGGAGTTTTAGTTCAGGAGGACTTGAAACTGTTCCTTCATGGGTATACAATCCTATGCAGAGCTAGAATAGGAATCAGAATTAATACCAGGTTTTTTTATTTGTGAACAATTTCTCCATCTTTCTAGGATTCAGATTCAGCTTGTTTTGTTGCATTTAGTCCTTCATAGTCTCCAAATGCCAAATATCATTACATTTCTGGCTCAGCTCTGGCTGGAGATGGATATGTTAGTATCATTGGCATAGGATTATATATCTCACCCCAAACCAACAATAGTTTCCCATTGGTTTCATGAAGATACTAAATAGTAAGGGGAAGAGAATGGACCCTGCAGCTTCTCACATAACAAGAACTAAAGAGTCAGTTGTTAATCCTTATAATTACTGATTGGAATCATCCATTCAGCAGGGAATGGAGCCATAATGCTATTCTAACTTCCACACTCAACTTTCTCAAATGGTCCAGGAAACTACTATAGAGAGTAAGGAAGAAAACCTTGATGCAGATATTCAAGATCTGTTGCTCAGGCAATGAAAAATACTTCTAGGTCTACAACAGGCAGATATTCAGAAATGTTTTAGACACAGGCCTTCTTAATTCATTGTTTTGTACATAGGACAAGAAAGTACAACATAATTGGACTTTTAAGATTCTGTTGTTATAGCCAATCATACTAAAAGTAGTTTCAGTCTTCCTCTGAAGTTGATTTCTTGGTTTGAGCTACCTATTTGGCAGAATATGACTGGCAGAAATCATGCTTAATGATATCACTTTCTACTGAGTGATTAAATAGTACCAGGAAAATCTGAGATGTTTCATCCAGGTCCTGACAAAGTAACCAATGCATTTTTCAGCAAGTCTGAATCCTGACTGAAATTGGTCCAGATGATCCATCTCATCTAGCACTGTTTTGAACTGTCATTCCACTATCCTCTCAAAAATCTTCTCTTAAAAAGGGAAATTTAAAGGAATTGTTTGATGAGATTACATTGAGAGAAGTGCACCACAGACTTTCAAGATGAACAGTACCAAACCATCTCCCAAACTGATATAAACAATCTATTGGGTCAAAGTTAACATTCTGGAAGTCTGCAGAAGCCAAGTAAGGCATACAGTACATCCATCTCATATGTGGCAGCAGAACAGGACAACTTGCCACAGGACAATTCAACATGGGATAGCTCAAGAGAGGGACAAGTGAATTGCAGCTGGCCTTGTCTTGCTTTAGGTTTGAACCTTCTCAAGTTAGAAAACCTTGAGGCTTGGCTTCCGGTTCCAGACTTTCGGTGCTCCCAGATGCGTGAGGGAATTGCTCCTTGTGTTGCCTGGATTTCTTCATCGGGGGCCCCCTGTAAAGGGGTCAAAAGTCGCCCTGGAAGGGCAATGAGTGGGGGAGAGGTCTCTCCAGGCAGCAGTAGAAGGGTGGTGGCCCTCCCGTTGGCTTGGAGCTACTCTCTGAACCAAAGAAGAAAGGATCGGCCACTCCCATGGCCCATCATTTAGCCGTTTCCTGCTGAAGCCAAAAGCACAAGAAAGCACTTGAAAACAGTTGAAAACTGGGTGAGAATTGCCTTCTTGTTTTCCTAATTGTCTACTTCCCCTGTCAAAAGCTTCTTGAATTTGCTTCCCCCTGCAAGGAGAGAGGGAAGGGATTTTTTCCCCCACCCTCCTTAAGAGCGGCCTTTGTCTACATTGGGAGAGAAAAGAAACAGCCTTCTACTAAATTATACTGATTTATTGGACTTACTGCCTTTTTACTTTTGGCCCAAAGTTCTTATATTTACAGAAATGGACTATTCTATCTGTTAGTCTAAAAAAGGGGACAGACAGACAAACAAACAAACAAATAAATAAATAAATAAACAAACAAACAAACAAACAAACAAACAAGATAGATACTGTCTGAAAAGGATTTGAAGTATTCTGGAGACATCTAGTGAATACTATTGGCAAAAAAGCTTGCTTACATTTTGGACTGACCTTGGCATTAAGATAAAAACCTGAAACAGCTGGAGATGAATTTGGCTTAGACTTGTGGAGGTAGACTCTTACTGGTTTTTGTTTGAAACATAGCCTCCACCAAGGACTATTTATAATTATTGCAAAATTGAGAAGGATCAGCCACAAACCTTGCTTGATTATAACCTCATACTTGAAACAATCTACAGAGTCACTGAGATGTCTATCTCCAGATTTAATAATTTACATGCCAACCTTAAGTCACAAACTGAAACCAACATTGCAACTAAAGAATTTATACTTCAGAATATAACAAAATTGGAAGATATTACTATTGAGACAGAGGAATGTAAGCAACAACTATCCAAAGAACTGACAACTCTAAAAGTACAAGGAACTATCACTACGGCAAATAACCTTAAGGACCAACAACAAACTATGGGAAAACTTAATACTCAACTTTTGACTCCATCAAAAGAGCCTATAACTTTAGAAGTATACTATGTACAAGATAGTGATGCTAACATAGAGGACGTGGAAGATCAACAAAGACAGTTTTCTGAAAGCCTGGATAGCCAAGCATTAATTACAAAATTGGATAAAACTCTTTACTTAAAGCAGATGAACCTAGACGAAAGAGGAATCCAGACTGAACTGAAGATAAAGTTTTTAGAGCAAATACAGAGACTAGAACTAACAGGGCAACAACATAATGATTACAAAAGGTTTGGTTTTTGTGGATCACTGATGGCTAGATGGCCTCCTTCGATTCAAATAATATGTATTGGAGCGAAGGGAGACCTATATGGCAATTCAAAAGCCTTGGTTTGGGAACCTGATTGGCAAAACAAAAACCCCAGAGTTAGATTTAAAAAGTGAGTTCTTAGAGAACTATTAAAGGTTATTCTTTTAGTAATCAGTGATCTATCAGGATCTAAAATAGAAAATGTTTATGAGATAGAACTAGAATGTGTTAATGCATCTATTAGGCTTATTTTAGACATTATAATTTGGAAGAAGAAGAAGAAGAAGAAGAAGAAGAAGAAGAAGAAGAAGAAGAAGAAGAAGAAGAAGAAGAAGAAGAAGAAGAAGAAGAAGAAGAAGAAGAAGAAGAAGTTGGAAGGGACCTTGGAGGTCATCTAGTCCAACCCCTTGCTCAGGCAGGAAACCCTATACCATTTCAGGCAAATGGCTGTCCAGTCTCTTCTTAAAAACCTCCAGTGTTGGAGCATTCGCCACCTCTGGAGGCAGGTTGTTCCACTGGTTAATTGTTCTAACTGTCAGGAAGTTTCTCCTTAGTTCTAGGTTGCTTCTCTCCTTGACTAGTTTCCATCCATTGCTTCTTGTCCTGCTTTCAGGTGCTTTGGAGAATAGCTTGACTCCCTCTTCTCTGTGGCATCCCCTGAGATATTGGGACACTGCTATCATGTCACCGCTCACTCTTCTCTTCGTTAAACTACACATACCCACTTCCAGCAACTGTTCCCTATATGTTTTAGCCTCCAGTCCCCCAATCATCTTTGTTGCTCTTCTCTGTACCTTTTCTAGAGTCTCGACATCTTTTTTACATTGTGGTGACCAAAACTGGATGCAGTATTCCAGGTGTGGCCTTACGAAAGGATTGTAAAGTGGTATTAGTACTTCACTTGATCTTGATTCTATCCCTCTGTTAATGCAGCCTAGCACTGTGTTGGCTTTTTTGGCAGCTGCAGCACACTGCTGGCTCATATTGAAGTGATTGTCTACTAGGACTCCGAGATCCCTCTCACAGTTACTAGAATGAGCAAGGTACCACCTATACTATACCTGTGTATTTGATTTTTCTTACCTAAATGTAGAATCTTACTTTTTTCACCATTGAATTTCATTTTGTTAGATAGTGCCCAGTGTTTGAGTCTGTCCAGATCCTTCTGTATCTTAAGCCTATCTTCTGGAGTATTGGCTATTCCTGCCAGCTTGGTGTCGTCTGCAAATTTGATGAGTTCCCCATCTATCCCCTCATCCAAGTCATTAATGAAGATATTGAAGAGCACTGGGCCCAGAGCAGAGCCCTGGGGCACCCCACTACACACTTCCTTCCATGTAGATGCCATTCCATTGAGGACCACACGCTGAGTACGGCCTGTCAGCCAGCTACGAATCCATCTGGTGGTGATGCTATCTAACCCACATTTTTCTATCTTATCAAGTAGTAGGTTGTGATCTACTTTATCAAATGCCTTACTGAAATCCAAGTAAATTATATCTACAGCATTCCTCTGGTCCACTAATTTTGTCACTTGGTCAAAGAATGTGATAAGGTTTGTCTGGCAAGATCTGTTTTTGACAAACCCATGTTGACTTTTAGTGATGACTTTGTTTGCATCAAGGTGTTCGCTGATTTGTTGTTTGATTATCTTTTCCAGAATCTTCCCAGGTATTGAGGTCAGGCTGATAGGTCTGTAGTTTCCTGGATCTATTTTTTTCCCTTTTTTGAAGATGGGAAACTACATCAGCTCTCTTCCAGTCCTCTGGTAGTTCCCCAGTGCTCCAGGATCTATGAAAAATATAGTTCAGTGGTTCTGAGATCACGTCTGCCAGTTCCTTGAGAACTTTGGGGTGTAATCCATCTGGTCCTGGTGATTTGAACTCGTCTAGGCTGGACAGGTGTTCACTTACCATTTTTTTACCTATCTTAACTTGCATTTCTATTCTGTTTTTTATGGCACTGGTTTTGGTAGGTTGGACTGTTTTTTTCTTTGTGTAAAGACATATGCAAAAAATGAGTTAAATAGTTCTGCTTTCTCCCTATTGCTTGTCACCTTCTTGCCACTTACCCCCACTAATGGATCAATCATTTCCTTAACTTTTTTCTTGTTTTTTATATGTTGAAAGAAGCATTTTTTGTTATTTTTGACTTTGGTTGCAAGCCTTAGTTCATTTTGAGCCTTAGCTTTCCTCACTTCATCTTTGCAGGCACGGGCTATTTGCTATGTGCACTGACATAATGGAAATTTGGTTTATAGATCCCACTTTTGATGTTAAAAGACATTTGATTATTCTATTTAAGAATTAAGAATTAGCTAAAATTTAAAACAGAATCTGGTTGTGTATAAATAGTTGTAGATTGATAAACATAGGCTGTGGTCCTGTCAGTAACGTGTGATGTATTAGGATGTGAAACAGACGATGTTTATTAGGTAGAACATAGCTACTCAGCCACTGCGTACATGTTAGATGCTATAGTTTTTGCTTGCAATGAAATAAGGGAAATTTGGGTTGTGAATATTATTTGGAATGTTAAAGGCTAAATTTGAATAATATAATTAAAATTAAAATTAGGTAAACTTTAATAACAGGACATAGATATATTTCAGTGAAATTGAATTGACAAATTTTTCAACTCACCATGCTATTTCTAGAAATTTACTAGTTTAAACTGGTTGTATGAAATGTTAAGGGAAATTGAGAAGGATGTTTTGATAATGTAACCTGAATTATGTACTGAAAACTCTGTTACTGACTCTCTGATTACCCAGTCATCATGATGCTTTCTAAATATGTAGATTTTAACTGAAAAAACAATAAAGCTTGTTTTTTTTTAAGAAAACCTTGAGGCTTGGGGGAGTCCCAGTCACTTGTTACCCAAGCCATGAAGCAAGTGTGGCATGTCCAGATAAGTCTCTCCATGAATCCAGGCCGAGGACATGGTGCTTGCATGGAAAGGTGGAACTGAGATTGAGACAGGGTTGAACAGGGGTATGGGGCATTCTGGTGCTCAACCCAAAGTCAGCTGCTGACAACCTGTTTTTTTTTTTTTTAAGTTTGGCTCCTTGTTGTGGATTGGGAGTAAACGGGCTGATCACCGGAATCCCCAAGGAATCCTTCATTGAGTAGCTGGGAAAATGCCACTGGATGGATTTAAAATTCTTTCTGGCTGAGTAAATAGCCCCAGAGAAATCTGTGACTCTGCCCCTTTGAAAAGAAATAAAAATATAAAGCTAAAATAAACAATATAGACAAGTATCAGTCTTCCTACATGAAAGGCATTTGAACGCAAGTAGATATGAAACCACAAGAAAGATATTTGCATACACGTACTAGAGACAAAGTCATAGTAACTGCACATGCAGTATTTAACCCATATTTACAAATGTGAGGATAATTATTGATG
The DNA here is from genome assembly GCF_947247035.1 of Vipera ursinii. Lineage (NCBI taxonomy): Eukaryota > Metazoa > Chordata > Lepidosauria > Squamata > Viperidae > Vipera > Vipera ursinii. The sequence goes on along the minus strand of NC_139516.1, from coordinate 138,276,369 downwards.
ACCAAATTATTTATGACTAAATAATTATTTTATTTCAGTCCATAAAGAAGAAAAGCTAGGGTTTTTTTTATATCGCTGCAAGAAAAAATATACTTCAATCTGTTTATGCCTTCAGGTAAAATAAAATACAACAAAATGCTTGCCTCTCAGATAAAAGAAGGACAACAAAACAAAAAAAAAATGAAGCCAAAAGAAGCATATGGAACAAAAAGTATAATTATAGTTCTTAATTTGAATAGCGTCCCTGTTTATGTTGTTTAATCCCGAAGTAAACAAAACAAAATGTACTTGCAAACCAGCACCTAAAAGGTAAGATATTGTTATAAGGCCTATATCTTCATCCTTGCAAAAAGTGAATGCCAAATAAAACTTGGAGCCAGAGTCCCCATGTCTATACTAAATTACAATTTATTATTAAATAGGGTTCCCAAGTTAGGGGTGGGTACAGAAGGGTAAAAATGTTAAGATTAAAGCTCCATCCTTTGTAGCTGCATTGTGACATGCAATAAAAGGGGAGGATTGATTGGATGGTTGTAGCTGCCACTTCGACATTACAGACTCCTATGTCCTAAATTATAGAAACCAAGTTATAGTAAATGGTTGTAATCTACTGATAAATGCTGAACATTTGGGCACAGAAATGGAAAGGCAATTTAAACTGCGTCTAATTAATAATTATTAATGTAATAAGACTTTTGAAATAAGTGCCCAATTTGTACTAAAAAATTAAAAGTATTATGAGCCAATATTATGAGCTTTGTCAACAGCGCTACTGAGTGTTAGCTTTTATATATGTTGGTTTGTAGTAGATGCAGGAACATGATGATAGATAAAGCATCTGATGTTGTATATTACAAATATACTATTTTATGCATGCTATGTAATATATTATTCCTTATTTTCAGTAAGATATTACCACTGCTGCCAACATTTTAGAGCAATTCATTTGTGTGACTTTGGATTTGATATTTTTCACTTTTATTTACATGCAGCTCACGGAAGGCGGTTTTGCTTCAAGTAGGGAGAAAAACATTTGGCTTCAAATATTATACTGTTGTGCCAGAGCACAGTGTGATCCCACTAATTTAATTAAAATTTTCTCGTAGACACTGTCATTACTGCATAAACTTATCTAAAATTATGAAAACTCCTGAGACTTCATAGACCTTTAAGGTCCAAATAAGTTTTTTGAGCCAGTTTTCTTCTGCAAAGAAAATCCCTGTGGGTATTTCTGGGGGGGGGGGATAAGGTAGGGTGTGTGTGAGCAAGAAAAAGAAAGAAAGGAAGAAAAGGAAAGCAAGAAAGCAAGAAAGCAAGAAAGCAAGAAAGCAAGAAAGCAAGAAAGCAAGAAAGAAAGAAAGAAAGAAAGAAAGAAAGAAAGAAAGAAAGAAAGAAAGAAAGAAAGAAAGAAAGAAAGCTCCATAGTCACAGAAAAAGGTAGATCAAAGATTATGATACCGTATCTTGAAATTACTGATTGCATTCATTGTCTCATACATTTTCCTCCTATATATATATAGCTATTGCAACTAGATACCACTTTGATTAAAGATTTAACTTGGGTCCTAGCATCTTTTTAATGAGGTCATGTTTATGTTGATTAATGTGTATCTCTACACCAAATTGCTTACATTTATCTTTATTTTAAATCACCAACATATAAAAATGACTGATCCTATTAAAATAGGGCAGCTGAAGGGACTGTTTCACTATCATATTTCCTGCCAAAATATTCATTGTCACCACAATATTCTTTGGTAATTTGCTTTAATTTCATCTTCTCTGCAGCATAGAACAAAGGATCTCAAGAAAGCCCACTATGATATGTAGGAAGATGGGGCATCCAGGGACAACAACACACCACAAATGTGCTAGTATCTGGCCTTTAGTTGAATTCATTATACTAAAACTTTATTGTGTCTTCAAGATATAAGGTGTCTTTTTCCTATCTAATGGACATCTTCCTCCCATACCTGTGATGGGTGTAGTACAGAAAAATATTCAACAGATATTTTATTCATTGGTTTTGGAAAAAGTGCAAAGAACAGCAATTGAGATGCTTAAAGGCCTGGAGACTAAAATATATGAAGAACTGTTGCAGGATTTGGGTTTGGCTAGTCTAGAGAAAAGAAGGACTTGTAATAATATGATAGCAGTATTCCAGTATTTGAGAGGTTGCTACAAAGAGGAAGGGGTCAACTTATTTACCAAAGCACCTGTAGGCAGGACAAGAAACAATGGATGGAAACTAATCAAGGAAAGAAGCAACCTGGCATTAAGTAGAAATTTCCAACCAGTGATGACAATGGAACAGCTTGCCATCAGAAGTTGTAGGTGCTTCATCACTGGAGGTTTTTATGAAGAGAGTAGCAGTCATTTGTATGAAATGGTATAGGGTCTCCTGCTTGGTCTGAGTTGGTGGGTCCTTAATTAGGTTATTATTTACTTCTTAGTTGTTGGTATTGGTTGCTTGTGAGAAGGTGTTTTGATCTTTTCATTTCTTTTTTGGCTTTCTAATTGTCTCCTTTGACTAGTATGTTGATGTTGTTTATCTTTATGTGCCTGTTGATGGCCAATTAACAATTCCTGAGTACCAGGATGTGCAGTTTCCCCAATTGAAAATATGGCCTGTCCATGTGTGATGAAATTCATCATGTCTTCTGACTGCTAGCTGGAGTTCATGGATGTGCTCTGCTAGCCTTCTGACTGTTTGTCCCCACAAAGTGGTGGTTAGAGTCCTCACACTGTATGTTGTAGATGAGTTCTGTTTTTTTTTCTTTTGCAGCTGCTGGGTCTTTTGGCTGACTAAAGATGTTTTGGTTGGTTTGTGTACTATGGCAATACAATGTGGTTGTAATAGTCTGTTGGTAGTTTCTGAGATGTTTTTGATGTAGGGCAGTGTTATCCTTTTCACAGCTTCTGTTGGTTGTACTGTAGTAGGTTGAACAGTCAGGCACTTTTTGATAAAGTAGCATTTTGTGTCCATTTTTTCGGAAGATGTTATATAGATTTGTTTCCTTTTTCTGACGTTCTGTAGTGTGCCTGTGTTCATCTGAATGGTATTCTTACACAACTTCTCTTCTGTGAAGCTGCTTTGTTATTTTAGTAGTGGACCACTTGGTAGTGTGATTCGTTTTATGATTTAATAGTTAGTTTCTAATTTGCCATCACTAACTCTGCTGACAAGCCGGAGCTATTTGTATAATCTAACAAATAGATTTCAGAATGAGTGTCACATCACTGAGATGCTAACTCTGTACCTTACATATATACACACTTGCAAGATCATAATACCTGTACAAGGGATGAGGCTTGGATTGCAACACTGTTTTGCTTGTTTTGTTATTTGCTATGCCCACCTTGTGGATGCTAATGAATTCCTGGGACTGATTGATTGATTGATCTAAATATCAAGGACAAGCATTTGGTGCACAGGTATGGTTGGATTTGAATCCTCAGTTCAATTTAAATAATTGATTAGGTCCAATTCAGCTTTTTAGTTTATTATTAGTTTGATTTAGTAAATCATGTTGACTTGGTATACAATTTCAATTCAAGTTCAATTTAATTTTCTGAATTGATTTTTTTTTAAAAGGACTTCTTTAAAAAACTGAATTCAAACCCACTTTGATTTAACAAATCAATCCAAATTATTGTTTCAATTCAGAAAGTTGGCTTCATGTGGAAATACTCTTTATACTGAATTTTGCAGAGCTATAATTTAAAACTTTATTGATAAAGATGGTCTTATAATAAAGGGGTGAAATATCTCTACTCTAGATAATTCTCTGAAGTTTCAATTTACCGTAGTAGTACTTTGTGTTTAAAATATAGATAATTCAGTTTTTAATTAATCCCTATGACTTTTCTCTCTAGTCCCAGATAGGTTCTGCATCATAAATGCTTCTCTTCTCAGTGATATGCTTTGTTGTCAGAAAGTAAAAAGAGCTCTTTCTGTTTTATACTTTTGAAAGAGTTTTTATAATTGTCATTTCTGTGTCAATCTAATAAGTCAAATAAAAAGGGAAAAAAAGTAAAAAAAACAATTCTCTAAATACCCATCAGAAGCAAGTTTAATGATACACATTTAAATACAAAGTGAGATTAACTTAAGAAATACTTCTCAATGAATGGTAGAGGCAAACTATACCAATTTATGACAAACTCACAACAGTTTGATTCTGGGTATATATAACCAAAAAAACAACAAACCTAAAACAAACCCACATAACATTAGAGCACACACAATATATAAGTATGAAATACAGAATATAAAATGGTGACCAAACACAATAATGATTACAACTAAAAAGAGACTCAACCCAATTGGACCCAAATTACCTATAATTTGATCAGATACTATTTAATTTGCTTGGCAAATGTTAGATGTTCAAGTTTCTTCTCTCTGACAGCATTTGCATCTCATCTATTATCTATTCCTATCCAGTATCATTTGACTTTGGCTTCAGTTTAAAATGACACTGAAACATGCAAGCTTTACATTGTCTTTCATTCATCAAAAACCCTTTGCTGCTATCCCTATTCTCCAGATATCCTGTGGTTTTATTTTGTTTCATTTCTTTGTCTAAGCATGTGTTTGTGGTGTGTACATTCTTCACATGATTTGCCAAACAAAGATAGGGCACAATATCTAAATTAAGTTTAATGAATAAAAAGGGACAAAACTTTATAAATGTAACAAGTGAAACAGGCCTTCCAGCTATAAAACAATAGAAACATTATTCTCTGAGTTAGATGCACAGGTGCACTGATGATGTTACTTAGCTGGGTAGAAAGAAAACAGCCACCTTTGGATAACCCCAAAAATGAAAAGAATTCCAGTTTGCCATGACTCAACTTCCAGACAAGCTTGGAAAACATTAAGAATCTAAGAGTTCAATCCTGAGCCATATGTATTTAGTATTGTTGGAATAGAAACTTTTTTTTTAATTGAAAGCCTTAGTTTTTCTGAACAGAATGAAAAAACAACACAGAAAATACACGGACTGCATGACTATGTACAATGTAAAATATAAAGGGCAAGTCAAAAGACACTCTTCTTCCTGACTGGACAATCACTTAAATATGAGCCAGCCATGTGCTGCAGCTGCCAAAAAAGCCAACACAGTGCTAGGCTGCATTAACAGAGGGATAGAATTAAGATCATGTGAAGTGTTAATACCACTTTACAATACCTTGGTAAGGCCACACTTGGAATATTGCATTCAGTTTTGGTCACCATAATGTAAAAAAAGAGCAACAAAGATGGTTAGGGGACTGGAGGCTAAAACATATGGAATGATTGCTGGAATTGGGTATTTGGTTTAATGAAGAAAAGGACAAGGGGTGACATGCTATTCTCCAAAACACCTGAAGGCAGGACAAGAAGCAGTGGAGGAAACCTGCCTCCAGAAGCTGTGAATGCTCCAACACTGGAAGTTTTAAAGAAGAGATTGGACAGCCATTTGTCTGAAATGGTATAGGGTTTCCTGCCTGAGCAGGGGGTTGGACAAGATGACCTCCAAGATCCCTTCCAGCATTATTATTATTGTTGTTGTTGCTATTGTTGTTATTGTTATTGGCTCGAGATTGACTCATCCTTCCATCCTTCCAAGGTCAGTAAAATGAGGACCCAGATTGTTCTGGGCAATATGTTGACTTTGTAAACCCCTTAGAGAGGGCTATAAAGCACTATGATGTGGTATAGAAGTCTAAGTGGTATTTCTATTGCTATTCTTTGGTTTCATCTAGTTGTTAGGCCTCATGTGTATAGAGCAGGTATGGACAACATATGGCCCACAGCTTCCAAATCGCCCATCAAACTGCCTTGTGTGGCCTGCAGGGTTCTTTTTAAAAAAGTAATAAATTCATTACTACCACCACTGAAAGATGCACTATTGAGTGCCTGCAAGCTTTGCTGCTGCTGCTATTGTACTAGCTGATGAACAGCTGATTGGCCATCAGGCTTTTCTTTGCAGCCTACCATGATTTATCAACAGAATGGTTTTTTTCCCCCTTCTAATATTGTGCAGGTAGAACACCTAATAGAATGTGTATCTTTAATGATAATTTACTTAGGGGAAAAAATCACCTCTTTGGACCCAGGATTATGTGTGATCTTGACAAGCCGTGATGTGCTGCCAACTAATATTTTGGGGAAGATATAGGCCACCCTCAGATGTTTCTGACCCGATTTCAGAAGGAGCATTTTTCAAAATCATTTGAATTAAGGATGGTATATTAATCAAATATAGCTTAGTTTTTATTTCCCCAATATATGATTTCTTTAAAAATAAAAATAAAGCAGAGACACTGTTTTACAATATCTACTGGAGCCAAAAATATACAGATGCAAACAAATATCAGGGATAAACTTCTGGAAAAGACCATTTTTCTTAATCAGCTGGAAAGTTTCTCAGGTCAGAGTCATTTTATGTCACTTGGCACTGTGGAAGACAAATTGCAGTGCTGCACATACCCAGAGACTATGGACTGTCCATGTTGTTATTCCATACTTCCACACAAATGACAGGGACAAATGTCAAGCCATCACAAGCCATGTTATATGAAAGAGCAAACACCTTGCTCTTAGCAAGAAACTCCCGGAGAGAAATCTAACCTTAATTTTCCAGAGGCACCAATTACATTTCCAATTGTGCACCACACAGCTGCACCAAGTGAAAAATTGGGATAAAGATAATACAGGTATTGTGGAAAATTGGATGGATAAACTTTTCTATACTCAATAAATCTGAGTGCAAGTTACAATTCTACAGTATAGCCTTTTCCATCCCACCCCACTGCAATCCTTTCAAATAACATCCCCCTCCTTTTTTTTACCAGGTTTTTGCTCCACTTTGTGACTGGCTCTGAGCCTATCACTTCACATGGTGATCTGTTAGACAAATACCTCTAGTGCTACTACTTTATCCTGACTGTAGACATATAGAAATACATGCACGTTTACAACTGCATCTATTCACATTCTGAACTAAAAGCACAATTCAGAGACACATTTACTGGCCAACCCAGGTGAAAGTCACCTGGGCCAGTTAGGTTCAAGTTCTAGAAATGAGATATTCTGAATGGTATTTTACCTTATGTGATGATTCTGAGAACTACAGTTCCAGTCCATTGATGTAATTTCTCACTAAACCTGACTTGTCCCAGTATGACATTCTTAAGTCCCTTGGAATTTTCCCATTTCATATAGGCATGTCATCATCCTACTCAGTTTGCATAGGAATAATCTCTTGTTGTGGAACCTATTTATTTTTGTACAAGTAGTCCATGACTTATGGGCCACAACTGAGCCCAAAATGTCTGTTGCTAAACATGACACTTGCTAAGTTTTGTCCCCTTTGATGATCCTTCTTGCCACAATTGTTAAATGAACCACTGTAGTTGCTGAGTTAGTAACACTGTTGTTAAGTGAATCTGGCTTCCCCCATTGACTTTGCTTGTCAGAAAGTCACAAAAGGCAATCGTATAACCCCCAAACACTGCAACCATCAGGTTGCTTTTGATTACATGACCACAGGGAGGCTGCAATAGTTGTAAGTGTGAAAAATGGTCATAACTCACTTTTTTTAGTGCCGTTGTAACTTCAAACAGTCACTAAATGTATGGTTTTAAGACTACCTGTAATTTACAAGTCTTTCTTATGGTACTTTTCCAGATAAAAGAACATCTACAAACCCTTTTTCTTTTATTGCCTATTTTGAGTCAGTATCAAATACGCCATCTTTCACAAATGACATAGTCACACCTTCAAATCCTAACTCTTTATGTGGCATAAAATTATATAGTAACATATTAACATACTGTATACTGTACTCAGTGTAATAATAGGTAACTATAAGATCTCACAGTTTTGGCTGCATCTGGCAGCTGAGTCAATTTATTTTTGGCTATATTCAGATAATATATGAGTTCGCCCTAAAAATGGTCTTTTATTTATTTTTATTTTTTTTTTTATTTTAATCCCCTTTATATCCCGCCCTTCTCCGAAGACTCAGGGCGGCTTACAATTTAAAGCACAAATCAATGTGCTTACTTTGAATTGGTATAGAATTTGTGTTTTACCTTCCATTACTCATTCCATCTTATGGCTCCTCCAAGTCAGCCATTTCAGTCTCTTATCCTACATGTAGAGCTAGAATATGCTAAACAAATCAGTGGGCTTTGTTTAGAATTTGTTCCTTACCCCCCACCCACCAGCACCACTCCATGATCCATCTTAGCAACATGAAATTGTGGCTAAAGCTATTGGGAAGTGTGTAAATATTGTATCATTCAAATTGTGCTGCAATTCACTTGGAGTTTTAAATACCACAGAAACATGCTGATTTGGTAGCCAGAAAGCTAGTCCTTATAGCAACCACACAGGTTTTTTTGCATACCAGCAGACAGATGTTCTCCTCATTGTAGGAAGATCTGGGTGGAAGAGTGGATGAGATTTTTGCTCTTCTAGCACTTGCAATTGCTTCAGGGGCAGGACACTAATTGGAAGGCATTTTTTTGATTTTTCTATTAATCAGTTGGAGGATGAGTGTTGATTGGGTCATGGGGTTTCCTGTTCTCTATGTACTCAGTTTGGCAGAAATGAAACGGACTGTAAATTGATTTCAAATTGTTTTGTAAGGGGACTGGGGAGTGGAAGCAATACTGGAAATTGAAGTGCTATCAATTTTCATTTCTTTTCATCTCAACGCTCAGTGAGACATTTGGCATGCTCTGTCCTATCAGGCTGTTCTCTACAGCTTTATTTCCTCCTTTAATATATATATATATTTCTGGAAACCTGGAGCTATCCTGAATGAGTTTATCCATCTGTCTTACATATTGCAGGTGTTCTTTCAGCTAAGTTGTATCCTTGAATTGAAAATATTAGATAAAGTCCTACCTAGAGCCAAATCTGCCATTTTGGGTGGAATCCTAAGTTACTTAAAACAAATGCTAGTGACCTCAAAAGAGTATTAAATAGTTATCTTCAAAAATATCATTATATTACAGAGATATCCTAACACTGATGTTAATGCTGTGTGATTGTTATTTCTATTCTGGACCTAACTGGACTGTAGCAATTTTTTGCTATAAAAAGGAATATTTGCTATTGCTATTTTGTTTGTCTAAGGGTGAGTGTGAAATGGAGGAATGTTTTTCCCATTGCATAATATTGTGCCTGTATTTTATATGAACCTTGCTAAAATGCATCATTGCAAATGCAAGCACAAATGCATAATATGATTATTTTTGTGTGTGTCAGCCCCTCGCCTTTTGCTAGAAGCTGAGCTGGCACAGCGATTGCCATTTTAGATGACTGAAAAAGCTATCAAGGCTGTTATCAGTAGCGGCCCAATTTAAAAAAAGCAAGGTTAAGTGTTGCAAAACTTGCATCACACCATTCTTTGACAAAGGAGCACATTTGTCAAATACATGAGCTCTCTGCTTAAGAGGTGCTTCTGTAAATTTTTACCATCTGTTGCCCAGCTGAAAAGACGCAGCGCAAAGAGCAGTGTTTGCAACTTCTTTCCTGCTTTCTCTCTGGAAGTCTCCCCTAGACCTCCTCCCTTTACTCTCACTGAGAACAGCAGGTGGCAATTTTCTACTGGAAACAAGCCATTTACTATGCTGGACCAAGTAGTAGAGGCTTACTTAGTTACCATGCCCAGCATTTCTTGGGGACATTATAAACTTCAGGATCTCATTCATTTGTTATTTATCTTGACATGTCCATCCATGACTGCCCAGATATTGTAAGTGATTGCCTAATCCATGAGTCATAAAAGAGCCGAGGTTGCCTACCCCTGGGTTAGACAGTTGGTTGACATTTGAAAAATATTGTAAATCATTTATGTGAATAGTCTCTGTCTTGTCATTTTATTCCAATTTATAGAATCTGGGTCTCAAACTTTTCAGGAGGCTAGCATCTCAACTCTAATCTGGGCTGTTTATCTTGTGCGTATTTCCGTTATGTGTAAGTTAGTGATAAGTGTCATGTAGTGAGGATCATGCGTGCCATAGTAAACTTAACTTACATTTCTTGAGCTAACTGAGGATCAGAATACAGGCATGTTTCCTGTTTATGAATTCTGTAATGCATTGTTTGGCTTTAAAATGTACCAACATGTCTACATATTAAAATAAAAAAAAATATTATGGATTTAGGAATAAGAACATATGATGAAAGTAATTTGGATTAAAGCAAGTATATGTTTATATCCTTAGCACCACATTTGCTCAATGTTGTTTTCCCTTGAAATTGGTTATATTTCAAGGTCAGGATAGATTTGTACAATTCTGCTTTGGGTTGACATTTCTATTATGACAAGGTAGTACTTCTCTACACAGATTCTCAACAGCTCTGTTCCTTGTTGTTTGATAGTTCCCTACTTTCTGGAGAAAAAATTGCTAAGGAAAAGAAAATATGGGAGAGCAAATACTTTTAATACATTTTAGGAACATTTGTTATTGAAGAAAGGTTGAGGTTTCCACAGATGAACAGCCAGATAACAAGTAAAAGTCCTGTCACTCATCTAAAGGAACAAGCATCTTTCTTTATTCTGCAGATTGCATTGATAAGAAAAATAAATATCTTTTCCATGTGGCAATGAGATAATTTAGTAATGAGGTAGCTATTTCCTCAGTATATATTATAACAATATCTTTCTTTCTACTTTTAAAATCTTTTTACTGGATACATTTCTTTGGATTTGCCATACCCAATATATTCTAGTCTCCAGAGGAACTTCACAAGATCCACTGTAAAATGGGAAGTACCTCGAAATCTTGCAGTAGACAATTAAAGATGATTTAATACTATAAATGTCCTTTTCTTACTATACAAAGAAGTCAATTGGGTTTTGGCCTATTGTTTCTCTTTATTGAACCCTTTCAAAGCAAAAGAGAAAAAATTTCTACTTCTCAGCTTTGGCGAGAACTTCTCATTTTGGAAACAGCTGTTTTTGGCTCCTAGTGCATCAAACACAAATGACACATTTTATTCAAATGGAGTGGATAGACTGTTGTTTGCTTCTCTTTTATCTGCAAAAGAAAACAAACCTCAGGTAGTTTAGCCTTAGGGCAGAAGCCCACCTAGGAATATGAACATGGAACTCCTGCTCGTTCAGCTGGCATGAACTGTCACCCATTAGCTTATTTGTTTTCTTCAATCTTTTACCTCACTAAAATAGCTTTTTAGCTGAAAATCTTGCCTGACAAATGCTTGACTCTCCTACATCAAAATACCCTGTTTACATAGAAGACAGTCAATATATTTTAAGAAGGAAAATGAGATGAGGGGAAGGCATAAAATCAGAACACCAATAAGTTCATGGCTTTATCTCTGCATGATGATAAGAATTAAGACAGATATGTGTTTGTTTGATTTATGAGAAAGTACTTTACTGCAAACTAAATAGCTGTTTACTTTATATTGAGATTCTCATTGGAATTCAGCCCAGTATTACTAGCTGGTTTAAGGTCAAGTAAAAGAGATAAAATCACAAGGTAGAGCCTACAATTAAGACAAAAATAATTAACAATGATAATATAATGCTTGGCTGTAAATTTTAAAAGTAGAAGATGACAGTGGGCAAAACTGTACTTGAGTTGCCTGGTAGTTTTGTTAATAAAAATTAATTGATCCACTGATTTGCATTAATCAGAATCAGTTACCTTGTTAGAACCATTTTAACTCATACTGTAGGAATCTGTATCATACCATGTAGGATAACTAATATTCTTAGTTTAAATAGATACCTGGTAGCTATTCTCTATTTGCTTAATACAGAACATTTCTCCATTTTATTTGATTAAATTATGAAATTATATCAGGATCTTGTGCAGGCAAAATACATTCACGTCACTGGTCTATTGCATTGTCAAAATGAAATTCAGATAGAAATACCTTGTATAAATTGGACATAACTTACTTTGTGACATGTCTGGCATTGTTATTGTTGTTTTTCTTCCTCATTGACGAGACTTTCTTTTGTTTAGTCAGGAGTCATATAATGAACGATTCATATCACAGTTCATAATTTGCAAATGTTTTGACAGTCTCATGATAACAATAACTGAATAAAATAACAACCGTACAAATGAATATATGAACTTTGGGAGGAGGCAAAATCACAAACATTTACAATGAATCCAAACATACTTGTTTCTATTCTTCCACTCCCCCTTTCCCCAAAGAAGATTACTTGTCAATTGTACTATAATACAATGGTCCAGTAAATGACTCCATATAAATCCCATGATAGAGTTACCTAGATGTAGTCAGGAAGGCCTGAAAAACCCCAGGTTATAGTTTATCTTCACCAGATTTGATGAGGTAAGAACAAGGTTATGGTCAGGACCAGAATTCTGGGAGTTGAAGTCCACAAGTCATAAAAGAGCCAAGGTTGCCTACCCCTGGTCTAGACTCTAGATCCTTTATACTTTTTGTCTGGTTTAATCTCAGGAGCACAGATCAGTGTGAATCTGGTTTGGTTCATCTTTCATACTTGTATATATTATTTGGTACCTTCCATTTTCTTTCTCTTTTTAAACAAATCAATTAGAAATTCCACTACTATTGTCTTCAGTGTAGCTCCTCTAATAAAGATGGAGATGGGCAGATGGTTTTATATGTAATTCGTTACAATTTTAATTGTAAATATTTGCCCCTAATATTAACTTTTTAGCATTCTTTTTTTTCTTGTTTCCAAATATACATTTTATCTGATCTTTTAATCAAGTAAGATGTTTGTTCATTTATTTCACAATATTTATATACTGCCCCAAACTCTGGGTGTTATATAAAATAAAACATAAAAAAGTGAACACTCATCTTCATCCAGGCCAAAGGCTTTTCTCCTTCTCATCTTCTCCTCCTCCTCCTCCTTCCCCCTCCCCCTCCTCCTCTTTTACTGCTTCAGGTGTCAAAAGACATACAAAGTTCTCGTTCTTGCTCTTCTGGCAGCCTCAATCACTGTTATTTGATGCTGTTGTATTGTGTCTTTGATCTTTCTCTCTACTCTATGCCTGCTAGAGTTTATTTTGAAATATTATTCTCCCTCACATATTTTCTAGACATGTGGTAATATGATCACACAGAGACATGTACATGCATGCACACATCCTATATTGCACTAAAGTTATAGTCGCATGTATGCATGCTACTTAGACTCATATACAATTATTTTGGCTTAACTGGGTTAAAGACCATGTTGAGGACTGCTGTGTTTAAAATGGAATGAGATTCTGGACAAAGTTTTTGGATTCATATCACTTAATAGAAATGTTTCTGTGTTCCATTTATATTGTTTTATCTTGTCTGTTTCACTAATTCATTGGGGAGAAATTCTGTTGCTAACCAAGAGAGGAGAAGAAGTGTGAGATCTGAATTACTGAGTAAAAACCTTATTAACAACTATTCATCCAATTTAATTTTTTTCTGGAATGCTGCCACCAATTATCTTTTGGCACCCTGGCTTAAATTGCAGTTTATGTCACTAGTTGCCATCCGTTTGTGTCATCAGAATGAGTATCCATTTGAAAGCTTCAGTCTGAAATTTGATGTCAATTACCCTGAGAAATAAAGGCAGTGTTAAAAAATGTAAACATTTTTTACAAACATTTATACAGTGTTACTAAACAGTATATGTCAAAAAGATGGTATGTCCTAGTTAATGCCCTAGGAAAATTTGGCTGATATTCACAACCGTTTACATTATTTTACCTCTTAAATGACTTGGCAATCTAGAATCTCTCCTTTTTCAGAAATACATGCTTCTCTAAAGCCAGAGCATAAACCAAGTTTGGCAAAGTTGCAATCAGAAAAAAGAAAGAAAAAGGATGCTATTTTGCCATAAAACCCATTAATGTAAATAATTCAGTCTGATTCATAAACCTATTAAGTTGATGTGGGGGAAAGAATGCAAGCTAATTTAATGTTCATAGGATTTTTCCTGTAAGGAAGTGGGCCAGTTTAGTGATCACCTCACTGTTCTAATGATAATAGAAGTTGCTGACAGCAGGTTAAGATGGACTTTAGTTGGAATTAGATCTGGCAAGTGTTCATTTTCATTAAAGAAAAAAAATGGCTTGCTTTCTTGGCTGCACAAGATGGATGGAGATCTTGTATATTTCTGCAGGTGTACTTTTTCTGTCACAGCATCCCATGATCATCCAATAAGCACCAATAAGCATGGAAGCAGCAGCATTTAAACAAAGATTATTGTGCTGTTGTTAACACAAGGAGCATTTCTAGCAAGATGGGGGAAGGATGTAAAGAATGGATTTTAGCTTTCTTTCCAACACCTTAATAATAGCTCTGTCCTGACTCATGTGCCTTGGAGAAAGTAGGAATGGAGGAGTCAGCAACATTCTAAGTAATTGATCTTTCCTTCCTTCCTTCCTTCCTTCCTTCCTTCCTTCCTTCCTTCCTTCCTTCCTTCCTTCCTTCCTTCCTTCCTTCCTTCCTTCCTTCCTATTTTAGGGACCTATGGCTTATGTGGTGCAGAGTAAGATCACTATTTCAAGTACCAGGTTTTGGTATTAGCAAAAGAACTACATTCTCTTGGTTCCTGGTTTCCTTATTACTTAGAACAGATGTACTGGAATCAATTCATATTAGTGGTCCTACTCAGTTTGACTAAATCTACATTTAATCCTCCTCCTTTTCTGTGCCAAGGAACAGTTTTTATTTATTTATTTGGCTATGTTGCTAAAATAACATGATTGGCTTTAAGTAACCAAGTACACCAATTAGGTGTATATGCCTCAAGCAGCAGATTTTCCTGTCCTTACCTGAATGAACCAGTGAGTCTGATTCAGTATAATGCAGTTTCCTAATATGAACAATACACAAGGCATCTGTTCTTTCAAGCACACATTGCCTGTAATATATAGTAAGTGTAAAGTAGATTCTTTCTGAGCTGCAAATCATTTCAGTCTTGACAGACTGGTAAATTCCAGCCTGTCATGATTCCTAATGACAGTTGGAACTGGTTGAATACAGAGTGAAGAGAATGCTTGCCAATTTAATTGGATGAGTATTTCAAGATAAATAATTCCAAAAGTGTGTCTAAGAATCCTAATTTTTCTTCTTGTTTTGAGAAGATGTTTTAAACCTGGTAACTAGGTGGGCTGCAGATTGCAAAAATGAGGATTCCTTCCAGTACCTATCCTGAGGATATATTAAAACCATAAAATTAGACTGGTATTGAGGTCAGACTGAGTTCAAAATTAATATTACAAATCTTATACGCTAATGAGGAAAATAGTACTGAAGAGTTTGACTCCCTCTTGTAGCCAACTCCCACGCACACAGAGGAAAATAATTGTAACATGGCAGAATACCAGAGTTTTCAGAAGCAGTAACAAAATTTAGGGGCAGGGGTAGAAGAAATTGAGGTGATCCTGTATCTATTCAATTAGAAATTGGAAACAGAAAGGAAAGGCAACATAAATAAAGGACATCCCCAAAGAGGGAAAGGTTGACCTTCTCAGCAAGCACAATCACACAATATTTTGTTAACAAGGAAAGGGGAAGATAGGCAGGAAGGTTGGCCTTGCCCAGGGGTCAGCAACCTGAAACAGTGAAAGAGCCACTCGGAACCGGTTCCCTCAGAAAAGGAAAAACTGGGAGCTGCAAAAAATGTGTGCACATGCGTGTACATGCGCACATGCGCAGAACAGGGTTTGACTGAAGAGTGGAGCCAAGGCGAGATATGCACCTACCCTGCATATTTGAATTGATTGATTGAACTTTTTTAGTCCCACTTTTTTTTTTTTGGACTACACATAGCAGATGACTGGGAGCCGCAGGAGATGGCTGAAAGAGCTGCATGCAGCTCCGGAGCCGCGGGTTGCAGACCTGTGGCCTAGCCCAACCAACTTAAAGGGACCATCAAATTTAGAACCTTTTAATTTTTTTTTTAAAATAAGTATTAAAATTTTCCCTCATCATTTTATTTTTAAAAAGGTAAAGGTAAAGGTTCCCCCGCACATGCGTGCTAGTCGTTTCCGACTCTAGGAGCTGGTGCTCATCTCCGTTTCAAAGCTGAAGAGCCAGCATTTGTCCAAGGACATCTCCGTGGTCATGTGGCCTGCATGACTAGATGCCAAAGGCGCACGGAACGCTGTTACCTTCCCACCGGAGTGGTCCCTATTTTTCTACTTGCATTTTACGTGCTTTCGAACTGCTAGGTGGGCAGAAGCTGGGATGAGTAACAGGCACTCACTCTGTTACGCGGCACTCGGGATTTGACCCGCCAAACTACCGACCTTCTGATCGACAAGCTCAGCGTCCTAACCCACTGAGCCACCGCGTCCCTATTTTTATATGGTCTCAAATATTGGGAATGGCTCATGTCTCTTTAGAGCTCAAAGAGCAAATCCCACTGATAAATATATAAGACCTGGCAAGGTTACCTTCCTCAGTTTTCCCGTTTTCCCATATTTCCATTATTTCAAAGATATTTTTATATGTGTTATTAGATTTATATCCCATATTTATTTTGTAGAATTCAAGATGCTCTTGTCCCCACTTTTCAACTACTACAACAAACTGTCTTTCTTATAAGGACAAAATAAAAAATAAAAAAATAACAGTCTCTCTCTCTCTCTGTGTGTGTGTCTGTCTGTCTGTCTGTCTGTCTGTCTTTCTCCTTCTTTGTCTCCCTCTCTGTCTCTCCATCTCTGTCTCTGTCTCTCTCTCTCTTTCTGGAATCTTTGGTACCCCCCCCCCAAAAAAAAGTGTTCACAGATTATTTCTTATAGCTGTGCAACAATAGATTATTCTGCAATGATAAACTATTTTGCAGTAACTTCTCATGTCATTCTTGGTTCCTTGGGCCTGACAGAAGTTTAGATAACTTAGAGGATAAGTTATTAGGTAGATTTGAAAATTTTATATCCAATGAGGCTGGGGATAGACTATCTAGAGAAGCAAGTGGGCTGGCAAAAGAGTAGGAACTTGGGTAAATTCCAGGCTGAATGATCTGGAAATCAAGCTGAGTTATTTCTGATTTGGGGAAAAAAAATATTCACCTCATTTCCTAGCCAGATCAGCATGAACACAGGGAAGTAGAAAGCTGCCAATCATAAGTCAAAAAAGACAGTTTCCCATGGTGACTATGATAATTCAGAAGCTTGATAACTCTGGGAAAGGAAAAATGTTAATACAGGTGTTTATGGATATACCTAAAATATAAAGCAAATTATGCATAATCTAATTATGAAAGGTCATTTTAATCCAGTTATTAAATGTCATTTTCTGAATATATTTCTCTGGTCATTTTAGGCTAGCACATTAATAGGGATAATATTAAGCACTAGGGCTTTATAGGAACTAAAATTCTGCTCGGTGTTTTGGCATCTCATGTCAGTTAGTTCTCTATGCCCTTAACCTACAAATAAATTGCTGAATATAAACATAGCAAAAATGAGGATTATACAATTTATCATATTAATGTGTTTACTTTTTTAAATGTGCAATTTTAGCTGTTAATCTTGGAAAGTATGCACTTGAACAATTTTATTTATATATGAATATTAATATATATGTATTTTCAGTGCTCATTAATAAAGAAATAGAATGGAACAGATTTATGAATAAAAAAGTGCAAAAATTAAAAGAACAAAAATAGACCCATCCATTTCACTTATTTAAGTAGAAAAATTAAT
This sequence comes from Vipera ursinii, assembly GCF_947247035.1. Lineage (NCBI taxonomy): Eukaryota > Metazoa > Chordata > Lepidosauria > Squamata > Viperidae > Vipera > Vipera ursinii. The sequence continues at coordinate 138,258,690 of NC_139516.1, read as the reverse complement.
ACCTCAGAGCAGTTCATTTGTGCCACATTTATGTTGACACGTAAAGTGGTTTACTGGTTATTTGAGTTAGGGTTAGGGTCAAGGTTGACTCAGCCTTCCATCCTTCCGATGTCAGTAAAATGAGGACCCAGATTGTTGGGGGCAATATGCTGACCCTGTAAACTGCTTAGAGAGGGCTGTAAAGCACTGTGAAGCATTATATAAGTGCTGTTGTTATTACTATAAGCAGCTTATAAGCTACACATTAAACCCTTTCTGGGTTGGCAGCCCAGTGGGAAAGGGAGGGACAGGCACCTTTATGCATGCATGCACACACACGCTAATGTGGCTGCACGGGTATGTGCACGAACAGGGCTGCAAGAATTCACGGTCCACATATGCGGCTGATAGCACTGGTGCAAGGTTTGTGGCTTAGCTAATTCTGGCCTGAGGCTCAGCTAGCACCGGCACAAGGGTCGTGGCTAGGGCTAATGCTGGCACAAGGCTTGCAGCTTGCAATTTGGCTAGCACCAATGTGCAGCACGTGGCTCAGCTAACACCGGTGCAATGCTAATGACTTGCAGCTTGGCTGGTGCTGGCACATGACTCATGGCTTGCAGTTCAGCTAGCACCAGTAGGAGGTTCAAAACTTGCGGCTTGGCTGGTGCTGGCTTGCAGCTTGTGGCTCATGGTTCGTGGCTCAGCTACCGCTTGTGCGAAGCTCACAGCTCTGCTAGCACCAGCACAAAGGGGGGAGCCCAGTGGTGAAGAGGCCACAGCCTGGTAATGGGCTGCAGCCCATAGGTTGGGGACCTCTGCATTAAATGAAACCATGTCTTAAAGAACTGGGTTTTCTCCAATGCAAAGAACTTTCATATTTATTTCCATTCTGATTTTCCCCCTTTTTTACCTAGAAGAACTTGATTTCCAGTGCTAGCTACTTTAATTCTTTCTCCTGTATTAAACTCCTTGCAGCAGCATTCTTTATTAATACTTTTACTTATCTTGTTAGCACATTTAAGCATGTCTGCAGATTCTGTGCAATCTCTTGGCTCTGCTGATAACTCAACAAAGTCTTCTAAACATTTTTCTATTCCTGACTTAGCTACTACCATTATTATTAATAACAATAACCATTGGTCAGGCCAGTGAGGCTACTTTTGAAGTGGCAGCCTCTCTCCTTCTAATGAGTTACACTGGCCCAGGCCTACTTAGCCCGACCAGTTAAGCAGCCTGATGTTGGAAACAACAGTTCAATTTCCTGCTGTGACTGTGTTCTGGCTTCTTGGATTCCTGTCTTGTTTCTTGATTCTGTGCTCAGACTTTGGATTTGTGAGTGGACTCTGAATTGGTACCTTGGATTTGGATATTGTGCCTAGACTTTGGATTTGGTATTTTGTTTGGTTGACTTCGTGCTGGACTTTGCTTTATTGGAATTTTGAGGGGGGCTGTTTGCAGGCATGCTGAGTACAAAGGACTTGGGGAAATGACTTTAGGGCCTGGTGGTGCTTAAATAAAGTCCTTAAACTATTTGTGTGTGTGCATGTGTGGTCTGGAACAGCATAGGACCTTGCTGACACATTTGATACCTTTTCCACTCTTCCTACATTGTTTATTGTTATTTAGCAAAGAAGAAACAAACACAAATGTGTTTCTTTAGAATCAATATTTTCAGATTCCATGAAGCTCTGCTATAATCCAGATTGTAAAGAAGACATTTGACAGATCCTTTTGAAAGGGGAGAACTTCAGACAATGAAAACTAGCAAAATGGGATGAGCAAATATCATGGCCAGGAATGTATTGAGATATAAGAAAGGAGAAATAAGAAGGCACAAGTAACCAATGGAACTGATTAATTCTTAAAGGAAGTTCATTTGGAATGTATCTTAAAATATGCAATTATTATTTGATTTCAACATCCTTTAAAGAATGATTGCTTATTGGAAGTTGACTGGGATCTGAAGGTCTGTCAAATCTTCCTCCATTTGGGGGATTTTACTGAACACTCTAAATGGCCGGTTAAGGTCAAAAGGGCAGAGGTGAAAACCTCAACTAGTTTCATTTTCAGTTAAGGTCAATCCCCATTTTAGGGAGGTTAAGAATGCAATTTAAGAAGGTTAAAGGAGCAATTTAAGAAGTTTAAAAGTGCAGCTTATTAGAAATACAGTCATGGTCACTGGGGTCAAAAGAAAGTCAGGAAACAGAAACAAGTGTGATTGGTTGAGGACAGAATCGTACCTTGCCAAATGTGGACACAAGTGTGGAGGAGGAAGCTGGAGCAGAATTTAAAAAGGATAATAATTTTTTCAAGGAAGAGAAAAAGAGATAAATAAAGCCCTCAAAACAACAGAATTGGACAACAAGGCAGAGGGCAGAACATACTGAAATAAAAGTTGATAACCAATGGAAATAAAGTCTGAAAAGAAAATATCTTGTAAAATGCTCTAGACATAGCAGCAGAAGAGTTGTCTGTTGTGTATGTTCTGAGGTAAGAAAAATACAAAAAATTACCCAACCACTCCCATACTAGCTGGGGATTCTGAGAGTTGAAGTCCACAAGTCTTAAAGTGTTTGTTTGTATGTGTTAAGTTGTGGGCTCTGGTGAGCAGGAATGATGACACGAGGCTGAGTACAGGAAAACTCATTCTTTTATTTTTGCTGGTACTGTACTGAAGCTTGGGCCGCAACCAGCCACAATATATAGCCTAGCCCCTAGATGGCAGCCAATAGGTTTGAACATGCTTGACCAATTGCAGGACCGGAGATGGCCTGTCTGGGTTGCTGGAGAGCCGTTAGCTCCTCCAGCAACGCACGTGGTGTAACACCACAAGCCCAATACATAACACCCCTCCCTTCTTAGATCAGACTATGATAGTCTTAACAACTGTCAAGACTTATTAATCTCTCCCAACAACCGTAATGAAATAATAATAATAATAAATAATACTCATAAATTTGCTGTGGCTACAATGAAAGTAAACAACATCTGAACAGGCTTACCAATGCAGTAAAGACTACAATGAGATTAAACAACGTCTCATGAACATGCGTAGAAAGCAGTACTAGCAGTTTCACAATGGCCAAGTTTCTGTAGGTAGTGGTACAAGTTTCACAACACTATACATCACTTTATTTTACAATATAGTCTGTGAGGTACGCAGGAGGCTTGTGTGGCCTAGAGGAAGGTCTTGGAGTTCCCCTCCCTTTGTGGTCTACCAGCTTACCCAGTGGGCTGGGTAGACCCATGTCCCCTTGTGCTCCAGTGTCAAGGGGAATCAAAATGCTCTGGCTGGCCTCACCAGGTTGGCCCACCCCAGAGTCAGTCTGTTCTGCAGAGTAGGTACAGTGGTTGCTGAGGTTCAGCTAGCTCGCTTGATCAGGGGTTCCATGTTGCACTTCCATTCTTCCCGGTTCTTCCTCAGATTCCAATTCTGCTGAGAAGGGGAAACCCTGGTGGTTCCAGTGTGGGCTGGTTTGGCTACCAGCTTGAGGACCTTGGGAGGGACTTATGCCGCAGTCCTCACTTAGTGACCATTCTGGAAACCTTTTCCTGAGTTGGTCGATGTGTCTTCTGACCAGACACCCTCCCTCCAACCCTACTTCATAAGATATTTGACCAGGTACCCATAAATTCCCTGGCCCATAGTTTCTGGCCCAAACCCAATCGCCCATGTGCAGCCCCCTTGGGGGTTTTGGGCAAGAGGCTTCTGTTGCCACTCTGTCTGGATGCAACCTGTCCAGTTTAGTAATTAAACACCTTCCCCAACGTAGTTCAGCAGGACTTTTACCTGTAGCAGTGTAGGGCATAGAATGCTGGCAGAGTAAAAAATCTGCCAATCAGGTTCTTCATCTTCTGATGATTCTCCGGTGCATTTGGCGATCTCAAGATGGACGGAATCTTCGACTTTTGAAGGTTTGGTGGGCTGAACTGTCTGAACTGCACCCCCAGTGACTTTGTTGGCCATGATCTTGTCCTGTGCCTTGGAGAATGTGAGATTTGGTCTAGCAAATAGTCTCTGCTGAAGGGTTCTGTCCCAAAGGCCACAGACGAGCTGGTCTCTTAGTCTTTCTTCTAAGTTTGAGAACTTGCAAAGGCGTGCGGCCTTCCTTAGGCCCACAATAAATCCTGAGGCTGTCTCCCCAGGTAGCTGCACTCTTTGGCCATCTCCGACATCTTGGGCTGGAAGTGCTCGGTCAGCTTCTTCTTAAGGTCTGCATATGACACTGCTTCGATGGGCATTGGCGCAAAAAGGTTCTCTGCTAGGTCAAAAGTTGCTGGGCCACACACGCAAAGCAACGTGGTGGCCTTTAGGCCTTCCTCTGCAATTTGATTTGCTCTTAGATAGTTCTCTACTTGTGAGATGTAAGATGGCCATTCTTCTGGATGCTTCACATCAAACTCTCTTAATTTGTCGACCTTTGGCATCTTCCTTAGATTCCTGTGTTCTTCGGATCCTGCTTCTAGGGTCAGGGAATGCGTCCTCTGAGCACGCGGCCACTAGCGTGGCTTACTAGCTGGCCTAGAGAGGGGGGGAAATGCCTCTTCCCTCTGGGGTGTACTGCTGACCCCTCATTGACTTCAGCCCTTAATCGGCGAAGCAGGATGCCACCTTCATCTCCACTGTTAAGTCGTGGGCTCTGGTGAGCAGGAATGATGACATGAGGCTGAGTACAGGAAAACTCATTCTTTTATTCTTGCTGGTACTGTACTGAAGCTTGGGCCACAACCAGCCACAATATATAGCCTAGTCCCTAGGTGGCAGGCCAATAGGTTTGAACCCACGCTTGCTGCCTGGAGCTGACCAATTGCAGGACCGGAGACGGCCTGTCTGGGTTGCTGGAGAGCCGTTAGCTCCTCCAGCAATGCACGTGGTGTAACACCACAATCCCAATACATAACAGTATGTATCTCACCTTTATTATTTTTTACAAATGACTCATGTTGGTGAACATATCCAAGACACATTCCTCCTCCTATTTTCTGAACAATAACAGCTCTTTGGAGCGAATTGGGCTGAGAGAGAGTAACTGGCCCAAAGTCACTAAGTTGGTTTCATAGCTAGGGTGGGATTTGAACTCACAGACTTCCACTTTCTAGCCTGGTGCCTTAACCATTAGGCCAAACTTAATTGGATATTCTTGATATAGTATATCACTCCATGTTGTCTTTGTTAATTATTTGGGGTATTGATTTTAGTCAAAAAGTATTTACAATAATTCATGTTTTAAATTAATGTTACAAAGGAAACTTTGGGGTGTGTTTTTTTTCCTAAAAATAACTCCATTTGTGCCATGCTTCAAAGTCTTACTGACTACTATAGCACATTAGAGAAGCCTTGATAGTGATGGCAGTATAGGTAATCCTTGCTTATCAAAAGTAATTTGGACCAGGAACTCATCGTTAAGCAATTTATTTATTTATTTATTTATTAAATTTTTATACCTCCCTTCTCCCGAAGGACTCAGGTTGGTGTACAGGGCAATAAATATCGAAATACAAAATACAAAAGTTAAAAAAAAGATTAAATAAATATGCCCAATATAATACAGTAATTAAAACTATGCTAAAACCAAAACCCAAACCCCCAAACCCATCAGACCAGGCCGGATTGTTCAAATAGATAGGTTTTTAGATCGCGTCGGAAGGAGCGAAGGTTGGGGGCGATCCGGAGCTCAACTGGCAAGTGGTTCCATAGGTCTGGTGTGCCCACAGAGAACATCCTCCCCCTGGGGGCCACCAATCGACATTGATCGGAGGCACCCTAAGGAGGCCCACTCTGTGGGAGCGCACTGGACGGAGGGAAGTCGACGCCGGCAGCAGGTGCTGCCGTAGGTAATCCGGACCCATGCCATGTAGGGCTTTATAGGTCATTACCAGCACCTTGAAATTCACCCGGAGGGCAACTGGCAGCCAATGCAGCTTGCGGAGCAGAGGTGTAACATGGGAGTATTGGGAGACCCCCAACACCACTTGCGCGGCTGCATTCTGCACCAGTTGAAGCCTCCGAGTGGTCCTCAAGGGCAGCCCCATGTAGAGAGCATTGCAGTAGTCCAAATGAGAGGTCACGAGCGCATGAGTGACTGTACGCAAGGCATCCCGGTCCAGATAGGGCCGCAATTGGCGCACCAGGTGAACCTGGGCGAAGGCAATGTGGTTGCAATGAACATCCTATGAACATGTCAGTTTCTGATGGCTGTTATGGCAGTCCCAGTTGCTATCATTAGATGAATCCTAAGTGTCCTATGGGCATGTGATCATATTTGTATTCTCCTGCCAGCTTCCCCATTGAATTTATTTGTTGGAAACTGGCAGCGAAGGTTGCAAAATGGTGATCATTTGACCGTAGGATGCTGTGACAGAATTGGAAGCCAATTTTAAAAGCATCTAGATCATCATCTCGTGACAATGGGGAGGCTGTCCTTTGAGGACCGATCAGAAGTGTCTCTCATTCAATGCTATCATAATTTTGAATGGTCACTGAAGAAGTGGATGTTATGTGAGAACTACCTGTGGTAACAGTAGGAAAAAAAATGAGGCAGAAGAGTTGGTTAAACTCTCAGACATAGATGGAGGAACAGGAGATAGAATCGTGTCATGAACTCATGAAAGAAAAAAGAGACCAAAAGCCTAATCTGGCTTGTTTTGCACATGAGATTGTGTGAATGCAAAGAAATATACTGGTGTGTACCTTAGAAACAGACATTTTTAAACACTAGGGATGTTAATTAGAATAGGAACATTACTTACTAAACAATAAGCTTATCTCTGAAACAGCAGCTCAGTTTAAGCTTCCAAAGATTGGGAAGAAGAGATTCAAAACATTCAAAGAGATCTTCTGGTTATTATACTTAACAATAAATATATACAAAAAAAGTCAGAGACTTCACTTTAAGGAACTCAGAAATACATGAAGGCTGAAAGTTCCTATTGAATTTTCCAAGATTTTGCATTTTACCTGTAGTCTTTGCATTAAAATACTGCAAGCATATTTGAAGTAGACTAGGTCAGGAAACAGACATAACAAAACACTATGACCCTATTGATGCAGATTTTATAACAGAATCATGAAACTCTGACAGTGTTTATCCTTTTAAAAACTAATTTATATTGAATAAAACCAAGATGGGGCAACCCTGAGTTTCTTTCCTGAGCTAAAGTCATGTTTTACTAATGGTTGTCATATACTTTCTTCAAGGCCATCTTTTTACTGCTCTAGAAATTCCATGTTGAAATTTGTGTAATTCTGGATTCCTTGTTTATGTCCTGTCATAAGGATTTTGACACCAGGGCCAGGATATAAAGTTGCTGTTACACTAACAAACACAATGAATGGTAAAAAAAGTTTTGAAAATCCAAAACAAAAAGTTCTTTTATGCCACCTATTCATCTAGTCATCTTAAAGTTATAGAGTGAAACACTATTATATACAAAAAGCTTTGCCACACCATTTGTAAACCTTTATTATCCCTTATTAGTACCCAGGTATATTAAATAAATTTCACCTCATAAGATCTAAACCAGAATCTACATTAGCTTTTTCTTTCCCCCACAGAATCCAACAGAAATTGAGGCTTATCATTTTATAAGTGAATACTGGATACTATGATTACTAGTTTGAAGGATATTTTTTGTGTCCTATTAAATATAATTGTTTTCCTTGTTAAATATAATTTAGTCTTGCAAATAATGTTAATGTAATTGCCTTTCAAAAGAGATCAAATTTTCACAATGGTTATGAGCATTTTCCTCCAACTCAGCATCCCACAAATAGAAATTAAAGTACCCACACAAGAAAGTGCAAGGGACAGTGAAATTGGGGGTTGTTGACAGACTTATGAATTTATATGCATTTTAATTCCACTGGCACTTTCATTTCTTTGTAATTGCTCTTTAATTGCTTAGACTTTCATACATTTAAAAAGCAGTTAAAACCACACACAGTGTTCTTGGAGACAATTTGAAGCATTTACTGTAGACATTTTAAAGAGATCCTGTGAAGTACAGTGTTCACAGTCTCTATTATACTAAAGAGTTTAAAAATTATAGTTGAATAATTTCTCTCTGTTATGCACTGAAATTGTTATAGAAGGTTTTCTCTGTCTCTCTCACTTCAAGCTGCTTATGTACATGAGCGGGATTTTGAAATATATATATATATATATCATTCTTCACTGTTATAGGAGGAGGCAAAAAGAGAAAGATGTGGAATGTGGCACTACAGATTTCAAAACAAAGTCAGTTGGGCCAATTTTCTAAATTTGAACACAATTGTAGTGAATTCTGAGAACAGGAATAGATAACATTAGATTATTTTCATTTTCTATCAGTTTTTGTTCCTTTACTCAGAGATAGAGATTGACAAATCTGTTTCATTTTTTTTCTTTTTCTTTTTTTTAAAAAAAATCCATTGTATATTTGTTGAATACATTCACTCTGTGAAATTTGAAACTATGGCTAGCATAAAATTTTAAAAACTTACTAATGACTAATTAAATCTCATGTCTAATTAAATCTCATGTGATGAAAGATGCATGAGAATTTTAATCTTCTATCAATCTTGCAGTATTGCAAGCCATTCTGTGAGGGGGATAGGTGGTCTCCAAACTGATATGTAAATATATAAAATAAATATTATCATAAATGTCTATACATCTCCAACCAAAATAAATTTTCATCTATCTTTACAACAATTTCTAATTCTAATTCACTTTGTATCTATATCCCATGGCAATTAAAAATGAAATGCTTGACAGAAAAGATGCGGCTAGTTGATAAGATAATCTGTCATTTTTACTGTGGGCACAATGGCACACATCAAAAATGAAATTTAGTTGCCCGCTCTCAAAGTGAAACACATACATGACACATACCTAAAACATACTATTTACAACATATGTATAGACCCACACCCCTACATATACATAACAATAAAATATTAAATACTGTCCAACTTGAATATGTAACGGAAGGAGGAAGCCTGAGACTTCACAAGGTTAATGCTGTATGCAATGAAACTATGGCTGAATCTGGATGTTCTGTTACGGATACCACGAAGCCTCCTCCCAGAAGGTAACAAGGAAAACAGGTCGTGAAGAGGATGTGTAGTGTCCCAGATAATCTTACGGACCCTGTTCAAACAACGCTTCTGTGCTATGTCCTGGATGGGAGGGAGGGAACTGCCAATGATCATTTCGGCCATCCTCACCACTCTCTGCACCGCCTTCCTGTCTGAAGCAGTGATGCTTGCAAACCAGACTGTGATGCCGTATGACAGGATGCTCTCAATAGTCCCCCTGTAGAAAGTAATAATAATAATAATAATAATAATAATAATAATAATAATAATAATAATAATAACAACAACAACAACAACAACAACAACAATGGAAGGGACCTTGGAGGTCACCTAGTCCAACCCTCTGC